>NW_026571541.1:15757787-16110287 GCF_026225935.1 Boleophthalmus pectinirostris
CCTGTTAAGGCTATTGCATATTGTGCACTGTACCTGTCTCATAAACAAACTAAATAAAATAAATAAGATAGACACTATTTTTCTCCAATTAAAAAATGTCAGATTTGGTATATGGTAACTTGGCTGTGGTGCATGTTCCTTTAAAACTGTGACGTTGGTGTTGTGGCAAAGTGGCATTCAGTGGCTGTGGATGCCGAGAGATATTAGTGGGTGACATGTGAGAGGGCCTCCCACCTCTGTGTTGATAAATTATGGAGCATCATAACAGGAACAGTTTAACCCAGCCAGCATGACAAACACATTTGGAGCCACAATCACAGGGCTCTTTACAGTGCAGCTGGGTACTGGCTCCGTCCAGGTTAAGAATAATAAGAAAAGCGCTTTATGAAATACCTGTGTGCGTTTGTCGATGAGCTTCCAGGGCATCTTCAGAAGAGAATGTAGCCGCACACTGATCACAAACTAGCGCTTCGGCAGGAGCTGTGGGGAAGTGAGAAATGTTTTAGACAGTACTTTAGAAATTGGAGTCATTTAGCATTAAAGTTGAGCAAAAGGCCAGAAGGAAAGAACAAAGGGGCCCTAATTCAGAAGTGACCAAAAGAGTGGCTTTACGCACTTGTGGCTTTCAGGTGTTAACACAAGGAAGTTACCGCGCACAGTTCAATGGAGGAAAGTGCCATAAAAACACAACTCAGGGCAAACAAAAGCAGCAGACAAGCGGCACCGGCCCTGCTCTTTTAGGGAAACGAAGCACACTGAACACATTTATTTACAGGCCTCTTATCAAACCCACAGCAGTAGCAGGCTCCAGAACAAACTCCGGTTCTGTCTATGGTTCTATGGTCCTGTGTCTTTGGTTAGGTCTGTGGTCTTGTCTATGGTCCTGTCTGCAGACTGAGCCTGCAGCGCACTCTTCATCAGAAATACTGAGTCAAATCCCACTGCGGCCAGTGGACCGGCACCTGGTGGCTCACCTCTGGAATGCCCTTGTCTATTCTGATGAAGACTTTAGTGTGCGCTGCTCCCCACACCTGAACACACACACAGCTGTGGGGATGTGGGCTGGCTCTCACAGAGATGTAAATCGGTTGCAGATCCATACTGGCCCAGGGCTCATTCACTGATCTATTTTCTGCTCAGCTGGCTTTAAATGAAGTTAAAATGACTCATTAAAACACCCACAAGCTTTGGGAACTCTGAGCGCTCCAGCCTAAATGTGGTCCTCTTTCAACTCTTGCGCTGTACACAGACAGTGTGCCACTGTTCCCAGTGCTGCACAAATAATAAAAAGCCCCAATCTGTTCATTTTTAAAAACAACCATTTCTGAAAACAAACAGTTACTGTTTGGAGCGTGCGTTTTGTTACACAGTCAAAAATAAAACTTGGTGGCAAATAGTTTGATATAGTAATAAAAATACAAGTGTGTAGATGCTGATGCTGTGTGGCGCTGTCCAGTGTGGTATGTTGTGCTGTGTGTGATTCTGTGATAAGGGAAGAAGAGAACATAGTGCATTGTCTTGTGCAGTCAAAGGCACGGAGTGTGCTCTCATCCATAAACCATCAAACTGTCTCCAGACGCGGCTGCAATCGTCCTCCATCAAAACACTTTGTCTGGCATACCAAAATAAGAGCCAGCATCGAGCTGAATACCAAATCAGCCCATTAGAGCGGTGGAGCACTCGCTCCTTAGCAACCAGCGGGATCTAAGGCTGCTATACCAAAATACACAGCACCAAAGAAATGAGATACACATCTTTCTTTGTAGTATTAAGGGGTGACATATCAGGATTGTGACTTTATGCAAAGAAATCAAACAAGGTTAAAGGTGCTGCTGTTACATGTCAGAGGCGATTGAAGAGTTGAGCGTGATGTTGAGGTGTGAGAGGAAAGGCTAGAAGTGTGGTTAGGGTTACGGAGGATACTGAAGCGGGGCCGACTCAGGTGAACCGCTTTAAGCTCAGTTTAAAGAAACAGACTTTCTTTTATCTGTCAGCAGTATGTCATTCCCAAACACTTGTCAGAAGAGGAGACAGGACAGGGACCTAGCCTTGTCTGTACATATTCCTACTGTGGATTCATCCTCTGTTTTAGTTTCATTTTTAGGCCCCCTCACCCCCCCTTGCTCCTCGGTCTTTATTTTGGATAAAGTAGCTGGGAGAGCAGTCAGGTCTGATTAAGTCTGCATTTGGGTACAGTGTGTTCCTGGACACACATCTGCGAGCGAGCCATCACACACGCTTCGGAACACTGGCAGAACACCCAGGCCTGCCGGCAGCTCATGATGTCATCACTCAGAAGGGGCCGGGCTGGCCTGCTGCCAAAGTCTCCAAAAAAACACTGGAACGATTCAAGCAAGAGGCTGCAGCGGGAGGCAGGAGGGAGGAGAGGTGCACAGGCCTAAGCATGAACAGAAAGCATGATCCAAGGATTCGGAGCAGCACTAACTGGGAGTGTGTCTGCTGGGGAGGGGCGAGTGGTATGGAACAGGTGCATCTGAAAGGAGGCACTATTGAGAGACTTAATAAGCAGAGGATTGTGTGAGGAGTGAGACTTTGTACCTGTATGAGACAACATGTGCATCCTGAGCCTCATGCTGTCCTGAAAGTGTTTACCGCAGAACTCACAGCCGTGGCCCTTCTCCTCAGAGTGCAGCCTCCTGTGGACAGACAAACACCAAAGTGAGAGTGTTATCAGAAACACAACTGGAATGATAAAAAGTCTAGGTGCTTTTCATCTGTCAGGTCTTCAAAATCCACAAGCGTCATTGTCCTCATAACAAGAGGAGCATGTTTTAATTCAGGCAAGAATCCCTCACTGAATGCAGCATCATTAGTATAAGAGGCCCTTGGAGTTGTGAATCACAACGCATGAATGCTAAAAGAACACAGACAATAGGATATCTGGCTAATTTCAGAGTGCCGACAAACGTGCGCCTCCACCCGCCAGCGCTGCAAGACAGCACACACACACACGCACCACACACTAATGCATGCAAAATTACATCTGAGCTAAACACGGAGTGTGCGCATATACACTTCCCTTGTAACTGCAATGAAAAGAAGATGATTCGCTGAAGCTCCGCCGGCAAAGCCTATCATATCATATCACACACATCCAAGCATGCAAGGCAGCTGTACTGTTATCCTTGGATCACCCCACTAACAGACGAACAAATGACCTAAAAACTGACATGGCCAAAATAGTACAGGGAGCTTATTTTGCATATGTTAAACTACTAACCAGCATCAGGATAATAACTACAACGGGGAGACAACTAGCTACAAAACATGACCAAAAATATACAAATTGCCTGCCACACTTGGCTTTTAACAAAATATATCTATAATATCCCTCTTATACATCGCTTGTATATTAAATTTGGTCGTCACTCAACAACAAATTCTTTTTCTATCTGGAATGGTGTGTCCTCAAACAACTCTCAAATGTCAGCATGCAGACCAGGTGAATGCTCAGTGACCTGGTTCCACACACCAACTTCCTGACATCCTGAAGCAGAGGCACCAGGAGGGTGCTTGGACCCGCGGACATGACGTGTGTGTGCGTGAGTGAGTAAGAGCCACGCGCAGTAAATACCTCACAGGACGGGTGCTCGTGTGGCTGAGCACTTGAGCCATAGCTCTAGAGAGAGCTGGTGTCAGTCAGACCCTACAGGGGGCACTACAGGCTGCAGCACCGGACTAATGATGGGTTAGCTGCACATAAGGGTCCACCACTCAAAGGCTGTTTTGTTTGTAATGATTAGCGATGAGTAAAACGCCGCCAAGCCATCGCAATTATTACCATCTAAAATCAGGATAATTAGAGCTGTCATTGAGCTAGTCTGTGTGCTTTGCTAAGTTTGTGTACAATGACAAAATATCATCTGTCACACTCATAAATAAAAGAGAAATAAACAAAACAACACAGCGGGTTTGGAGGCAGAAGTTATCCATCATCAAGCCCGAGCGTCCAGCCGGTCCCTGCTGAGAGCCTTCTCTCGCCTGATGCAAAGGAATGCATATCAAATAGCCTGAGAGACAGCCTGTTGTGTGAGGCACGCTTCTGCACAAATAATCAAACAGAATTTAAAAAGTACGTCTTTGTATAAAACAACGTTATTTGACGCCAAGGCTCTTTATATCAAATCTCTAACAAAGACCTAAGTCCTACTCGCCGAAGCATCTTTTGAAGAAAGACATGAGTGCAGGTGTCCCTGAGAATACATTTACATATTTACCACAACAGCTACCATGTTTCTTACTCTTGATTGTTTTGTTTTTTTGCAACCCCCCCTCCCATTTCATAAATCCAAAAAAAAAAAAATTTTATTATGATTTTTATTTATATATTTTATTATAAAACAATTAAATGCAAGGCACCAAACAACATGCACTGTTATGTTATGTTATATATAAAATCTAATAATAAATGACACTCATTATGTGTTTGTGTGAGTTACCTGTGCTGCTCCATGGCCTGGCGGCTGTGCAGCTGTAGCCCACATTCACCACAGCACTGGCCCTGGCTCTGGCCCTCCTGCCTCATTCCTGCTGCGAACTGGCCCAGGCGGTTCAGCAGTTCTCTGTGGAGCAGACCCTGGTGTAACAGGCCACCGTAGGCTCTAGGGTCCAGTGAGACACCCAAGGGTGGGGCCATTGATACTGGAATCATCCCATCCCCTGTGTGATTGCCAGTCATCGAGTAAACAGAGGTCATATGTTTCTCTCCTATCCCAGGGAAAGAGTCCAGAGTATTGGCCGCTGCTCCTCCATGCTCAGGGCTGGAGTGCAGCTCTCGAGCACTGGTGATGACGCTGCTTCTCAGGGGGGTCCCGGGCCCCTCATCATGAGACTGCTCTGCGACACCGCTCCCCTGGTCCGGGCTGGAGGGCTGGCCTTGGCCCACCTCAGGCTCATCCACTTGCATGCTCTCACACTTGATGCTGTCAGGATCCATAGAGGTCACCTGGGACAGCTCTGAGGGCGACTCATGGGTGCTCTTCAGCGCCCCCTCCTGGAGCTGTTTTGGGCTCAGCGGTGTGTTGTTTTGCTCCATGTGAGTGGGACTTCTGTCAGACATGTGGTACAGGGCCAGCTGGTGCAGGACAGAGGGGGTGGTGCGTGCAGGCCCATCCTGTATGGAATGCTTCTTTGACATTAGCATTTGTCTCCAGTGGCGGGCGCGTGGCTCGCCGTGGTCTGTGGGGCTGTGGTTTTTCAGGGCTACATCATGGCTCTCCTCATGCTGAATGGTCTCCAGCACCTTGAGGCACTGCTCCTCCAGATACTCTATCTCCAGGATCTCTGCAGCATACAGCAGGTCATCTAGGTCCTCAGCAGTGGCTTGCAGAGAGGCGGTGTAAGCATACTCCAGGATTTGCTGGAAGGTCTTAGGGGACAGGAAGTCCAGGGCATATCGCAGACTGCTGCGATGGAACAGGATCTCAAACATCTTGCTGGTGCAGGCCAGGACTGTGCGATGTGCTGGGAACTCCTGGCCATCCACTGTGATGATGACATCGCATAGGGTGCCAGTAAGACGCATTTGATTGGCCCGATGCAGCAAAGTGCTGGAGTGAGAAGGATTGTGGAGCTGGAGCACACCCATGTTTGTAAGAGCCTTTTCCTCTCGGAGTCCGGCCCGAGCCACGCATCAGGTGCTGTCCCGCCTGGTTCTGTGGGCCTCAGCTGTCTGTGGTCTGTGGTTTGTGCAGGATCACAGGATCATTAGCACCTGTCTCAGTTACATTGTGACACAAAGCACATTTAATTACACACAGCTCAACACATTAAAACTATACAATTATATTTCTTTGTTAGTTTTCCAATGAGATTTTAAACAACAGTCTAAGCATTTGAAGACAGCTCTAGTAACCTATTCTAGCCCCTATATGTGTTTTCCTATGTATTTTAATTAAAGAGTGGATAGGAGGCAGGGGCTGCATGGTCGATAAGCGCAGACTAGAGCAACAGTTTCCACTAGAGGTGATTATATTCGGAGGTCTCGTTGCGCGCGGTCACGTCGCTGTAATAACGTCTGCATACTGAGAGGTGACGCTTCAATTTATCAAGCGCCTCACACACATCTCCGCACTCAACAGGTAGGCCCACTATTACCAGCCGCCCTCGAGGCTCATTAGTTCATTTAGGCTGCACGTCTTCGTGATTAGACGTGTTAAAGACAATTAAATCGCTCCGCTAAAAATCCCTAAATAAGTTATCAAAGTATTTAATTGATGAGCGTGTGATAATGGATGGGGGTAGAGGAGCGGGGACGGGTCTGTTAGAGGGATTTGTGTGATTATAATAGCTGTAGCCTATCCAAAACCCCAGTGTCTATGAGTCTAGCGGCGACCGACTGATGCGGGTGAAGCCCCAACTCCCAGTCTCCCCATCCGCGCGCATCAGGTGCACATAAAATAAGCGCGTTGAAAATCCGAATACTTCAAATTAACCTTCAGCACACGCTCATGCAGTCCCTTGTCTGCCCGGGCTATGACAAACCGCCTGTTGTCTGCAAGGAGACATTTCCAAAATGCATGCATTCCTCTCTAATTTTAGACATTTAGTTTCAAATCAGTCTTGTCAGTTTCTTTTTTCATGCTTTAAGGTATAAAATCCCTCCGTCAGTATTTAAGAAAGTATAATACATTTTCAAATAAACAGACAAGCACTGAAAAGTCATTCTAGTTCACGCACCGGAATGACCCGAGTTAAATTGTTAGTTGCCTACATGAACAATATAGTCTAATAAAAGTGCGCAGTGACAGTTGTTCCTACCTCCACGTCCTCTCACCCTCCGCTGATTATCCAGGCAACATCATGCTTACACATTTCACAGTACGCGCTCCAAACTCACTCCTGCCTCAAGTAAGCAAATCATGAGCCAGCCGCCACTGTCAAGCCCCACAGGGAAGCTCCCACATCCGGGCAAAAACTTCAAAATAAAACGCGCACCAGAGTTTACTGGCTCTGAGCTGACTGAGGTGTGAGGGGAAAAGCAAAAGACTGCACGGATGTACAAGTCATAAATATCTATTCAAAATGCTACGTTTTTAATATAGGCCTGTTTTTCTTTTTTGCTCTGTAGAAGTGAACTTGCTCACTTTAGCCTTACCTTAAAAAAATAAAATTAAATAAATAAATAATAATAATAATAATAATAATAATTTAGTTGTTTTTTATCTGGGAAGTATTCAATTTGTTACTAACATACTAGATTAAGTTACAATATCCTATAATGTCCTACTTTCTTTTTTATTTTTTTTATTTTTTTGCCATGCTTGCTGTAACAACACATAACAATTTTAAGCTTCCCTACTACTGCATAAAACTCACAACTGAAATTATTATTATTATTATTATTATTATTATTATTATTATTATTATTATTATTATTATTATTATTATTATTATTATTATTATTATTATTATTATCTGGCTCAAAGGCTTTATTTGACTGGGCAGCTCAGTGTGAAATGGGGAAAGAGAGGGTGGAGACACTCGGCAAAGGGTCAGGGCTGGAAGGCAAACCCAAGCTGAGGTGGAAACAACCACATGGGCAACAGTTTAAACCACTTCACCAATTCATTTTTCAAACTGATTTAGTGATGCACCAGAAAGAAAAAAGCAAACAAAACCCTTATATAATTAAAACATTGGCCTACAGCATGTACGGGGGGTTAAAAAAAAACAGATTTCTTGTTACGTCACAATGGTAAAAATCTGTTTTAGGCCGAAGATGATGCAAAACAGTCTCTTTTATAGTGAAAGGCGTCTTCCGTCATTACCTGAGTTATGACGGTAGTTTGCCGCCGTCTTGACCGGCTGCAAATCATGAGCGGCCGACGTCAGGGCTCTGAGTGATCGCCCTCTGCTCCTCTTCGCTCCTGCTGCAATCAGAGACATCTGCAGGGCATCTGAAGACTGACAGGCCACCGGGTTAGCCACTTTCAATTCTAAAGGGCAAACACAACTGCCGGAGCGGAGCCGGCTACAGGAGTTGTATTTAGGCGAAGTGAAAAGTGAACTGAGGTAAAGCGGGGCCTTTTAGTCGCATGTCTGAAACAGGATGCTTCGTCAGGTCACCGCGGTCTTCTGTGGTCACGGACACTGTTGACACAGCACCCGTTTGCGGCTCATGTCACATTAGCTGAAGGCATGCCTCTGCTGAAAATACCTCACTCTAGTACCCCACTCAATATTTTGACATCCAAGCCGGGAAGAGTTAACTTGACTCATACCCAAACACGCATTATATAACCACGTGCTTGTTTGCCCCAGTGCAATCTGAACAAGTGTCCCGAAGAATGTACTGCCCAAAATAACCTGATTGCACTGTAACCTTTCTGTTAATAGTCCAGTGCGCCCATGACATGGCGAAAACAAGACGCAACTATCAGAGGGCGACGACTACCATCTACTGGATAAAGCATGGCACTACATGCGCTGACAAGGGCTAGAAATGAAGAAAATGCGCCAGACGCTTTTAGAATTAACCTTTTTTATTTAGAAGATGGGTTAGCTCCCAGACTGTACAGTACAGATATAAGATTAAATAAAATATGTTTGAAGTTGAGACAGACTAGGAATGTGGTTGAGAAAATGTGGAAGATTTCTCTGATGAACTCCATTAGGCCTATGTCCATTCTTTTTAAGATGCAATAAAAATGCTGTACATTTATTCATCTGGTCAAAGTTGATTTTAAAATAATAATTTAAATAAAACAAAATAAATAAAAAAGGGGATTTTTGTACATAAGTAAATGGCCCAATATAGAACATTTGAGGAAAATTGATTTGTTTACACTATTTGTCTATGGGATGAGTCTGCCCAAACATGGACATATATTTTAAGCACAGTTTTTATAAAAAGATTGAATCATGCCACGGCACACCTTCTTTCACTACAGCTGCGAGTTGTAGTGCTGTGACAGACATATTATACACCACACCATGTTAGTTCATTTATTACATTTTAGTTCTATTCATTCAGAATACTAAAAAGAATAGGCTAAATCTGTCACAACAACGCTATGCAGATTATTATTAAAACTGAGGACAAGACAGTCTATTGACACACAGGCGCAGTGCACAAGCTTGCAGGCAGGAATGGAAACAAAACTGTTCTTTTTTACAAGATACAATTTCCACAACTAAAAATAAGACCAACTTTTGATTTACTCAAGTGATATTGAATTAGTAGCACTTGAAGCTGTCCCAAGGCTATACCAAAAGTGTAATGTCAGTTTCACCAATGTTTGTGAGGGTAAGTCATTGCCTTTTAAATGCAGTTTTTATTTAGATATGCACTAAAATGTTAAAAGCATCAAAAATAGTTTGATGTCAAATATATTATTTTTAATTTACCATAGAAATATGGCCTACTATTTCCATCTAGATTTTTCTATAATTATTTTATTGATCAGATATGGTATAATCCACACACCTACAGCATTCCTGTAAAAGACAAGCTGTAACACCAACCACTGTAAACAAAATAGTACAACCTTACAGGTCAGACATGCAGAACAAGCTCCAAAAACACTAACTCACAATTCAAACAAAAAAGCAACAATGTACATCTGAACAGGAGAACATGAACATAAGAAAAATAATCTCTATTTATATATATATATTTATATAGTATATATAGTCCTTTTTTACATCTTTTAATAATAATTCAATGGTTGTGCACAACGGCAGTTTAAACCATAACCACATAAAAAAGAACTGTTATTAGTGTATTTGATATTTTATCAGGCAGATATTATAAGATAGTTACCATTTATCCTGTGCGAGTAAATAAAATAATATAAAAATAAAATAAATCTCTTATGATCTAAACTTCCAGGGTGTAGTAAACATGTCGTGACCCATCAGGAGCACACTGAGGTGCATTCAAACAAGTGAGTTTGTAAAATGAAGTTAAGGGCACTGGAAATCAAAACTCAGCAGTTTTGAAATGTCCATGTGGAAAATGGCCATGTCCCATCATGCTTTGCTCTCAGTCTGTATGATACTGTTGTGTCCTGTAGAGATCTCTGCCAGGGCGTTTGTTAACTCGGCCTCCTCCAGTTTGCCTGTTTCATCTGAGAAAAAGTGCCTGAAAGGGTGAAAGGGGAAGCATGTTCAATCATTATAGAGCTGAATTACTTAAAGAACAATATTTGAACACAATTAGTATTAGCTGCTAACATTTTAGCCATGTATCCATATGACATTTTCACCCAATATGTAAGAAGACGCCTTATATACTTGGACATCTTATTACATATTTCTTCACCACCTTGACAGTAGGGAAAATAGACAATAAACTCATCATAGGAAAAAATAGGAATTTTTGTTCTTTATAATGTAGCTAACAAGCCTCTCTAGCAGGTGATATTAACTTGTGTGTAGTTCCATTGTAAAAGAAAAGGTTGTAGCTGTGTTTAATTTGATTACAGTTCATTATACTGCTTATTGTTATGTAGAAATTAACTATATTACATAATATGTTCTATGTGATCAACAAGAAAAAAAACATTTCAGAAAAAGTGACAGTGAAAATAAACTAATGCACTGGTGACATTTTTGATGTAGAGACAAGGCCTGGCTTATTAAGTGATTAAAAAGGCTAATTATAAAGACTATTTAAATACATAACTAATCTACTTATGAATTTAGAGGGTAAGCCCGTTCTTGTGGGTCTAGTAAACCGCCCCCAAATGGACAATGACACACACAAGCATAAAACAGAAAAATCAAGACATCATTTTTCATTCACAGCACAACATTGAACTAAATATACCAATAATACTGTCATTGCCGAATTAACCATTACTTTAGATAGTGCGTGGTCAATGGCAGGATGCGGTGGTGAATGAATGGGCATACACACGCACACTCACACACAAGCACACACACAGATAAACCTCTAGAGGGAGCCGTACTCATCGCTGACAGGAGGAGGAGCGGTCTTGGCCAGAGTCTCTGATGAGGGGTCTGCTCCATCTCCATTGGGCATAGCGGGATCAGAGGGCGGGCTGTCTAGGCTAATCAGGTCGGCAGGGGGTGATGACGGCCTCTCTGTCCTGTCCCCGAACTCTAACTCTAAGTCGGGACTCTCCAAGCCAGAGAGGTGCGGGCTGGGGGCTTCGGGAGTTAGCAAATCATATGTGTTGGGATGCATCGCAAAGAGGTCGTTTGAGGTGTTCAGATTGGAATTAGCAGAGTTCCCAGTAGGGACATCTGCGACTAGGGGGGCAGTGTCTTCAGTATCCACGCTGGGGTCACCATGATTGACTGAAGGAGCATTTTTGGTCATGTTAAAGTCATCCACTTGGTCAGACAGTTTATAATTATTAAAGTTACTCTCTGGGGCAGTGCTGTGTGCATTTTGCAGTGTGGCAGGATAGGTGGCAGTGTTAGGTGTGGTGAAAGTGTCTAAGGCTACTGGGTCTGCTGGTTCAGCCTTCTGGGACACTGGTGGACTGGGGGCGGGCTTCCTTAGAGTGGGAGAGGCAGAGGGGGAGGAGGCGGCGAGCGGGGAGACAGGGGGGCTATTTCTTGCATGCTGTGCCGCCCTAAGTTTGGGAGAGAAGCGTCGCTTTGGTGGTATTGGCGTGACAGATTTAGGATCTTTAGTCCGATCCGGAGTAGACGGAGGAGTGTTCAGTTTAGGCTGCTCCTCAGGGATGAGACTGTCTTTCTGTTCCAAAACTAATGGGCTCGGTCTATCTGCCTTCTCGGGCTTTACGGGTGGCTCTATTTTTTCCACTTCGTCAGTAGAAGAGTTGACAGGTGTTGGTGGGGCAGTGTTGGACTCGGCACATGGGGCTGCCACGGTGACGGGGGCGTGTGCGGGCTCGTTGGCAGGAGTGGACAGACTACAGGTGAGGGTGGTGGTCTCGCTAGAGGGGCTGTCCTGGGCAGGGTCGAGAGTTGCAGTGGCTGTGGCTGAGGAGAGCGTGTCCAGTGCCAGAGCAGCAGTGTAAGCCGCCAGCCTGAGAGCAGGGAGAGAACAGAGACACACAGACTAGACACCAGGGTGACTGTGACGGAGGAAGGTGGCTCGGACCAGCATGCACGGGTTTAGTTACAACACCACACGAGTAGAGACAAAGCAACTGAAAGAAGCACATATTAGGCCAATTAACCGAAATAAAAAGGCATCATGCTGTGAGTGGACCATAAAGGATACACCCCATACACACAACATGGAGTACACGGACTAGAAAACTAATACTAGAAAGAGGCTACCAAGAGCTACAGCACTATGGTTAAACAGTACCAGTGACAATTTTCAAATGCACTTTTCCATATAGTCTGCATGAAAAATGGCTTTCTGTGGTTGTCAAATGACTTCATGAGTTGACCACACTGTAAATGCTGAAAATTCACTGTCTTTAACTGGTATTGCTTCAACCTTTAGATCAGAACATTCTCCGATGACTGGAGAAAAAAACATAAAGTGCGATAATCCCTTTGAATGGGAGTAAATACAAAAAGCAACACAGTTCAGTGGACTCCACTCAAGAATGACCCGGACTTTTCACAGTGCGCATTAATGGAGGCCAAATCAGCCGGTCTGTTAAAAAGAATGATTCTTTGAAGTGGAGTGCATTGTACACAGCTCAAAGGAAGAGTTAAAGGGCCGCGCGCTGCAGGTCAGCTGCACTTACTCTGGCTCTGTGAGGGGTGTGGTCTCACTGGGCTCTGTGGGGCCTGCTGCGTTGTGATTGGCCGTGCATTCGTCTTCAGTGCGAACTTCAACAATTGGCTCTTTAGACTCATCTTTTCTGTTGTAGGGCACATCATATATTTTAATAAGAGTAACCACATAGAAGGGCATTTTTTATATATATATATGACTTGAGGATAGATTTTCTGTGTCTGTCTGCAGATTACAAGATCGATGTTTGTGTCTGGCTAACTGTGGCTGCATTTCACTGAAAGTAGTACCATAAAACGTAGACAAATCAATACATAATTCTCCTACCCACACAATTTGATTTAAGTCAGCCATTTCTGTCAGTCTGCATCTATAGTCTACCCTACTACCTTATGTTTCTTGCTTTTTGTATTGATCTATATGGTACAAATCTCATTTCTCTGTTAAATGCAATTGCTTCTAAAATGCATTTTTTAACACAGCTTACATGAATGCAGCCTTGCCCTCCTCCAGGTTGTGTCCTTTAGTGCCAGTGCCTGACTTCCCACAAAGGCACATAATTAGGCCACACTTGTTGACAAAGTAACAGGTGACATCCACAACCAGCAGGAGCAGTATAAATACTACAACTATGATGCCCGCCCAGAGAATAGTGTTCATATTGAGCACTGTCTCCTCGCCCAGATCTGCAGCACAAACAAGAGAAGGTTTTACTCATCAACAACGAAGACACAAAAATACTACCTACAGTTTATCATAAAAATAAAATACTCACCTTTGTGCATCTGATGTTTCTTTTAACTAATACTGATATACTAACTTAGTCTATGGTGTCAGGTATTAAAAGAGTATATTTAAATAAATATTTTATTTAGTACAAGCAACACCAGATACATAAGATGTTGCTAGTATTTTAAAATAAGAAACAATTAGTACAGTATTCTTCTATTCATATTACAATGTTTTGCTGACAGTATTGTACAGAGAATTGTACTGTTATTGATAAAATTAATAAGTGTTCTGTCTTTGAATATCTCCCACCAGAAAGTACTGGGAAAGAATTGACACAAATGATCAAAAAATAAAAATGTGTATAAAAACCCATATAGCTATTTTTCAAACAAACTAAAAAAATTACAACATTTACAAATAAAAACTAAAAATATTTTGTGCATAATTGTTACTAGACTAATATTACGGTCACACACACACGTTCTCACAGATCATTGTAAGTGCTTCTGTCATTCATCAGCCCACAGTAAATACAGTATTTTCAGCCTCTGTAGACTGGTGCTCTGCTCGAGCTGGAGCAGAGTGAGGAGATCTGGTGCCTTTGGCTCAGAGTCATGTTAAAGCACCTTTTCTCTGATAAAATCAAAGAGTGACATTGTCCAGAAAGGCCCCAAGAGGGCAAACTCCCCTTTTCTCTCCTATTAGAGCAGGAACATGGTGGACACAGACAGGATGAGTGATACCAAAGTGTATGTCACAGATGAACAGCCCTGTGTGGCTGAAAATACACACACGTCAGGATGCAAATGTTCGTGGTCCACCACACCAATGTCCAAGATCAGGCAAGAGAGCGCCACACCAACACACAGAGCAAAAGGAGTGGGGCAAATGAAGGGAAACAAAGAGGAAAACCAGAGAAGGGTGGGAGAACACAAGAAGAGAGAAAGTGAAAATGTGTCTGTACGGTTTGAAATAAACCAAAGTATAATAAGGAAAACTCATCATTGTAGTAATCGGGGGGAAATGGCAACACATCAAAGAAAAGGCACAGCACAATGTTGAGATGGTGAGTGAGTAAGGGATGCTTTAGACTGGAAAATGAATGCACAAGATCTGCTGCTCCTACATTTGTGAGGCTGATTTATTTTATATGGTCACTACACTTGAAAGTAGTTAGAAATGTTAATATTAAATATTTAGGGAGTCATAATGCTTCTTTTTTTTTAACTCTTGACAAAGCAAAACTTAATGGAGATAACGTCATTCTTTGCAGGAAGTGCCTGTCCTAGTTCTGCAAGAGCAAACTCAGACTCATTTAACAAGGCCTGTCAAAACTTGAAAGTTAGAAGATTCAACCGGAAAATCATTTCTGGCCCAGTG
Source organism: Boleophthalmus pectinirostris (assembly GCF_026225935.1). Lineage (NCBI taxonomy): Eukaryota > Metazoa > Chordata > Actinopteri > Gobiiformes > Gobiidae > Boleophthalmus > Boleophthalmus pectinirostris. The sequence continues at coordinate 15,772,555 of NW_026571541.1, forward strand.
CTGTCCAAGAAATCATTTTTGTAGATATATTTAGTTGTCATTCACCTTTCACTGGTGGAGAGGTAAAAACAGCGACCTTTTTTGGTTTGCTCTGAGTTTGCTCTTTGATTAGTTTGAATGTTCAAGCACTGGGAGAATACCTGGTACTCCAGCTGGTTCTACCGTGGTTCTGAATGACATGGATGCTGGCTGGGACTTGCCCTTCTGATTCTCAGCCACAACAAACACATTGTATTCTGTGTCCCATTCAAGTCCTCTGAGCACCACAGAGTCACTGTCACTGGGCACACGGATCTCAGGTTTCCACTTTGTTGCCTGAACCTAGAAAAGTAGAGGGACCACAAACCAAGTACAAATAGTTCAGGAGATGATAGAATGTATAGTTCTCGAAATCTCATAAAACAACGTAACTTTTGAATTTACAAAGAGTGGACAGTGGATTGGTACTGGTCATACTTACAGGTTTGTAACGGATGAGATAATGTAGGATAGGTGAGCCGCCATCGTCCTGTTTGATCCAGCCCACTCGGAGAGAGTTGCCTTTGGGCTGAGGACTCCACTCCAGCTTTGGAGGATTGGGGTTTCCTGTGGGGACAGAGCAGCACCTTGTGTAAACACATGCATATTTATGAAACAGAAGCAGCTGTCCATCTTAAAGTAAACTCTTTTGTTTCATTATAAACTGACTTTCCACTTTGTTGTTTTTCTTTGAGCGCACTTGGCCTTCCTAAATCACTTTCCTGGAGATAGCAAGTCTGGAGTCAGCCTAATTACCAAGTGACACATACACATGCTTATCTGATTCGGCCTGGGAGTGGCTTTCAATCAGCATTAAATTGCTAACTGACATAGTGCCAGTGTAATACAGCTCTGGGAAGTGCTCTTTTCGCACTGACTGAAATGGGGATTCTCACCAGTGGCTTTCACAGAATAAACAGATAAGTGAGAAGATAAGACTACTACTGTATAAGTAACATCAATCCACATGATATTTTAAACCTTGTGTTGGTGGGACTCTGTATGGAATCAGTGCATAAAGAAATGTAATTTATTAAATGAATAAATAAAAATGAAAAACAACTTTTCCAAATTTATAGGAAACCTGTGTTCAATACAGAAAGCGCACCAACTAATTTGTTATTTCAATGTGAAATGTAACGTCAAGAAGGTTAGTAAGCTATGTAATGATTTCTTAAATCAATTAGATTTTAATTTCACTGAATTAACGTTACACCTACTACTAGTAGTAGTAATAGCTGTAGTGGTAGACGAGACTTTGACTACACTGGAGTGAGCTTTATTTCTGTGAGCAAACATTGATTAGGACTCTTGAGTTTATTATAAATTTTGATTTACCCCAACACACAACAGGGACCATTTTTTCAGTTTTTCCTCTGTAAGCCATCAATACTGCCCACGTGATGATGATGTTAAACTCTAGTGACAGTTATGTATCACCATGTAAACGGCTGTGCTCCTCCCCCGTTCATCCCACTACGGCAAATGTCCAACTCTGTGATTAATACATTCGAGGTGGGTAATATTGCACAGCCGTTTCAGAGCAACTGGAGTTAAATGGATGAATTAATTTGAATTATCTGATGAGGAAGTGCTCTTTTCAGAATTGGGCAGTTACCTTCTGCGGAATGGAGGACATCGGCACAAACATGGTGCGCACATGTGAGAGTGAATGAGACAAATGCACAATAAGACATGACAACACGAGCAAAGCATAACAAATCCCTTTAAGGCAAACAAACAGACTGGCATGGCAACGTAACAGCAACATTTTATAAAAAGGTGCATCCAACTGCTTTGTCTTCATTTAAGACTTTGTGATTTACGAGACAGCTGATTAATCAAAGCTGATGAGCCTAATCCAAAAGTAAACATTTCCAAATTACACCCAATGGCGGCCGCTCGAGGGGCCCCACTGCGTTTGAACTGCAGAGATTTGCTCGTACTTCAAAAATACAGCCATTAAGCCAATTATTTCTCAAGCTGTGAATCAAAGTGGTATTAATATTCATAGGTGACAACATGCTACATAAATTACAATCTAGAGGTAAGGAAAAAGTTACAGTCAGGCAAGGTCGCACACTTTTGGTTATTCTATTACTCTAAATGTTGCTAATCAGGAAGGGTTGATGAGGTCCAGAGAGGACAGACAGCGCTAGGACACTAAAGACTAATCAGCTATTATCCGCACTACTCCACAAACCTGTATCCTCAGCGAAAAAATGAAAATTGCCATCTAGAGACAGAAAAGGAAACAAATCAAGCAATCAGAATCAGGGGTGTTCACTAGTGACTATCTGGAGTCAATGTTCTGGTTAAGTCTGCTGAACGCAAGCATATTAACTGTTCTTGTTACTGTATAATTTAAGAAATATACCTGTGCATGGGCAATATTCTGGGTATGATTTTAAGACCTATGTGTATTTTAGTAAAGCAAGAAATACTGCTTCTAGCAGGAGCAACAGTATTCTAATAAGTAATATATATCTGCCAAATGTTTTACATATCAGAATTAAGCTATATAAGGCACGCTTGCTGCTACTTTTATATCAGTCAGACCTAATAAAATTCTGATATTTTCTGATATTACAAAGAGAATAAGAATTACATTATTAAATAAAACAACAGAATATAGAGATAGGGGGCATGGTTGTGTGGATATAAATAAATAAAAACAGGAAGATCATTATCCAGAAAAGCAGACGATAACAGACTGTTGATGAAAAATGCATCAATCCTACACCAGCGCTTGTGTTAATTTGAAAAGGACTCGGATGACAGCTAAATCTGATGCACCCACCCACATGAGACGACAAAATTACGCCTCAGCCAAAAATAAAGAATCTGCAGACGATTAGTATCAAGATAACACAAAACGCTGTCCAAATGTCTCTAAACAGATTTCATTTGGAGTCAACAACCCTTACAGTGTGGAATAGAAAAGGGCCATGAAGATTTTTTAAACTGACCAGCAGGGGGCGCTAAACACTAAAGAAACCAGCTCAATCCATACCATTGCTTCAGGTTTATAGAAAATAGGCAGTTGCAAAGGTACACATAATAGGTTCTGCATGTAAACTCATGAACAACCGCTTGTGTAAATATCCCATATTGTTTACAGAGTTTCTGCTAAAAGGCATGAATGTACTTACGGACTGGCTCTGTCTTGAAGAACTCAGGAGGGCTGCTCTCCCCTTCACCCTTCCCGTTGATGGCTGATAATCTGACTTCATAGTTGGTCTCTGGCTTCAGGCCTGTGATGATCATCTCACTGACAATGCCTGTCACAAGAGGCAGGTCAAAGCTTTAATTAGCGCAAAAACAAACTACTCCTGGCTCGTCACACACACAGTGACACAGTGACGTATTGGAACTAAATATTTTTTATTCTGATCACAATAGTATTGCGCATGACTCTTAACACAATAATGCTCTTGCAGTTCCTTATTTAATATTACAATCTCATTTTTTTCTTGTGTCATTGATTTCTCTTCTCAGCCAGCTACAAAATACTGAAAGCTGTAAAATGACAATTATTCAAGATCTATATAACTGAGATTGCATATATAACCAATAGTTCAGCTCAAAGTAAACACTTTCTTACCATCCTGGGCCTCAAAGACCTTGTGATGCCAGCGGGCACTCCCAGGAGGCCTCCACTCTGCCTTGTACCTCAGAACAGGCACTCCGCCGCTGGACTCAGGCTCCTCAAACTGGATCTGTGCCGTGGTGGAGAAGGGCCGTACCTCACTCACAGAGGGGGATGATGGGACGTCTGTGACAGGAAAAGACACACACTGGTTACTGCTGAAATGGCAATATAACTTACAACAGGTACAGATAGAGAGTTGTGTTTTTCCGTCCTAAATTTATACGAGTAGGCATTTTCATCAAATTAATTTTGGATGGCAAGAGAGACACTGAAAAAAAACTATTTCATTTCATTCACATGAATGATTATTGACTTTCAGCCCGTTGCTGATAAAAGAGAGAGAATCCAGTGTAATTACTAACATTAGAGAACTGTGGTTTTGTCAATTCATTTTAAGGCTACAGACTTGTAATCTTCTACACTGTGTGAGAGTGGCTGCTGTGTTATTGAGCGATGGTGGGAGACTGCATGAGCACACAGTACCAGTAGTGGTTATTTTTAACTGCGCTAAATAAAATCCTTAAGGCTGTTTGTTTTGCTAAACAACCGAATGAACCGAACAGGAAATCATCTGTCAGTGGTTCTTTCAGCATTTGAGCTTGATATAAAAGCCATTTAACAAATACTGATCTGTTTCTATTAAAGGAGTGTCTCTATTCAGAGGTTTAACTGTTACTTCAGTGTGTTTGGTAGCTATCACTCTACTATGTATCCTTTGTAGGGATGTCCCGATTAAATGTTTTTGCCCCCAAGTCTGAATCCTTTGATTTTGAGTATCTGCTGATACTACTTATAATACTTATATTATTTATCCGATACCTGATCGGCACATAATGTCCGAATCTTTATCGAGTAAGCAGTCACGTGATCGGATTGGGACAACCCTAATCTTTTGTAGGTGTGATAGATATGTATAATATTAAACCATAGCAGTTGTACAATTCAGGACTGACCGGCTTGAATCAGAAGAAACTCCTTGGACTCCGTTCCCATGTCGTTTGAGGCTGTGCAGTTGTAGCTCCCAAAGTCATTTTCTGACTCTGGCATTATCTGCAGGAAAGAGAGAGAGGACAGGAGCATGTTTACTGTACGAAGGCACAGAGGCAGAACAGATGAAGAAAGTTGTGTCAAGCCTCTAAAGGTGACCTTTATGTTTGTCCATTAGTGGAGCCTATTTTTATTTGTTGTGAGCTTTCCTGCTAAATAATTCAGGACATCTTTTCCACAATGTAGCTGAAAGAAAATCCTACACTTCAGTTCAATCCTCATCAAATTTTGATGAACAGAAAGAGTGTGAACATTTAAATCCACTACATGCTGGATTCCACATTAGTTAATAGAGCTGTGTACCTGTAAGTAGCTGGAGGTGGGGGTCCTGAAGATCTTGATGTTGGTCGAGTTTGCATTGGGCAGCTGGAGTCCATCGCGCAGCCACATAATAGACACTTCACTGGGGTAGGCCCTGACCTCACAGCTCATGTTCACAGAATTGCCTTCCCATGTGTACATTGCCACTGTGCCGTGGATCTTGGGAGCATCTAGATAAAACATTTACAATTCTCACATTATATTCTCTGTTTGAATGAGCAATATAAACAGGATATATACATGATATGATGCTATATTAGGAGAGGCATAATTAATGAGACTGCTGCAGCTAAGAACATTATTCATTGTCATCTCTGGGTGTTGTCACCTTTAATAAAGATGTACTATTTAGGCCTTTAAATCTTTTTCTGCTCAAGACTTAAAACCAATAAAAACATTCAAACCAGATTCAGTTACTGCTAAGTGATTTAGCACCTGCCAACAGAGCTTTGCAGTCTTGTTTAACTTCTAACCTTTTAAATAAAGTGAATACTTACAATGAACCTCCAGATACGCTGCTGCTGTGTCTTCTCCAATGGGACTCTGTGCTGTGCACATGTACTGTCCAGCGTCTGTGTACTTGACATACTTTAAAGTCAAAGAGGAGACCCGAGCATCACTTCTTACTACTACATTTCCATCTGGGCTCTAAAAGAGGAGAGAAAACAACATTCACATTTCTACATTCACAGAACATAATGTACATCTGCATGAAAGTGTGACCTGAAAAGATAGAAATGAAAATAAAAGAAGAGGTGACTGTAAATAAATTATGAGGGACTAGAAACATCCAAAGCTTTTCACACCGAGGTCTCACCATGTGAAGAACATGGTGAGTGGAAGACAGAGGAAAATTTTTAGTACTAAAGAAGTAGTAATATCATAGCCCTAATATTATGGAGAGAAAACCGTAATTTAAATTACAAATATGTTTCAAGTTATTTATACTACATGAAGGTTGGACATTGAATGAGAAACTAGTTAAATTATAACGAGCTGATAAATGCCTGTTCCACTACATCCGGATTTCTTAGAGAAGGAGATACAATGAGCTTCCTGCTGCTGACCTGAGGGGCAACCTCTCTGATAAGTTTCACCTGTCGTCACCTGATACTGACCCATTAGCCTTGGTGGCACGGTAGTTACTCTTTAAAAGAATCATTGCCTTTTTAAACTCTGAACCTATTTCAAAGTTGGAGTTAAAATAAAAGTATGAAATAAAGCAGATGTACATTTAGTTTGATTAGAGTATAAAAACGCATTAACTTCAAACCTCCAGTATTACTGATCATGAGCGATAGAGCTGCTGTAAATGGCTGTATTTCAGTGAACAGCAGCAGGACTAAGCCTGTGTTGCTCACATGGCTTTGATCCAGGCTGTCAAACAAAAGCATGGATGCTTTTACACATATTGAATTAGGACCATCCGGGCAGCCATGTAAGAGAAAACCTCCTTCGGTTGTATTCACATTCAATAGACAAAGCACGTCTGGGCCATTCATTATGCATAACGGGTAGCAGGAGCAGAGACAGTTGTATAATGCAGTACCCCTTTACTCTGACCCTTAGCACAAACAATTTCCCAACAACCTGGAACACTAACATTTGCACCCCACCCAGACACCTGTGAATCTCCAAAAGCACATCAGCTCTGAAAAACCCATACCAACCAAATAGTCTACCTCACAATCTGCTAACAGTCAATAGTCAGTATTAAGCAGAGTCAGTTAACAGCTTTCTCTGCTCCTCTACAAGACTGGAGACACATAGCTGAACATCAGGGCATAAAATTGCGAATACACTGAGGGCATGTTAAATGCATGTCTCGCCGAGTTTGAGCTGGCCTCGAATACAAATGTAGCCTTCTCTGACTGTACCTTTTCAAATCACTCACAAACATGCAGTGCATTCATAAACTAGTGCATGCTCTGAGCCTCGTAACAGCATCACCAACACAATTCTCACACTATACATACAGGAGGAAGCGCAAGGGCTCATGGATGGAATTCTAAACTATGTAAAGGGCCTATATTGTACTATTTTCTGATCTATGTTATAATGTTGTTTCCTTATCAAAAACAGATCTGGTTTGTTTCATTCACAAAATCCTGTATATATGGGTGAGTTCTTATCTCAAACAGAAAACACTCTGTTCCACCTTGTGATGTGGTAATGCAGGAAGTGCTCCCTGATGTTTTTAAACTCTATACACCTTCACTAGAATCATTTGGATAATTTCAACCTTGGAATTGCCAATCTCTATTTAACTAAGTAACAAGTAGCTGTTAACTTGAAAACTACCACTACATGAGCTTTGGGGATGTAGACAGACTAATAATAAAGGGTTACTCAAACGTGTGTATGAAACAAAACACAACTCCGGGTATGTTTTTAAGAAGGTAACAACATAACATGGCTAAAAGCTAACAAGAATCCATTTTGTGTAATATAGGACCTTTAATAAATGACTCCCGAATATTGTGTTGAAGCTAAGGCAAGCAACAACAGCACGCGCTTTAGAATTGCAAAAAACTAATTATTTTCAAATTATAGACCAGAGTGGGACGTAATAAAAAACTGTTGTTCTCCAATCCAATCAAACAGCCGTAAAATATCTTCCTCACAATGAATTAACACAGCATTGCATAACATAAAAGCCTTATCTCCTACCTTTAAGATAACTTCATTTCAATTAAAGCTCCTGCCGGGTTTTGCCAAATGAGAATGAATAACTTCTTAATCCACATCACTTTAATATGTAACCCCAAGGGAGGCTGAATTTCTCACCATTCTCCCATATGTAAACCCATATTCTGATTAAGTTGAAAAGGCCTGTGTGGGCGATTATTTCTGTGCCAATGTTAATTTGTTTCAGGAACAGGCATCTGGCTCCTGCAAAGCTGTCACACATTCTCTTCAATGCACATTCAGAGATGTCAGGCAAAAGCTATAGATAAATGCAAGTAGAAGTCATGAGATAAGAGTTTGGCAGCGGACCATGCGAGGACATGTGGGTGGGAAAGAACTCAAAAAGTGTGATTTCTCCTTCATAAACAGTTTGAGAAGAACAGAAGCATGCGGCACCAAACACAGTCTAAAGATGGCAAAGCACCAGGCAGATGTCCTGTTCTAACTTGAAGAAAACATACCAAAAAAATGTTTTACATAGACGGAAAGTTACAGGTTTTTCCCCTAACTAATCAAAAGTTTGGGTCTACATCCATCCCAAATTAAATTAAACAAGTTCCTGACATGAAAGATGGATGGTGTCTGAAAAAGTCATGCATTTAGAATACCTTGTGTTGCTCAGGCCGAGTCCATGATGCCTGTAAGGACAGAGACAGAACAACAAACAAAAGGCAAAGCAATTCTTAGAAAAAAAATAATTTGTATGCAGGCAAAGCTGGGGAGATGCATTCTGAACTGTCTGTCTTCTATAGTCAAAGAGCTTTAAGTTCAGCGTCTCATAATGTTAAGTATTTGAATTTTGTTTTAAAATAACAGGTTTAATGGAATATTTAGTGATAATTAACTGTACAGCAATGCTATTGTAATGTGAAAAAATTTGTATCTTGATAACGCCACTGTGTTTAAATAAGGAGGTCATTGGTTTATCAGGAACAAGCTATTGAACTGCATTTCAGCTATTGCTCCTAGAAGTACTTAAGCTACCTTGAGCCGTACTACAAGAATTATTCATTCTTCCCAATAACTGCTGTACACTTTGGACACTCTGTTAATAAATCAAAATACAAGTCATACTTCCCAACCATAGACTGTATAGATAAATGGACATAGCTAATCCACTAGCTGCTGCGTTCCAAATAGGAAGTGTTCATGGGAGCACTTCCAGCTCCATCGACTCCAAATGACTTCCAATTGACTTTACATTGAAAACTTGTCACCCCTCTCTGTGTAAATGCTGGTGTGAGGCTATTCCTTTTGGTTATAAAATGTTTGTATTAACCCACCCTCCATGAGCCTGGTGTTTTTATTTCACTATTTTGTCCATATATAAATGTATGTTCCTAATTAAGAGCTTGGCCCCTGTAAAACCGCTAGCCTCATGAGCTTCATTTGACTGGAGCTGAACACTATGGGTAATGTCACACTCTCTTAGTCCACTTCTTTATACAGTCTATGTTCCCAATACAATGTTTAAAGCGCAGGTTAACAGCACTAAAAGCTTTTGAAAGGCATGCTTGGTGAATTCTGAGATGCTGTTAAGAGTGACAATGCGATGTAATGACCCACAAAGAGTACTAGACCATAAAAGACATGATAAACAGCTATTTCATCAGGTGCAGTAAGAAAATGTAAGATATTTAAAATGAGCTGCTAGTGGAATAATCCTGAGGTCAAGCAGACAGTTCATTGACTAGATCACACATTACGCTTTCAAGAATTGACTAATCGTGACAAATAACAAATAATCTGTATCTGGACTATATAGGGTATAAAACACATAGATAAAGACCTTTACAACAGCAACATAAATCAAAATAAAATATTTCTGATTTCCATTGATATTGCCAATTTTATTTGTAATTATTAGTCTTCAGTTGCCTTATTTCAACTTTTATTTGGTTAAAAATTTAAAAATGAAAAAGTATTTGCTAAATGGTCATCTACTAAAATAATCATAAAATGTTGGAGCCCTATTTAATAACGTAACAGAATAAAACGTGTTCAGAATTGCCAGCATTATCCAATACAATTAGGTATTACTATAAAGGTTAAAAAAAAAGTGAGGTGAACAACTACTCTGCAAATGAAATGCAACCCTTCTTTATAGCTGTAATATATTCTGAAGGGCACTGGAACTCGCTGTCATAACGAGAGAAAAAAAAAACAACGCTTCACTAACACAACACAGACAGAAGGAGAAGGTGCCCAATTAAAAGCAGCAATCCAATAGAGAGGAGCATGGTCGCCCCACTCTCATATAGTGGTTTACAGAAGAGCGAGAGCTGACAAGTCACGCTGTAATATCTGTGACAGGTGTTTGGTAGAGACAAAGCACAGCAACAACAGTAGACAGGAAGTGTAAAAAGAAGACACAATCTCCAACAATATGGTGACGCCAGGTCCCAGGGGACAATCACAGCATTATGTTCTCCACTTCCACCCGAATCCTCCCTGACTTTGTTCAACATGAATTATAATGGAAGATTGTACAGGGGACAAACAATATAAAGATGTTTTATTCTTACATCTAAACCCTGTCTACTCTATGTGGGTTTTGTTATTGTCTTTTTACCGAGGCGAATTCTTTCTAGGACAAAACTGATAAGTATCACGCCATTTGGTTAAGTATTACGTAAATGAGTGTCTCTTTGTATTCATAGACAACAATGGTCAGGCTACCTTTGTGTGCTGCAAGCTTGACAACACCAGAAAATCATAATAAAAAGTATAATAACTGTACATTCTGTCAATTTCATGGATCAGAAAATAGACTAAAGTGAACTGTCATTTAAATGCCACAAATAAAACTGTTCATTTTGAGAACAAAGTTACAGCAGAGGCCCAACCTGAAGAGTGAAATCTTTCATGACAAATCCTGCTTTTGTTATGTACAGTAGCACTAGTCTTATTGTACAAAAGCAAGGCAGTAATCCTCTCTTTCTTTGTTATGCTCTTCACGGCTATCAGACAATGCGACCTTCTATTGACATTCAAAATCCTGTTCTTTAACTAAATAATGCCTTTAGTAATAATCCACTCTCACGCGTATAGCCAAACAGCAGTATGTACTGTCTGACAGTGAAAGAAAGTCTTATGAGTAAAGTCTATTCATAAAGACAAGCATTACAGAGTACTACCTAAACCAGTTTTCATGAGCACGGAGTGGACCATATTTATAAAAACAGTACTGATAAGATTAAGTAGTAGATCTATGTAGTTTTAAATATTTTTTTAAAAATAGTGAAATCAATATGAACAGTGACATTTCCATTTAAAATGTTGACCACAAAATTGAGGCTTTAGTCAAAGCCATCCGTGATGAAATACAGCCGTGATGATACAGAAAGCATGGCGGACAAACACCACATGGACACGAAAAAAACAATTAGCAGCCAGTCCCCATGCAGTCATTAGAGCCCCTGAGTGATGGAGAGAAGAGCTAAGAGCTACAGTCTACAGCACACACTCCACTACTGAGCAAAACACACTGCCACCAGAGCACAGCTGTGTGACACATGACGTGTCATGTGACCTGCTCCACTGCTGCACAGAGACATAGACCAGTGTGCTTCATATGGAGGCCTCCTGTTTAATACAGTCCCACCTGCAGGGATTATTCAGCCATCTTTAAAAAGGGCTGTTTGGAGGTTGGAACAAACCCTCTGATGACTCCTATTATGACAGCTTCTGATCAGATTGTCCAACCGACAACAAAAATAGAGAAGAGCAGATGGGCCGTGTGCTCAGCAGTAACATTGCTCTCATGAGGATTGACACTGCTCTCACAGGCAGCAGTGTAAACTGTGTAAACTGTGGCTCAATGGTGCTCATGTGCCAGCCTCATGTGGTGGTAATGTGCTTTACAGGGCTCCACCAAAATACATGCCCCACTCAGGCCTGTAGCCAGCAGGTGTCTCCAGTTTAGTCCTTCTATCATGTCTGCTCTTGACCACCTCAACTGTGGCACTGGCCACCAGCCTACAGGAGAGAGTGTTGCTTTGGCTGATTTTAAGTGGATCACTTAAAGAAAATAAGAAACAATGAATTTTTTTTTTAAGTAACATGACACCAATGTTAGACAGTCTACTGCACAATGGAAACGACAGACAGAGCTGGGCTTGAATCCAGGCAACCTCATGCTGTGATGAAGAGGTCACATGATCAGGTAATAGCGGCACAGAAATGCTGCTTCGTTGAGGTAATCATAATCTTCAATCTCACTCTATATAACCCATATTTTCAAATATAAATATATATATATGTATATATATTTTCTTCTAGAACAACATTTTTGCAACATTGCTCTGGTACATTTCTGTGCCACATCAGTGTCATACCTGATAGATCCTGTTAAGATGTGCCTGTTGGGAGAAAATGGAGTGCATGTAATGGGCTGGCTCCAAAACTCCATGGACTATAGTCTTTCTATTGTTCACCCCCTCAGTTAATGAAAAGACAGTACAACCTTGAAGAACTGGTTGTATGAGCAACACATGTATGAGAATACCAATTAGGTATTCATTGATTTGGATGCTGTGAAAATGAGATATTTCCAGCAGTATCAAGGATGTAATGTATGTAGTTATCAAGAAGCTGCCAAACAAATGTATCAAATGAAAACACAATTCAAGTGCATATTTGAATAAATACAGAGCACTAGACATTTTTGGCAATTATACATCCTCTTAATGTAAGAGTACAAACAACAGCTAATTCTGCAAGATCCAATCTGCAGGTTCACGTTGCTATTCAGGGAATAGTGGCCGTAAACCTGTAATGAAAGTGCATCTGCAAGTGATCAATATAGCTCTTGAATTTAGGTTAAAGGTATTCAATTTCTCTCCTTAGAACACTGGTGTCCTGCTTTGCTTTGTCTGCTCCCCAGGGGTTTCAGAGTGCCCCCATTAGAAAGCACTGAGGCACTGTCATATAACATCTATCCACAGATGATCTTTTAAAATGTGTCCTTACTTTGTGGTTAGAAGGTTTCACAGCATTTGGTATTTTTTCAGTGTCGTGCAGTGCAAAAATAGGACCAAGACACTATGATCCTCCTTTGTGCAGGTGCGGTTCATTACTGGAGTCAAACAAACGCTCACAGGACACCAGTATTCAAGGAAAGAAGTGGATAGCGCGGATTCAGGCACTTTTCTTGCTCTGTCGGCCTATATATTTGAGATGAGTGCTCAGACTTTACCTGCTCTCCTTCAGTGAAGACGTGCTCACCAGAACTCCAGCTGATGGTGGGTGTGGGGTCGCCCGATGCCTCACATGTCAGGGTGACGTGCTCCTCCATCTCGGAGCTGGTTTGATTCACGATGTATGTGATCTTAGGTTTGACTGTAAAACACACAAGGCTTGTTAGTCAGGTGGGCTGACAGTTGAGACGGTGAGGAGCAGAGAAACTAGAGTTCAAAGGCTGGATGAGGATCCGCGGCTTGACAGGCAGGAAATATGAAGACTAAAGACTCAATATAAGGATTGTCTTTTTCATTGCTCGCTCCGAAGCACTGAAGCTTTCCTTGTGTTTACATTGGAAATCAAATGTCAAGGGATTCCAAAGCTGACCTATCTACAGAAAGAGAACATTTCTAAAGAACCACAAGAAGTAAGAAGTGAACTATGTGTGCATTATTTAAAGCAGTTTGATGGGTAGTCAATCAAACCTGAGTAACCTGAGTCTGATTTGATTAAAAAGAAAAGCTTGATTGAAAAAGCTTGTTGTATTATGTGTTTTGAATGCAGCTCAGGCAGTAACGAGCTTATGCGCACTGCTAATTTGCTTTTTGAAAAGATTGTAGTAAGCATGAAACTCATTTACAGTGCTTTGTTTATCACAGTAAACATAGGGAAGGTTATTTAGCAAAGAGCCTTGTTAGCAAGTGAACCTTAAAATGGCACAAACAGGTGAACAGTAGCCTGAAGCTTTGTGTCTGCAGTGCTGTTCTGAATATTGTGCATGATGAATCAGGGAGGCTTCTGCTGAATATAAATGCCAGCACACAACCATACATCCTCACTGTGACTTGAGAGATTGTCTTTGTTCTACACTTTGTTAGCTTCCAATTTGCCTTTATGTTGAGAACGTGCTACACAACAACAGTGCCTTTCAATAAATTCAACATGTCATATCAAACATTTATGCTAAATATTGTGGTAATTCCAGGTGCACAGTTGGGCCTGTCTGGATAATTACAATATATCAACTTATCGTTCAATATATGAAAGATGGAACAATAACTTTTGGGGGTTGATATTTATCGTGGGGACTATTTTCTTTGGACACTCTTTGCATTATAGACACAAACTAACTACTTAATTGCATTCTGTTCTGTTGCATTCTGTCATTTATTTATTACAGTTCACATTTTTTAACAAGTTTGCATTTAGAATTGTCTTTTTGGGATAATTCTGCTTTATGGTTTGGTTTCAGTATTATTGTTTATCGTCTATATTTACTTCAGCAAAATATCGCACTTTATAATTTGCTCTTGTGACAGGCCTATGAACAGTTATGGTGCCACAATAAGGAGTTTTTAACCAAGGAGTAAAATAACAGTTATTTTACCAGCTAAACCTACACTGTTGGCAAATTGTGGACCACTGTGGCATTAGTAGCTTGATGCAAGAAACACTAAAAAAAAAAAATCCACAAATGGATCAGACATATCTCTCTGATTCTGCAAACGTGTACACTGAGCTGTTGACCTCAGATCCTCGCTTATGAAAGCTCTAAATATCATGCTAAATATAGATCAAAATAACTATTTGTTCAAGAGCAGAAATGCAGGAACTCCAGCTCATCATAAGATTGCTATTTGTTTTTCAATTATACATGATTTTTCTCCCCAATGAGAGCAGACATGGACATGTACAATTGCAATAAATTACCACAGGCTAATACTACTGAATACTGACTGTAATATCAAAGCATATAATTGGTAAAAAAATAAAAAATAAAAATACAATATACAATAAACAATATACAAATACACACAACATATAAAGTATTCTAAAAAAAAAAAAAAAAAAAGTCTGTGCTGGGTATATAAGCTGATGCTAATTGTTCACATGGTGTTCTGTGAGCTGCAGTGGACCGAGCCCACACACCTGTGCTGTGCATACACAAGCTCTGGAAAAGCTTTCATTCATACAATGGGACATGTTTACTGCACAGTATGTGACGCAGGTATTCAAATCAATCCAACAGTGTTACAATGCTGCTATTACTTGTACTGTGTTATGTGATGTGATCCAAATGTTATTAGTCATTAGTCCATTCATCCATCCATTTTCGTCCGCTTATCTGGGGCCGGGTCGCGGGGGCAGCAGCCTAAGCAGGGACTCCCAGACTTCCTTCACCCCAGACACGTCCTCCAGCTCCTCCGGGGGAACCCCGAGGCGTTCCCAGGCCAGCCGAGAGACATAGTCCCTCCTGTGTGTCCTGGGTCTTCCCCGGGGCCTCCTCCCGGCGGAACATGCCCTGAACACCTCCCAATGGAGGCGCCCAGGAGGCATCCGGAACAGATGCCCGAGCCACCTCAACTGGCTCCTCTCGACGTGGAGGAGCAGCGGCTCTACTCCGAGCTCCTCCCGTGTGACTGAGCTCCTC
Source organism: Boleophthalmus pectinirostris (assembly GCF_026225935.1). Lineage (NCBI taxonomy): Eukaryota > Metazoa > Chordata > Actinopteri > Gobiiformes > Gobiidae > Boleophthalmus > Boleophthalmus pectinirostris. The sequence goes on from NW_026571541.1 coordinate 15,787,893, forward strand.
ACCCTATCTCTAAGGGAGCGCCCAGCCACCCTGCGGAGGAAACTCATTTCAAGCGCTTGTATCTGCGATCTTGTCCTTTCGGTCACTACCCAGAGCTCATGACCATAGGTGAGAGTAGGAACGAAGACTGACTGGTAAATCGAGAGCTTCGCCTTTCGGCTCAGCTCACGCTTCACCACCACGGTCCAATACAGCGACTGCATCACTGCCGAAGCTGCACCGATCCGCCTGTCAATCTCACGTTCCGTCCTTCCCTCACTCGTGAACAAGACCCCGAGATACTTGAACTCCTCCACTTGAGGCAAAGTCATTAGTCATTAGTCCAAAAAGCCCATATTTACAGAAATGGCACACAATAGTTATTGATAAAGCATAAACAAATAACCACACTAGTAAAACCAAGCACATATTAAGCCAATCCTACATCAGCACTTCTAAAAATCTTTAAACTGAAACAAAGACAACCCACACGAAACACACAATTTTGTGGCTAAGACAATGGACACATAAGGACACCATTTTTCATCTCCCACCCACTCTGCCTGCTATACCTCACTACAGAAGAGATGAGGACAGCATGAACAGCACTGTCTTACCAAACACTCTCAGACTGAGCTCCTGTTCAGCCTCTCCAGCCTTGTTCGTGGCGATGCAGGTGTATTCGCCCTCGTCCAGCTTAGACACATCCATTATCGTCATTTCTGAGCCATCTTCATTAAAGCTGTACTTTTCACCGGCTTCAAGAACCACTTTATTTCTGTTGAAAAACACATGCAAGCCAAGGAACATTTACAAGGTGACTCAACACCACTAATACTGCTTTTACTTCTCTGACACTGCATTTGTCAGAGATCAAGTGGAACTTAATACCAACATTTGTTACAGTATGGATTTGGGTCTTTTTTTTTTTTTATCAATAAATAGTGTCTCTAAAAATGGTTGTGTTTTTGCTCAGTTAGACCATCCTTGGACTGATTCCAAGTCTTACAAAGCTAACTGCAGCTTGAAAAGCAAATAGATCAGGGACAAAAGCAGAAGCTATCAATGGCTGCTTTGACATAATGGGGATAGTGTGCCTATTGCAGGAGTCTGGTCGTCAGGTTTCACTGTTTAGATGTTCCTGTGATACTCCTTCTGCATTTAGTCAATTTGTTTGCTTATAACAAACAAAAAACTTTCACCACAGTGCTGCAAAGAACATTTTAGGCAAACCCAACACATTTGTTATACAAAATAATGAACCTTGTGTCAAAAGGTCTTTGCATACTTTACCTTGCCCATGTGACCATGGGTTCAGGATAGCCATCCGGAGCACATGTCAACATGGCTGTATTTCCAACTTCTGCTGTGGCATTCACCTCAGACTGCCATACTCTGATGGTTGGGAGTACTAGGAACACAAAAAAATATAATAAAAAGCAAATCAAAAACACAACAGCTACAAGGATAACATGCCGTCTAAATCCTAACCCATTAACACACAAGGTTATGTACGTATGCCCTAACCTGAACCAAAATATGTTCTTAAACCTAAACATAATTCCAATCCTAACCTTCCATTTGGTATTGCACTTCCTGGAAACAACAATTTGTTAGGATAAAATATCTTTGATACCAGGTTGCTGTGGGCAACAGTTTCTATACAGAGGCTCTCAGAGGATGTCCCGAGCACTTGAGCGTCACAGGACACCTGCTGAACAAAAGCTGAACAAAAGCATCAAAGAGCCAGAGCAGCACTGACCATTCACTACCACCTTGATGACCCGCAGATCGATCTCCCCGCGAGCGAACTGCCGAGCCTCGCATGTGTACAAGCCCTCGTCCGTCTTCTTTATCCCACGGATTTGAAGATGGTTGTTGGGCAGAACTTTAAACCGAACTGACACAGACAAAATAAAGTGCGGACTGTTAATAATGCACATCACATTCAGACTGTAGACAATGAAGCAATCAAACAAGTACCACACATATTTTACAGCTAGGCTTGTTTAAAAACTTTGTTGATTAGAGGTGAATTTTCAGGAGTAATAACAATGCAGTAGATGCAGATAAATGCTGGGAGGATGGGCATGTCTTTGGGCAGTATTTCAGGAACCATGGCTATCCATGGTTCCTGAAATAGTGGCAGCCATTATTAATTATGTGACACACTTTAAATTAAAATAGCAGGATGCTTCTCCATTAATAAAAGTTGTTTCCTAATTTAGAAAAGGCTCTGTCATAAAATTAAAAAAAAAAAAAAAAAAAAAAAAAACATCTAGCAATGTCGGTTTCAGAAGCAGTTTGATCAGGTGTGAGTAGAAAAGCTCCTGTATGCTTCAAACAGTTGCCTTCAATGGAAGGCACAAAAATCTTACAGTAACATCAACAATAACACCAAGTTTAGATATAATAAACTACAAAGTAAAATTTTAAAAATGCAATAATAATAGCTTTTCCAGATGTACAGTCATTTTACAATTTGGTGCATTATTCATTCATTCCAGAACCAGACGTGGTAATCTACTATTGTATCCACAGCTGCCCTGGGGCAAATTGACAGAAGCAAGCCTGCCAATATGCACCATCAGTTCCTCTGACCACCAACACTCGTGCACACACATAGCATATTCATATTAGGCAAGAATGACTAGTTTTTTACCACTGGCACCACCTGATTTTCCCAGTGGTCTCCCATCTATGTACTAACCAGGCCCTGCCTTGCTTAGCTTCTGAGATCTGATGAGATCAGGCTTTGACAAGGAGGTTTGGCCACAATGCTTTTTTTGAATGGTGCCTCAAACACATGACATCAGAGGTGCCTCACCATCTTTATGCATCTGTATTCTTGCTCCTTTGTACTTCCAGAAGACGGTGGGCGGGGGCGAGCTGGTCACATCACACACGATGTTGGCATTGTCTCCTTCAGTGAACTCCTGTGGTGATGGAGCGTTAGTGAAGGTGATTCTCTCTGAAAAGCAAAAGAACAAAACAGATTTTAGCTGATGCTACCTCACTCATTCACAATATGTTACCTCACACCAAGTCATTGTCACAAAGATTAAAAAAACTTGAACTTTCCAATGACAATACCAAAAAGACAGTATGGCTCAACTTTCCCTTAAGAATCCTTTAAATACACAAAACATTGGAAACAGAAGTTGATTTCAAACTTGATGTGCAATAGAATTTGTGGATATTTGGTGTTCAATGAAAATAAAAGCCATTATTCACAAGAAATGCACAACTGACAGGATCATTAAGCAGCCCTCTAATGGTCTTCCGACCATTTATTGAACTGATGAAAAATCTATCCTCACTCACATATGAAGAGAGGAATGTGTTGCCCCTGAGCAGTCAATAAAATACTCCTTCAATGAAGATATTTTCTCTCTACACAAAGCTCTGCTTTACTTTTATGGTACTCACGGAATATTTTGACGTTGACGGTGGACTCTGCTTGCTGATCTCCACTGGTGGCCACACACTTGTATGTCCCTGCATTGTCTTCTCCAGCGTTGTACAGTGTGAGTGTGGACGATGACTCATCGTTACGAGTTACTGTTATGTCTTGTCTGTTGGGCTCTATCCGATCGCCTTTAGGACCGAACCAGTCTATATGTTTGGGAACTCCAACCACTGAATCACACAAAATATAATTAATTAAACACAATATACTGCTAAACTGAAACAAATTTTTTAGGCATTGGAGGCATAGGTCCAGTCAACATAGGACACTTACCTTCACAAATGAAGAACTTGGACTCTCCGAGACTAATCTCACCGTGACTCGGGGTTATCTGCACATCCAAGGAAACTGAAACAGACAAATGTGAAAAACTAAATCAGACACTCAGGAAATGTTAAATGAAGCATTGTGTTCAAATGCAGCACTGTGGTTAATTATTAAAACATAAACTCGTGGGCTTGCGTCTCACATCTTAGTGCTCAACAGGACGGGCACAAGCAAATGCAATTCACATTCTGTGAGATTCTGTCAAGGCTACCTGTTTACCCAAAGATACTTGTTATTTTATTTTTGCCTGGAGCCTCAATGTTTATCTCCATGTTTGAAGTAATGCAACATCAACACTGCAGGAGGATTTCATTTAAGATCAAGCTCTGAGTCTCAGCAGCAGACTTCTACATAAAAAATACAATTTTTTGTTACTTGCTATGCATTTAATGTGTGTAAATCTATGCCTATACCACCTCAAACAAAGGGAAAGGCTTTGTTATTGTATATATTGGAGAGTGGGGTCTGGCTTAATTAGAACAGGGCTTCTCTTTTCTGTAGCTGAAGCTCCCGCGAGACTGTCTCCTTACAGACGTGGACTAAGAACTGTGACTAAAAAGCCCAAAATCCAGCCTCACAGTGCACATTGTGCATTATGCACAAGCAGCAATGTGACCACCACTCCCACAGTCTGCCAAAGCAGAGTGCTCAGAGCAGCTCTACTGTACAGCCAGGTTCAGTCATGTCTCTGAAAGTGTGATATAGCTGTTACATATGAACCATATATTATTACAATATTCAATTAGTTACATTAATTAAAATTACATATATTTAATCTATTTTTATGTAGAGCAGCACACTGTAGTACCTGAGTTCATGTTTCATATTAATTAAGAAGAACCTAAAATCAAGCTGTACAGGAATCTCAAAAAATTGTATCAGCATCTGACTTTACAAAACAACAAACAGATTGGTCGATCTCTAAAACTTAATGGAGCCCTTGATGTCTTTTTTTTTTTTTTTAAGTGGATATTCTATATCACGTCTTTCATTTTACAACCAGAATGCACAATTACTTCACACCATGCAAACCTGCACACCTACCCCATCAGGGAGTTTCACAAATGAAATCATTGTTGAGTCCAAAGCTAATTAGTTCACAGTGGCTGTATGCACTGAGCTATGGCTCTTTCAGCAGATACTTCAGAACAAGACAGGATAACTGCTCTCCAAACAAAGCACAAGCACATACCTTCAAACATAAGGAAGTCTAATGAGCATCTGAAGCTCACACCCAAGTGAAACAGTGCAACCCCCAAGCAGGGTGTTCAAATTACAACAAACAGTCACTGTCCTAGAAATGTAATCCTACTGAGGCTGTCCACAAACAATTTCCCTCTAAATCCAAGCTGCCGTCCAGGGTCACCCCACATCTGGAGCAACAGTAATGTAAGATTATAGGACAGTCACTTGTTCAGGACACTGGTCTTGTGTCCAGATAAGCAGGGCTCAGTACCAAAGGTCCAAGGCAATTTGGCTTTACCGACATCTGTTGGCAAGTTTGGGTTTCTCTGTGTCTCTGCTTAGCAACCAAATGAGATAATTACAGTTTCTTCTGGTCTTCTACCAATCAAAGCATCATTTTGATCACATATGGTATGACTAAACAACACATTTTTGTAAATGACTTTTTTATGCAACTGTTGGTGGCATCTTGTCCTCAAACTTATTCTGTTAGCAACAAGAAGAAGATATACACTTCCAAGCACAAGCATGACAAGGGCTAAAACTGTCATGTGGCGATGACACAATTCTTACATCTCCTAGGTGGCATTAAATAACAAATAATAGACAGTAAATTTTTGTTCTTATGCATGATCATCATTTTATTAAAAGGTTCACCCTCTCCATATTTCATTATGAATAAATAATTTAAAAGAATGTGGCTTAGTGCACTTTGCCAAACCTCGACAAGTACGAAGTAGAATCCAGGCATTCATGTTCCGTTAACTGGACTTATGACTTCACGTTTCTAAGTTTTAACAAACCCGATGTGAGACTTGAATTCTTTTTTACAGCTTGTTTGACAGAAGAAATAATAACATATTTTAGTTAGGTCAAACATGTACAACTAAAATACACATAATTTGAAAACATAGCCAGATATCTTGTCTCAGAACCAAAGCATTATCATAATAATTCTGTTTTCTAGGTCTTGTGTTGCACTAGACCTTGCAGAAATCCCTGTTCATGCCAAATACTGCCTTGTAATTGAAATGCTAATTCAGGGTAAATCTTATGCAACTGTTTATTTACAAAGACACAAGAGCCCAGCCCATCTGAACATTACATAGCTGGTTTGTGGTTTTGCGTTCCCCTGGCTGTAGGCAAAGTCACAAAGACAACAGGACACAGACTGATTATGACTATAGGAGACAGCTTGCAGTGTTAATAATTCATGTCTCTGTGGGTCACCAAAATACCTTAATGTTGGCAGAGAGCAAACCAACTCCAATCCTAAACCCCATTTTGTTACACAGCCTGGTGCTATTAGCTTAGAGTGCATCAAAACAAGGCCTGGCCTAATACTGCACACTTATTTTACCGTAATTGCAAGCATAATAGTGCACTTTTTGTGAACTTGTGCTGCTTTGAGTTGCTATTTAAAGTGCATGCATTATTTCTAGCACTCAGCCAGAAGGCATTGTGCTTCTTAATACCAGCTCCTGCACATGTGTTTGCACGTGGAGCTGTGACTCGGCGCATGCGGTAAGGGCGGTGGTGGTCGAGAATTTCTTGAATGAAAATGGGAGTCATTGCGGTCCTCGGGCGACAGTAGTAATCAGCGGTTGCAGAAAGAGATTGCGTTAATAGCCTTGTTTAGCCTGGACTTCTTCTCAGCTTGGATCTCGAATAAATGTTTCCCACAGGAATTCTGGGACTTAGATACGGAGAGGAGCGTGGACAGTTATCAGGCGCCTGTTCAGTTGAATGTGCTGCTGGTAAAGCTTCTGTGAGTCGCTCCTCTTGCCTTGTGGGATTATGCTCATTATCCATTCTGTCGGCGTAGTACACACACACTCTGAGACTGACAGCATGAAGGCAGCAGTAATCAATGTAACCCATCCTATATGCAAAAAAACTGCTTTATTTGAAACTGTATTAACAAGTACCCTTTCAGTAATAACAACATTTAACAGTTAAGAAGTCATTATTTTTAAGAGCCCACATGTTTGTCCCTAAACCCTAAATCCTAATCCCTAACCCAACCCTAACCCCTAACTCCCAACCCTAATGATTTTAATATTGACGTAGCATTCTTGATGCTGCTCTCATATCTGCATCTGCTACATGTGGGCTTAGGACTGACGCAAAGAGTACAAAGGGTTGGAGTGGTATTTATTAAATGAAAACACTGAAAATGAAAAATACAGCAAGAGAATAAAAATGTGACATAAGAAGTCCATGGTTTGTAATTTTAGAGTAAATGGAATTATCTCTTCAGACCTGCTCATTCAGTATCACAGCTCTTGATGTAGTCTCTATAGAGCTTGAACGATATAATGCTAAAACTGTCTGCCACATGAGAATTTACTGATAAAACTGCATTGTTTAAACATATTGACATTTAGACCTAATACTGTTCTTTGCTCTATTGAGGCAGTCTGTATAGTGCAGATAACAATTATAAATTTGATTGATTATTTTACTCATTAACAAATCAAGGTGAATTAGTTGTTGCATCTTGATAACAAACCAGGTCCTACTTTTAAGGAACAAGTATTTGTTCTCTGTTCATGTCTCTCAAACGGAGTTATACTCACTTCATGAGTTGCCATGGAAACGTGTTTCCCAGCTCCCCTCTCCCATAATTTGACATCAGTGCTGGCTCTCCCTCTCCCACCCCTCCCTTGCAGCTCCCTGATTGGACGGAGCAGCAGAGCCTACAGTAGTGAGTGAGTACTTACATTGGACTTGTCAACATAGAGGAGCATCAGCTGATCAGCACAGCTGTCCTTCAAGCTGAGCGCAGCACTGTAGACACCTTATGGGACTTTGGGACGAAAAGGTCTTCAAGTTTTTTTTTAGTTTTTTTTTTAGAAAGGAGCTCTTATCTTTAGTGGTGACTGTGGAGTCTGTCAAAAAATATATCCAAACTCAGATTGTAATTAATACTAAAACTCATATTAAAATTTCAGTGGAAATTTGAGCCAGTATCAACAATGTAAACAGTCTGGATTTTTTTCAGAATGACAATTGACAGTATGACTAGTGGCATAATCAAATAAGCTCCTATTCTCTGATAGTATTGAAATTGAGTTGGCAATTTCAGTATCGTGACAGTGCTCTAGTTTGAAGTGCAGTTTATTGAGCTTCCTTATTGTCAAAGCTGGAGCATGATTCCTTTTCTTCATGTGATTTTTCCTGTGTGTAGACTAGAGAGTGCACAACAGATGGTCTATGGCTACTAGAATATCTCACGACTCCAGTTGAAATAATGCATTTGATTCTTTATGTATTCTTGCTATCTGGAGCAGTATGTTTAAAAGATGAGAGTAAAATATTCTGAAATACTGACGTAATAGGTCATGTGGGTTATGTAAAAGGGCAGAGTAGACAAATCATGTAGAATGAGGTACGAGACAATCAACCAGAGGCAGTGACCTGGTCACTGTGTGAAAGGTGCAGCATCTTTAGGTTTAGGAAATTTGTTTTATAATTTGCTTTTTCCATCAGCAAAAACAAATAAGTTTTTGAACGCAATGTTGGAGAAAAATCTGCAGTAGAAATGTGTATCAGATTTATGATAAGGCTAAAGATGTTTTGAAAATGTGATGTTTTCTGACTAAGATTAAGAATTTTTTTCAAGCAAGATTCAGTTTGGTGAGTATGTTCAGGGGCATTAATATATATGTTAATAATATGTTAGTAGAGGTCTTAACTGGGTGAACAGGTTTTGTACCTTATGTAAACATGGCATTTAGTCTTTTTAAAGAGAAAATTACAAAAATAATTGCAGCCTTTGTAATTTGCTAATTGCAACTGACAATTGTGATTTTATTATTTTGTGATAAATCCCCAGCTCCAGTTTGTTTTTATTTCACTTCTCAAATTATAATGAGGACAGCTATTACAGAAATATCATCAAAAGTACTGTGTTATAACAGTAGAATGATTTTTTTTCTCTGCTTTGTTTTGAGATAAAGTGCAAAGAACCAAACTGCGTGGTTGTGTGGACGGTGGAGACTGAATGAGTTACAGTGCTCTCCAGTTTGGTTGCCAACAGAATCCATCCTCATTCAGCCACTTTAAACTGAGTGCCCCTGAGCATCTGCCTCAGCTGCGCCTCCACAACAGCCCACAGAGGCAGTCCCAGCATGCACTGCTCGCTCCACTTCGATGATTTACTATTTAAAAGGCTCATTACAAGGCCACGCAATTACACACAGGAACAAGAGGACATTTTGTGGAATGAAATGAAACAGTGCTGAAATGAGTTCCTCATTTAATTGAAAAGTGAATTGATGTAGGTGCTGTATTTGGAAACAGAAATTCAGTGAGCCTGTTCCGGGTTTGGGGATTTGTTGCAATATGAAAAATAGTTAGAATTCGCTCCAGCTCGGGGCACTGAAGCAGGACCGTGCATAAACAAAGCGCTCACTCGGTGCGCTGCGTCTGAAACATGTGAAGGCAGCGAGATGGAACCGAACGTGGAACGTTTGAGCAGAGAATTCTTTGAGATTCTGAAGCCTGAGTCCCAGTGGAAAGTCTAAAAGAATAGAGCGTCTGTGTGGCATGAACAAGGCCTGAGATGTTAACATCTCTGTGAGCACAATGAATCACCAGACTGTCATAAAAACACTCTGCACATTCATCATGGCTGTGTTTCTTCAGTGCTTCCCTGTTAGTGCTAGTCACGACACACTCCCACTAAGCCCACACTAGAACTGGCCTGCACCCCAAGCTGCACAGACACACGCTCACACTGAACAGGTGAAGAACAAAAAGCTCCTACTGTATGATTCTATTACAGTGCAAAGACAGAGGCCATAGAAGCACAATGAGCACTCAGCTCAAGCTGCCTGGGCCAGGGCAAGCTGCAGCCTGGCAGCAGCACACAGCTCTCTCTGTGTGTCCTTTGAGCAGGCTGCCGACACGCCGGGACGGGCCGGATAAGCCTGCCTCGACTCCACCAGGAAGAGCGGCAAAGGAGGGAACGCAGCATTTCAAAAGCAGCCAGTCAGGGGCAGGGCCAGGAGGCAGGGCCACACTTGAGCTCTCATTATGGTGTGTAGTTTGGGAGTCATCTTTGAATGCAGCAGACCCCACAGTATAGACCAGTCAAATCAAAGCTGGCATGGATTTGAGCTGTGTAAAGAAAGACAGGCAGCGGATCGACAAATATAAAAATCCTCCAGAGTATTTGTGGACAATACTGAGCGTGACTGTAGCTGGCAGGGGGACAGTTGGCTGCAGCTGAGCCTTTGGACACCTCTATTAGCAGTCTTCACTCAATAAAGTCCAGCCATCCACAGAGATAGAAACGAGCACCTGCCAAGATACCTGCCAAGTCACCTGCCAGGAAAACACTGCTCTGACAGTAAACAATCATTGCCCGCTGTGGAGGATGACATGATCACGCCTCAGCTTATATTAAAGCACAATTTTAAAATTTTATTACAATTCATGCAGTTAGTATCTTTTTATCCTCCATGAAGGGATACCATTTGTTTCTTCTAAGAGTTCACACTTGACTGTCACTCTCTCAGAACATGACAGAGACTGACCAATAGCTGACCAATAGGAGGAGTAAGTGTGGAAAACTATGTATGAGCAAAACGCTGAGGAGCACTGAATCACAATATGACGATCAAAAATGGACACTGACAGCAGTATATCTGTACAGTGAGGCCTCTCACCATAATTACTATATTGATTTACCGTTCAATATGCTAGATGGAACAATACATTTTGGGGGTCAATATTCATTGTGGGAACTTTTTCTTTGTACTAGCAAGGAATTCTTTGGTATTTTTCTGATCAGATTTAAGCTGTGGAGGGTTGAATAAATAACTGTTATGCATCATTATAGATGCAAACTAGCTACTAAAATTATTAACTCTACTATTTATTTATCGCAGTTTGTGGGGTTTTTTTTTAACTATAATTTTTTTTTTTTTCTTCAACATATCATACTTCAAAATTTGTTATTGTGACAGGACTGTGTACAGTTGGATAAAGCTTTACAAATTAAAAGATATCTTAGGATGAATTCAATCATTTTCATCTACATTTGCTCGTAAGTGGCAGGAAACTGTTGCTTCTTCCAACCTGCAGACAATCATAAAAGACTCTCTGGGCCAATATCCCGAAGGGTGTCTCATCTGTCGGAGTCATTTTGTGCTGGGTCATTTTCAAGGACAGGACCAGCCATTAGGATTCTATTGTGAGCCATTAAATTACATAAGTCATCATAACTCTTCCAAGGAGTCATGTCGCCATAGCCCGCACTGAGGTAAACTCTGCAAATGTACCTGGTGTTACACTTCACAGTCTGAGAGCCCAGTAGTCTAACACAGTATGAATGTGTGTGCCAATGTGTAATGGGCAAAAAAGTAGGCAGTGGTGTAATGACGTCACCTGCCATAATTCAAAAGGAGAGGGAAGCAGCGGTGGATATTTGAGCACAATGTCAAGTCTTTTAGAGCTGCTTCAGACAAGGGCGCGTCTGACAGTGGAGCAGAAAACATGTTTGTGTGATTCAAGATGTCCCTCATTAATCCATGACACATCTGATTGTGCAGAGCCATAATAAGTGTCCATCTGCGACAGGCGCTTTCAGACCACTGTAGGAGGTGGCAGATTAAGAGGATCAGTGCCCCGGGCCAGTCACAATATGTTAAAGCACAGAGAGGATGTTTGATCTACAGCAGCACCAGTCCACTGATATTCATAATGTCTCTCAACTCATTCAAACTTAACTTTGTCATAATAATGCACACTCATGATCATACTAATAATGCAACTGAAATGTAGTGCTTTTGTAGACACTCCAAGAAGCTCTTCACTCAGCACATTTGGAGACTGTAAATGACTATAATGTAGCTACATTTGGGCCAATGCCAACCATCAAGATCATTAATTGATGCACATGATTCATACTTTGGGTAAGCAAGTGAAATGTTTTGCCCAGCGATGCAACACATTTTGAACCACCCAATATATGACAATCTTTAACCAACTCTAGTTCAAAGTTGGTTATGTGTTGTATTTAGTGTAGTTTTTTGCCCTATTTACACAGTGATCTTTCTTGTTTATACAATAATTCTGGTCGGCTGTGCATTGCAACACTGAAATTCCCCTCTGTGGGAAATAAGTAAAGGTTCTCTTGTCCTATCATATGATGTTGTATATTAAAGAACACTAAATAATTGGTCACATTTTTATATAGCACTTTTCTACCTTCAAGGCATTCAAAGCACTTTACAACAAGGAACTCACTCACCCATTCATACACCAGATACTAGGGCTGAGGTGTGTTAAGTGTCTTGCCTAAGGATACAATGATAGCATTCATCTGTGGGAGCTAGAATCACCCCAACAACCTGTGGGTCAGTGGATCTGACTGCATAATCTATTTTGTATTGTTTTTTATGTCGAGAGTGGGATTCAAGCCCTCAAACTTCGGATCAGTGGACAAACGCTCTACCAACTGAGCTTCTGCCTCCCCACTGATCGCACGAGGGAAATGGGAGGAGAAAAAAATATTATATATTACAATTGTTGTGTTGGAAGTAACATATTGGTTATATTGTTTATTATTTACAGTAGTATATAGTTCATATAGGTATAGCCATTTTAGGTATAGTATTGATGAAAAAAAAACATACAAATTAAATAAAATTAAGCAGCAAAATATTTCAAATAAGTGACATTTCTGTAGCTAATTTAACACTCAATTCACATTTTTTGCAAAACTTAAACCTTACATTTGAGCTAATTTCTGCTGGAGTGCTGTCCTCAGCATAGTAAAAACATAAAATGTTGTCAATACGTCCCACTCTTCATGAGCCCAATGAGTTTCAATCTACAACACTTGTCGCTGTATAGATTGTGATGATAGCTTCCGACTAAAATAGTATCTTGCTCAAATTAACTATCCCCACTCGTATCACGCACTGATTCAGTCGTCCAAGACTGTCGACAAGCAGCTCCACTCAACCATTAACACTTCTTGTGAGGCAACAAATGCAGTTAGACGAATCTAGAGATGAATAATAAACAATCTGCTTGGACACCTGCTGCTGAGCAAATCTGTTCTGATTACTTTTAGTAGGTATCGCCAGATGGTACTTTCTCTGCCAATACTTCCAATCTCCAGCAATCAATATCATGACATGCATCAATTATTTACCGCCGACTTCTGTGAACAATTTCAATAAAAATCAATCAAGCAGCACCAATCAGAGAGGGCCTCTTTGGAATCATTATATCAGAGTGCTCCCCTCCCTCCCTTCCAGTCAGACAGAGCTATCAGGACTAAAAGAGCAAAGAAAGCCCAAGGTTGTGTTTCGCATTCGGAGCCAGAGCGACTAGGCGTGGTCTGCCTTCAGTTCGTCTCCACTGAGGGCGACAGATGGCATACTGGCACCTTACGACACAATGCTAACATCCACACACATCTCGTTAGCCAATCACAGGCCACATTGTAAAAATAGATGCAAGGACAAGGAGGTCTCCAGAGAGTTAACTACCCTCCCCTAGAGTTAACTACCCTCATTTAAGGGGCTGAACTCCATGAAACAGAAGACTATCAAGACTACATCCATTTGTTTACAATACAGCCTGGAAATGTCTATGGCCACAACGGAATGACTGACCACAAGATTTCATGTCTTCACCTGCAATGCTAAAATTAATGTGCACTGCTAATTAAGTCATCTGGCACCGCTGCAGTCAAAAGAAAGCTGAGATCACCAGAAAACTGCTCAAAGAAAAGGTCAAATCTCTACAAAATTGGTCTATACAAAGTACGGCTGACACTTGACAGTGTGAACAACATAGAGACATCCATCTACCTAACAGTCAAGCATTGGGGCTGAACATGTTTCCCAGCTAAACACCCACAGACTATTGAAGGAATCAGACCAGCATAATGCTATAGCTCCCTAGAGCCAAAATTGTAATTAATGGGGGGAGGAAATAACAGCTAGAAACCAAACATTGTGCAATAACAGTCTGCATGTGTATCTTAACTTGGAAAAACTTTGACATTCTGCTTATATTTGCATGTTTAGGGACGCGTAGATCCAGCTTTTTCAATTCAGATAGCCAATATTAATACCATGGTGCAAGTGTTATTTATACTTCAAATAACTACAGAACAGCCTTCTTATTACATACAGTGAAAGGCCAAATCCAGCAAATTTTTCACTGTCAGCACTGATATTAGATACCAGTAGTATCAGTGCATCCTAGCCCTGTTGTTCATATTTTTGGATACAAAGCAGAAGTGATTAGTCAAGTGAAGAAAGCAGAAGTAATCATGCATTCCTCTGTCCTCTTTTATGCTGCTGTCTAAGTGCTAAATGTTAAAACGTGTAGTGAAGTAAATCTGAAATGATCTAATCACATTACAAAAACATACCCATTCAATATCTCACACTGAATATAATACATAATTGCAGCTGACTTTCTCAAACAGATTCACAGCGACTTTGGAGTGTCTGCACTTTGCCATGGACATATTGGTTTGCTATTTTCCGCTCTGAGCAGAGCTCAGTGGGGCCTTGGCCCTGCTCTAAGTAGAGAGGATCATGGGAGAGCGTCACTTGCTTCAGTGGCCTGTCAGTCGCCTCTACACTCAGTGGCATCAATGAAAAAGATGCGCAATGGGGTTCATGACACATCCGGTTTGTCCTGGCATCCTAGGCCACACAGCTTTGGGCGCAAGTCACAGTGTCACATCCTTCAGGGAGAACATGGGAGAAATGGGAGACATGAGAGACATGAGACACAGGGCCGACATGGTAGACAGGCGAGGGCTGCACATATGGCTCAGGCTGCACTTGTAGAGCTCTAGTCTAAATGTGCATAATGTCATGTAAGTGCACACTGTACATGTGTGATCACAGATGCTCGGCTCAGTGCCAGCTCTCATCCATAATGCACTTCTCTCATGTATGCAGACCTGAGCTTTTCTCCTCCCAGGGCGATATTGATCTTTTAAGATTTGGAGTTGAATAGTTGAAGTCTCGGCCTACAGTATGACAAGATGGGCAAAATAAGGCATATGAGTCTTGTTGACAGACCATACTATATTGGTCGATTTTGCTTCTTCAAACAAACAAGTGGTTGCATAACAGAAGTTAGAGAGAAGTAAGAGACATTCTTTCTCTCCGATCATATTTAAATATTTTAGCATCTATGAGTCTCCACTGTCAGGGTTTAAGCATTACCAATGAGCAGTGCAGAGGCTGGGTGCCTTCAGTGGTGCCTGATTTTGATTACTGGATCTCCATAACTCTAGCATCTATATGAAACCTTAATAAAAGTGATAATATAAAATACTAAGAATATTTCATTAAAGCTCAAACACAACACTGTGCTGTGTCTTCCAAGCACTAACAATATTTTAATAAATGTGTGCCTCGCATCAGCAGACACTTCATGACAAACAGAGACACTTTTTTTTTTAGCAGCACCGCTGCAAAGCCCCCAGACCAGACAATGCCTGATAATTTATGGAGCTCTCTCTAGCTCTGTCAGCCAAATAAGATCTATGGAGCGGCGCACATGCAGCCCGGCTATACAAGCAGTTCATCACACACATCAGGTACAGCAGACGGCCGACAGACTATTAGATCTGGTCATTTACATTGTTAAAACACTGTGGTATTCTGCTGGACTACACAGTCCCCTGCCCAAAATGTCTAGGAACTTGAGAAAGGACAGTGTGAAGATGGAGCGCCTCCATGGTGACACCTCTGTGATCGTGTGCATTATTTAAGGCACAGGCCACACTGCACAAACAGAGGAACAGGCAAGCGCTTGTTTCATATTTGGAGATATTTGATGTACATGAAAAAAATATTAAAAAGCCCAGTGTTCCACGGCCAGGTTTTTCGTCCTGGCCGTTGAACACTGGACCAGCTCTATACTCTCCATCAGGTGCTAGAGGGTTCATGGGAGTTTGCCCAACCAATCCAGGTGGGTGGGGAGTCTTTGCCTCAAGTGGAGGAGTTCAAGTATCTCGGGGTCTTGTTCAGGAGTGAGGGGAGGACGTAATGTGAGATTGACAGGCGGATCGGTGCAGCGTCGGCAGTGATGCGATCGCTGTATTGGATCGTTGTGGTGAAGAGGGAGCTGAGCCAAAAGGCAAAGCTCTCGATTTACCGGTCAGTCTTCGTTCCTACTCTCACCTATGGTCATGAGCTCTGGGTAATGACCAAAAAGACGAGATCGTGGATACAATGAGTTTCCTCTGCAGGGTGGCTGGGTGCTCCTTTAGACATAGGGTGAGGAGCTCAATCACAGGGGAGGAGCTCAGAGTAGAGCTGCTGCTCCTTCACGTCGAGAGGAGCCAGCTGAGGTGGCTCGGGCATCTGTTCTGGATGCCTCCTGGGCGCCTCCCTCGGGAGGTGCTCCGGGCATGTCCCACCGGGAGGAGGCCCCAGGGAAGACCCAGGACACGCTGTCTCTCGGCTGGCCTGGGAACGCCTCGGGGTCCCGCCGGAGGAGCTGGAGGACGTGTCTGGGGTGAAGGACGTCCGGGAGTCCCTGCTTACATTGCTGCCCCCATGACCCGGCTCCGGAATGTAATGCATTATTTTTGTTGTATTGACACTAAACAGCAAAGTCCATGTGTTCAAGCCCTGTAATTTCTACTAAAAGACAAAAAACTGCCAAGCCATTCTTTCATTAAGCAGATCTTGATCTTGTGAAAAGCATCTGAAGAGCCCCTCCCCCATTGCCTTACTGCCTTTGAGCCCTGCGCTGAACCACTCAGTGACCTGTTATTCAGATGTAGTGCTTATGAAGACTCAGCCCACAACGTCTGCTGCCTCTAACATATGTGTTACACCTCCACACCTCTCCATACTGGCTCCTGTCCATTTGAACACCTGTCAGAATAACATGAATAAACAAACACAAATTACCAGCTCAAGTCCCACACAATGAGAATAAAAAAATAACATCCTCAGCTGTTGGCATCAGGATAGTGTTTACTGCTGTGCACTTCATCCACAGCAAACAGTCCTGATGATAGGGTATGACCACCTCAAAAAAACAGGGACATGTCGGTGAATGTGGTGGGGACAAAGAGGGACAGATTCATAGACTCATAACACACATATAGAGAATGGAATAAGATTAGGTGCACACAGGTTACATATTACAACTCAGACAGTCAATATACCCAAAAAACTAATATTATCATGTTTTCTTAACTATATGTAACTATACATATTGAATTCATATGACAGCAGCTGAAATAATGGGACATTTTCTCTAAATCAGTGGGACAAGGGACAGGGGCCTAAATGGCTGTGTGTGACAACCAAAGCGGGACAGGTGGACACAGATGGCTGCTGGTGTGTTTGAGGTACTCTTTAAGCTCTATAAATCTAAGGTTGCCATGACACGACGTGTAGTGGAGGAGATACATTACTTTCCTCACCTTTTCTGTTTCCGAGTGGGAGTTATCACTTACAGCACAGCTCTGTGAGGGGAGCGGACACTCCAAATGTGAGATAAAAAAAATAGTGCTCGCAGATGAGAAAGTCCAAATCCTGTCTCCTCTGAAGGCTTTATCAGCAGTTGCACACACTCATTAGTGGTTTGTCAAAAAAGTCATTAAATGATTTCCAATATTTCAGACAGGTGCAATATCACCTTTGTGTCGTGCTTTGTTATAACATAAAATGAACAGAATATCAGCCACATCAACAGACACTAAAATTAAAGACCTGAAAGAATTAATAATGAATAATGTGACAGGCTTGTATTTGTTGAAAGCAAAACAAGACATCAGTAAATCAGTTTTTCTGCTCAGGTTTGCGGAGACACTAGGGAATACTCCCGTGTAACTGTTGTGGTGAATGTACAGCTCAGATACATACAGACTCTGACACAAGGTGCTAAATAGGTCGACTCCAGTGACTGAGTCCCTGTACACTGGAGGAGGTGCAAACCACTGTTAGTGGAAAGTGAATGGAAGAAAAACAGCTCCTCAGAGAGACTCTGTGATCTAATTAGAGACTAAAATAACAGCCATGAGCACTAGTGCTGACCACGCTTGTGTCCCCACACAGACTAAATACATGTCAGGTCTTGGTGTGAGCTGGGTCGTCGTGACGGAGCTTATAGTGCTGTGGAGGCTACCACACTGTGAAACAGAGCCTGAGGCGCAGTGGGCCCATCTCCTCTCTGCGCAGTCATACACTCCATAGTGTTTCAATAATACATGCACCATCATGTGCATGGACGCATGAGAAGGCATGCAGCTTCCGCTAACGCTGCATAAAAGAAGTGAAGAGCTAAATCCTGGCCAACAGCATATTGCTTTATAATGGGGAGATGAAACATCAGACGTACAGCAGTCTTCCTTGAAAAGTTCCACTAGTAAATGAGGACAGTCACTCCCAGGGGCCACGGGGCCAAGAGGCTCTGTGAACTGTTTGGACTGAGGATGGATCAGAGGAGTCCTGTCCACTCTGCTCTCAGCTCTCCCAAATAAGTTGCATTCAAGATGCATTCAAAGCAAGTCTGACTATCTCACATTCTTTAGCAACAAGACAAGAGAAGAACAGATTTTGTTAAGCCAAAATCCCTGAACCAAACAGAAAAGCGTCACCAGGCTCTGTGACGGCTCTGTGACGACTCTGAAAACAGGTGATGCTCACACACCTGACTAATGCATCAGGATTAGCCTCATGTGTTGACACAAACGTCAACATCTATTTGTGTGAGCCACGACTGGAACAGTGTAACATGTGGAGCTTCAGAGACAGAGGAGAGAAGGTCATTGGTGAATATCTTCTTCCAAAAGGACATCCACAGACTATTATCTTATGAGCCACATTCAGTCCAGGGACAAACCTTGGTCATGAATGGGCACAGTGTTTCTATTGACAGCAGCGACGTGTCAAATTTCACCATTACCACTGCATCGTTTTGCTCAGTTTGACTTTTGACCCCTGTCCTTATGATACCTCCATCTCATCCTCTCCTCTTTCTCAGATGCCATATGTTACTAGACAGCACTGCAGTGAAATATGAGCATTTAGAGCAAAGCAAACACTACAGGAACTCCTTTGAGGGTGCACCGTTTGTGAAGCTAAACAACACAATGAAATAGTAAGCCTGCACAAGATTTACCAAGAGTTTACAGCAAAAAGGAGCCAGCTAGAGGCACAACATACAACCAGTAGTAAACAGAATGGCTATTATAATGAGCAGAAGGATAAGTAAATACAGGCAATTCAAACTTTCTTGAACATTTGTGTAGAAACAATGAAAATATCTAATTACAACAATATATCAGTCCACTTATGGGCTATGTTGTCGGGCTGTCAGGTTGTAGGCCTTCAGCCGTTTAGTTGATGAATCGGTATGGTGTCTTAGTTGACCAAAATTTGCATAAGTCAATAAATAATTGTATTTAGACTGGGATTTCTAGGATCTATACGCAACAACAGGAGAAAGGAGAAGTGAGTGAGGGAGTGAGCAGAAGACTAGACATTTTTTGTTTTTATATATAAAAAGGCATAGTTTTTAATCTGCCTTTATGAAAATATACTGTTTCCTAGTACATTTTCTGCGTAAATACTTTTTGAATGAACTCCCATGCAGTAGTAGTCTTGTGAGTGTAGTTTGAGTTAGATGCATAGACATATGTAACAGATTTGAGAGCTTTTGCCATGCCCCTTTTGACAAATTGATCAGCAAGACATGTCTTTAGCCAACCAAGAAATTCCTTAGAGGACAACAGGTCTACTATGTTGTGAGAAGTCTATATCAGAATCATGTACCATTCTAGCATTATATAATGATGAATGAAATATCAGGGCACAAATAAAAAACTGTAATCTGACACTAATCTATCTATTTATATATCTATCTGTCTCTATATCTACGTATGTCTCTATCAATCTATCTGTCTATCTTATCTATCCATATGTTTATATATATATATATATATATATATATATATATATATATATATATTATATATATATATATATATATATATATATTATATATATATATTATATATATATATATATACACACACACACACACATACATACATACATACATATATGATGTCTCATTGTTCTGTATATCTTGAGATTAATTCTAAGTGTGTGAACAATCATAATGAAATGTAGCCTGATGCTGACCTTGCCTTGCTTAAAGGTTAGTCATTGCAAAACAACTGCTTAGCCTAACATACGCCTCATGTGTACAAGCCTGGAGTCATGCACGCTGACCACCACACAGCGCTGACTGGGTCACGTGAATGTGATGTCATCAGTGCAAGTCTCCTCCCAGACCTGGATCTGTCTCATCCGCTCACCATCACCAAACCCAGAGTCCTGGCCTGGACACAACCATAGCCCTGCTCCTGTTTCAGTACGAAAAAAGGAACAAAAGCCTTGGCGACTCACCGGGATATCCTCCAACACAATGTAATATGGTCCTCACTGTCAGGGAAAGACTGTGCACTGGGATTAGAAGAACAACAGTCACAAAAGGGAAGGGAATCCACAATTTTTTTTACTCACCATTACATACACAGTGCAATGTTTTGTGGAGAGATGGTTTCTGAGAAGGTAACAACACTAAAATTCAATACCACATGATAATTCACAATTAAATGCCACAATGGTAACAAAAAACACATGATTTTTAGAACAGAATCAAATTTTTTGCAGGAAATAATATTATAGTATTCCTGTATTTGTTCCGATATACAGTAGATCAGGAACTAGAACTACCATATTCAGGAAAAATCCAATACTATCCTATGACTTTTTTTTCTCAAATGAGTATCAAGTGTCTAGTTTTGATACTGGTTTTAGTGTCTGGGTATCACATATTTCTAATACTATCTGTAATGTATGGTAAAATGCCTGGGGGACTATAAATGGAGGACACAAATGCAGTGGACATTAGCACATGCACAAGCCTCCACATGCTAACTGTGTAAGGAGTAGATTTGGGTCTTGGTGAAGCTAGGTCATACGTGAAGAAGACAGGAACAGTCTGGCTGTGAGGGTCCAGATTGTCCTGCTTTAAAACATGGAGCAGCGTCACGGTTCCACATGAGCTCACACTGACGTAATGTAATACGCTTCAAAAGTCAGGCTATAAATCTAACCGGGAGACTACCACTGTATATTACTGGAATATTAAATTGAGTAGACAGATGTTTTATTAGAATTTAGTTGACTAGTAGAGTCAGGTGTCTTATTGTAATAAACGTAGGCATTTCAAAATATTTTCAGATACTTTGAAAAGACATAATTAAAAATTATGCCAAAAGCCTCACAGAGCATGCAACCAGCAGAGAGTGAAATAGCTAGCTAATCCTTCCACTGTCTCAGCTCAGCAATACATTACAGAAACATCACTGTTCCATATGCAGCCATTATATGTATTTTCAGAAATGAGACATTTTCAAGTGCTATTTTTGTGCAGCAAATATAGAGAACAAAAGCAGCTCTTGAAAGCAGTCCAAAGAGCCATTTTAATTTTAGTGTCAGTAATGTGTAAAGCTTTTGATAAGTTATTTGCGTATCAAAGGGAAATCTAAATAGGGGAAATGACAAGGCCATTAAGCCACAGCAGCCATATGTTGATGTTGAACACAATTTCTTTCATCTGTAATTATACCCTATGGTGCTTTCAATGCACATAAAATGGCTGCCTATAGGATATATGTTTTAAATAGGCTTGACATATACATCAAAAGTTGCCATATCCTTCTTACTTGATACCCACAAAAGTGCCTGTTTGTTTGTAATAACTGAACCACAAGGAACGATAAAGTGGTGCCAAGCATAAATCATGTTCTCCATTACCATTGCTATCTCAAAGCTTTCAGAAAGTGAACTGCAGTGAGTACCAGGGGAGGAACACCCTGCACATTCTAGGCAAGATTAAAAGGCCAATATCCCACAAACCATAAATCTGACTGAAGCAAATTATAGCTTTTCCTTCAAATGAGCAGAGATGAGAAGATTTCAATCATAAACTGTACCCACAGGTTATTAAAAATGTAATTTGACACTAAACTCTCCCAATTAGACTTACATAACAGCACATTTACCAACTTAGAGGGATCCCATTTCAAAGCATTTATCGTGGCATCAGATTACATAACAGATGATTCACAGGAGAAGTTGTGTTGGCTCTCCATCACATACACTTTGTCCAAAAACACTGAGCAATGGGAGAACGCGGACAGTCCAAGCACAATAACATCTCCCAAGCTCAACCTGACAGTAGGGGGTCAGCGGTGACAGGGACAGCACCACGCATGTCCAGCTTTTTACTATGTAGGCTTGTAATAAATCCCAAATAGATTTAATCCACGGGGTTGCTGTTTGTCATTGCCTGCTGAAAACCCAATAGCATCACTGATCAACAACAAACACGTCCCGTCCACAGCACAGGGGGAAATGTCTCCATGGTCCATTAGCCCCGATGCATTAGCAAGATCTATCCAAACAGATCCAATGCACCGCACGCCCTATAAATCATGTTTTATTAAATGTCCAGAAATGCTAACTCAGCGTGCACGGCGCTCACGCATGCATATTACAGTGTTATTAAGGCTCAACTACATGTTAAGAGGAGAGGATTCCGGGTACATAGGAGCTTTAGTTAAACAAATGGTAAAGCTCGTTTTCTTTAAGCTAATTAGCAGCAGTCGCAGTATCATCACCATTGCACCTGCACAACACAGCGCCCTGGGGCGGAGCAGGCGGAGAGGGGGAAGACCAGAGCCAAGGAGGAGATGCCAGCGGTCCCACCACTGCTGATGAGTGGAAATACATGCCAGGCACGTAGTAACACGGGGGTGAAGCCTGCAAGCGCACCAACGGAATGCTACAGCCAAATGGTGGGGCTTTCTTACCTGTGTAGCTCACAAGAAGCAGGGCTAGAAAGACGTCCCTTGACTGGACCATCGTAACTCCCGAGTAACGTGAACGATAAACGGTGTAGCTTGATGTCCGCTCAACCCCAGCGTTTGGATCCCTGTTTCCCTCTTCTCTCAGCGACTGTTCATCCTAATGGGTCTTTCTGAGGTGGTCGGGGATAATAGGCGTGAGTAGCCGCGTCTTGAGTGCGCTTCAGCGGGCAGAGATTAGCGGTGATGATGATGAGCGCCAGAGCTCTGTTCAAAGTCTGACTGACAAGCATGGCCTGCGCACTGCGTGGATCAGTCCGCCACATAAAGCGCAATGGGGCAGCTCGCGTAAAGTAGTGCGCTTTGACCATGGCCGAGAGCTCGTGTTTAGTGTTTAGTGGTGATTCAATGCCACAGAAATATTTGAGTAAAAAATTGTTATTTGACTCATCGGACTATGTTATTATAAATATCAGAATCGATTTTAGATTAAATAAATTAACACACACTGGAGACATTTCTCAATGAATTGTGTTACATTTATGCAGCAGTGGTTATTGCAATCAAATTTTTACAATACTTTCTCAATCTTGAACATGGTGTACATTTGTGTAACCTATTTGATAGACACTAAGCATATGTATCAACTGGGTGTAAAATATGCAACGAGTCTATATAACAGTCAAATTGCCTGATCTTAAGGCTGAAAAAATAAAATAAAATAATACAAAATTTAAAAAACACAATACATACATAGCCTTTTGTGGTTATGAGATGATTCATGTTTATGTGCAATGAAAACAAGCTAGTGAAGGCTGTACCAAATGGTGAAGTTTCTTGAGTGCATCACATGTGCATATTAAACATTGAATTTATATATTTGTTTGACTATTACACATTGAGTTGTTTAACCACTGAAATCTTATGTATGTTTAAAGGTACCATTATGTGAAACATGTATACTTTTAAAGTAATCCTTAGCAGATATAGGTTGTGTCCTTTTAAGAAATTTCATTGCAGAGCAGCAGCAGTGGAGATGGTTCGGCGTGGTGCGAAACTAAACAAACTGGTGATTTACATTTGGCTGCTGTCAACTCCCTAAACCTAAAGGAATGCAGAGATACTCCAGAGAAGATTCAAGGCGTTACCTGTTCAACATATTATTTGCATATTCATATGGATGTCTATAAAATCTAATTTGAGGTATTCAGAGGCGTCCAGATTTGCCTGATTTAAGACCTGTGTAGCCGTAGGCGGTCAGGGGTAGTGATCTGACCCAGAGCTCTGTATTAGAATTGTATTGTTTAGGGAATAAATTATTTTTGATTTTAATCAATCGATTCCAGTGGTTATTTTTAAGAGAACACGCTTAATGGTTTTTTGAGGATACCTAACACTAGCTATATGTTCCCACCAAGACTCCTAGAATAGATCAAGGAAAGGTTCCCATGGACATTGCCTATTCTGGTGATGCCACACTTTTGTGTTATGTCTAAGCAATACAGCATTTTAAAAACACATGCTAGCATAGTCGTGTTAAGTGTTACAAATGAAACTTATATAGGGCCATATGTTCTTTGTAATCTGAAGTGAAACCTGAGGCACTCTGCACATTGGAACTCTCTTACTACACATTAATGATTCATCCATTCACTATACATCTGCTACAACTCCATTACTGGCCTGTCTCCTCTATGAAAGCATTGTTATTTTTACCACAACTCATCACAATGGAGAATACACTACTAACCCAATATCCCTGAGTGATAGATGCCAGGGTTAAAGCTCTAATGGTAGTTTGTTTGCTGCCACAGCATTTCTAAAGCATTTTAACTCTCACATGTTTAAATCATTATTCACAAATAGAGAGAATTGAAGCAAGTATTAGACAAATTACTCCAAGGTCAAATCGTGCACAGTTTAGAAAAATACAAATACTCAGGAACAATGTAGCTGAACATTTGTGGAATGCTGAATACTTTGGTAAGGAAAAAATAGAAAACAATGACATCTTTCCCGTTTTTTTTAAACTACAATGGATCTTTCAGCTAGCCAGTGACCATACACAGATGCCATGAGCTTAACAGTGATGTAGGATCAGTTTTGAGTGTGGGCCTTTTAGAGCTTACAATCGTGACAATACACAGTTAATCGCATATGTATCAAATACCAAACAATTTTAAGTGCATTGTGCTGCATTTAATTTGGGATACACATATTTAATTATACTGCTCTTCTTGACAGAGTCATCTCCATATATCTGTCTTGGTGGTTAAAATCCAGACCATAAAATGCAGTCCTAGAAGAAAATTAGGCTTCAATTTCTCAAAATATTATGGTCAATTGGTCAACCACCAACCACAGGGTGTGCATGCTGCAAAAATTTGATTTTAGTGGCAGTTTGCAGAAATGATTTGAAATCGAGTGAAATAGAAGAGGTGGTAAATCCTGAGCAGGCTAGGGCCACTGTGGGGGGTGAGAGGAGGCGGTTTGAGTGACATTCTAACATGATAGCAGTGAGTCAGGTGATGACTCAGCCATAATATACACTACACATGCCCTCCAAATACAGTCTTGATTTTAATGTAGCCCACACTCAAGCTGCAGAAAAAAGGTTGTTGTTTTAAGATGTCAGAGTGTTAACGCTTGATTTTAGAGTCCTGCCTTCTCATAAGAATCAATATATAATGTGATTGTAAGATATAGGGTTAAATTAAATTGTTGTTGCCAAAGGTTAAAAAAAAAATAAATAAATAAATAAAAAAGAGAGAGAGAGAGTGAGACCTATTATCTATCTTGCAACAACATGAAGACCTGATTCTTGTTATACACTTTTATATGAAATTAATGATGTCGCTAAAGTCTTGTCACAGTGGATATAATATGGCATTCAATACTATAGGCCCTCCTACAATATTACAATCAATAACAGTGTGAGGTGTGGTAATACTGTACATATTGGTATTGTTACACAGCCCATTAGTGTTTACATTCAGTGCTTCTCTCACAACTTACAACCCACTGTAGCTGGACTGTAGGTGCTTTTGCTTAAGAGCAAGAACAAGTACTTTGGGGCTGTAGAGATATTAAAACGTCACCATTTATTCTAGCTCTAAAAATGTTTTATTTTAAGATATGTAGGCCCCTTCTAGTCAGAAGCCCTTGGCTTCATTCTAACCTTTCTTTGCCCTTCTGTGTGCTTGTTTATATCAGGTTGTTCTATTGTCAGTGTTGTACTTATATACTCTATGAGAAATTGATGTGATCTCAGAATAGTTGTCCAAACATGTCTTTTAAAATAGCTCATACCTCACTGTAAAATGCACAGCAGCAGCATCAAAAGCAAGAATACATCACTCTATCAGAAAATATATGTATGCTATATTTGTGAAACACAATAGGAAAATTTGATAATTACTTATTAGTACTATTTAATTTTAAAGTTGCAAAGCTGCAAATCTCCATGGAGATGTTACTTCCTTACCTAGAATTTTACACAGTAGGGCATTAAACCTATCTTTTTTGCATTTATTCAAGGTGTTTTTATTGTTAATAATAAATGACATTCATGCATTCACTTGATAAGAAGGGTCACCTCTTTACAGATATGAGCTATGTTGACCTGGTGGCATAACCTGCTTGTCTCCATGGAGATAAATAAGTTTAATCCATACATGGAGTAGTCCAGGAATAGATATTTTATCTCCATGAAGACAGTAGGTGGCGGACCATCCACCACAAAATGTACATACTGCACCTTTAACGTGAATCACTCCATAACAGGGGTCTCCAATTTGAAGCTCAGGAGCTACCAGTAGCTCTCCATCCCCTTCCAAGTAGGTCACCAAGGGATTTCAGAATTATACCATTGTGCTGAATAACAAAAAGAAAAATTGTTAACTACATGGCTGTTACCATTGCAAATGTATAATTTTGAATAACAAATAAATAATAAATAATAAATAATATATGGACAATGGTTTATGCTTTATAGGCCTCTAACTGTACCCCAAGGTTTGCCCTTTTCCTTATAATTGTCTCAATTTCTTGCAGCCGCTAAAATGAGTAGCTCTCTGGCATTTTCATTTTGTAAAGGTAACTCACTGGAGGAAAAAGTTTGGAGACCCCTGCTTTATAGATATATTTGTATCTGTAGTTTATTTGTTTATTGATCAGGGACACTGCACATAAAAGAGTGAACTACACAAAGAGGTGTTCTTGGACATTAACCTTTACAGTATAGCTGCTGGGATAAACTCCAGTGTGATAAATGTAGGCATATATCACAATTAAATATTTGTTATTATCAGTGGCAACATGTTAACTGTGAAGTGATATGTGATTGTGACTGTTTAGATTGAATAACAGTGGTGCACTGTGCAGCCTTTAGTCAGCCACAATGATCAAATCTCAATAAAAGATTGCAGCTATCTCTGTGCAAGTGTATCTTTGGCTTTGAGTAGGACATGGAGTTGCGGCACAGTGGATTCCTTGTCCGGAGTGTCCTGCCCAAGCGCACAGAGCATCTTTGTGGACAGCAGATATTAATCTCCACATGCAGGCTGCGATCAGGGGGAGACTGGCTAAGCTCATGCACACACTCAGTCCCATACATATTCATTATGTAACTGTCAATGACACACTGCTCTGTGCAATCCGTCATCCCTCTACCACCATGTCATAGTACACAAGGTTTAAGTGTCTGTATTGTGCTCACTGAAGACACAAGGGGTCTTTGCCATGGTTCTTGTATACAGTAAAGCCACACAACTCAGTGGTCTATAATGATTTTATCCCAGAAAATGTTACTTTTGAAATACAGAATACATAAATGTATATTGCATATATGAATTAGAATAGGAATACTATTCACAAATGCAGATGTGTTGCATCATTGAGAATTGTACTGTGGTTTAGAATGAAACTGTAGAAAGCATTAAAAAAGTATCTGCTGCCATCTTGTGATATGAATGGACTTTTTCTTTCACATATTTATTTATTTTTGAATACGATGACGACACAAATTTTTAAAATGCAATACAAGCTATTGAACTGAAGAGGGCAGCAAGTATCTAAGTTATTGTCTTCAATAAACTACATGAGCAGATTCCCCTCTGATGGAGAAGCCATAATTGAATAAGACATGCAATTAATAATAAGAGCTGATGTAATTAAAATGCAATAAAGAAATATAATTTGGTAATATACTTTTTGTGATTCCTTTTAATTTAATGCCACAGTATTGTTGCTATGAGCTAGCTATGTTGTGCATTTTATAGATATTTATAACAATTTGCTTTTTCTATAATTATGTGAATTATTTAGCTTTAACTTGGATATTTTTGATGGACCGCAGCTTCAGTCTTAAATCTTTTTGGACAAACTGAACAGCACTTCAAATAAATTGTTTTGTGTTATATTAGAAACGGTAGGCTAGCTGTGTAAATCCTCTAGGTGCAGCTAAGACTTATGTTAATTCCCCTCTCAAAAGTTGGGCCAGATAGTGCTGCTCTACTGATTTTGTGTTGCTGATTTGAAGCCTCAAATCAAACAGGCTGTGCAGTGCATTAGCCCAACACGGTGCATCTTCTGTAATGTGCCGTGACAGTTCACATCAGATTGTCAGTCTTTCAAGAGGCCTGTCACTTTGGATCTCACTCAAGTTTTATGGCAGGGCCTGAACACTCTCAAAACCTCATTTTCAGACCAATATACGGCATGCAGAACAAGACTCGGGGTTATACCAAAGAAGATGAGAAATGGAGCCTATCAAAAGGATTGTCCTTCATACTGAGGGAGGTTATACTTTTCTCTTGAATTTTAACTGATAGATTAAAATGAATAAGACCATGGTCAAGGCAAATTCAAATGATTTCCAAGAAGGGCATGTTTTCCTTCTATGAAAATCTTATAATGCATTCTTTCCAACTGTCTTTTTACCTTAGCTTTACTACCTGTTATGATGCAAAACTGATACAAAATTTAAATGACCAAGAAAGGGGATGCACCAATCCAGCTTCTTCAGTTCCGATACTGATATTGATACTTTGGCTTTAAGTATCTTCTGATTCCCGATATCAACCAATACTAGGGCAGAAACTCAAAATATAACGTATTTCCTTTAAACACAAAAGGCTTATGGTGAAAAAATATCCAAATGCATTTTGTAACTGTTATTTATCATTTAAAGTGAAGAAAAAAAAAAACTGTATATATTAAGAGGTATTTTAGGCCAACTTTGCCTAGTAAATTGTCTTTTTACACAAATGTATACACTAAAATGGAATATTGACTGAACCGATATCTTTGAACTGATACCTGATCCATCAAAACTTTCAATATCAAAACAACATACAGTACTAGTATAGTATTGGTGCATCCCTAAAAATGTACACCAAGTATCACAAAAATATGAATGGCCCACATGGCAGAATTATAGCTTTGTACTCTATTCCACAGCAAGTTTCTTTTCGGATCTGTTTGCTGCTTTTTGAAAATTTCTATCTTGATATTCAGTTTTACATACTTAAAACAGCTATTCTGATGTCATCTTTGTATATTGCTGCAAAACAAAGGTCATCTGGTGAAATGAATCCACCAAATCACTCTAAATAGTTTGCTGTGGCCATCTAAAAAAAGGAAGCCAAAATGTATGTATTTCTGTGTTTTGAGTGTATTTTATTTTATTTCATTTTTACATTATTGAGGTCTAAGGACTGTCACAACAAACTCTCAGTACAATGGGCTACTCTATAATAGGATCATATCACCAGAAATCCATTAAGCAACTTTAATTTATGGAAGTGGGTTTGAGAACTTGCAAATGAGAAGTTAGCAGGTTTAATTTTAATGAATAAAGAATGAAACTTTGAACCGACTTAAGATATATCTCATTTAGGACATTCATTTCTGCTCTTAATTATTTCTCAGCTAAGGGAAATTGTAGCACCAAAATACTATAACGGCTCTGGAAATTAAACTCAAATGTGCACACCTCATTAGTGCCTCAGTGTAAGATACTGTACGGAACAAGACAGTGTAATCCCTCATTCGCCCAGGAGCCGTCCAAGGTACAAAAAGGTTTCAGACATCGTCATCTGGACACTTGTTTTTGAAATAATAGATCAGATCGATTTCAAAAACATCTACACTGTACTGTACAGAAGACGGAGGGGCCAAGAGAGAGTGGAATTAAAAGTGGACTTTATACTAACATAGACCAGGCATCAAACCTGTCTTCTCTTGTTGAATATTTTGGATGATCTACAAGCTTGTGTCAGATAATCCATCGTCCAACCCTGATCTGTGTGTTTTTATTCAACACGACCTCATTAGTCATGTATTTGATCATTGTTTGATTCGTTATTGCTTTAATACTGATGTGGAAGTAGCCAAGGGCAGCATAGCACCTGAGGCATTATTCTCATTTTAAAGTACACTTGGACTTCAAACAGAATGTGATGGACTTTGAAGGAGGAGCATTCCATATTTGGCCCTTTGTTCTCATCTATTGATTGCATGAAAAGATAAGTACAAAGATTTTCTGACTGTTACTCATTTCCTGTGACCTCTCTGATGATTTTTGGCCTTTCAATCATCCTTTTGTTTGAAGTGCCAAAACTTTACTTTACTGCACTCAAGACCCAAATATATTAAAGAAGACATATTATGACATATTATTTTACATTTTCTGCATTGTAAAGCACAGAGATGCACCACCTCTTCACAGTGAAATTTCACCAGAAGCAAGTAGCAGATTTTTATTTAAAGGTGCATTGTGTAGCATTTCTGATGGAGGGTCCGTCACCTGCTTGTTTTTATAGATATGTCATGCCTGGAATGTTCCACAGTATGAAATTAAATACTTCTAACTTACATTTACTCAATTACAGGTGGTTTTATAGCTCAAAAATACCTAGAAAAACAGGCATTCTGACTGTGAGCGGGGTTGTCGCTCCACAAATGTGACCTGTAATTTGGTCTGGTTTGGTCTCCATGAAGATAGAAAAGTTTAATACCATACTCACATTAGAGACAAAGCAATAGCCTTTCCATTGAGAGAAGCATGTGTCGAACCCTCCACCAGAAAGGATACACAATGCTCCTTTAAATGAAAAATTAAAAATGCTACACAATGTATTTAAACTTTATATGCCCCTTTATATTTATTGCCCCTGGACAATTTTTTTGTAATATTTGCAAGTGAGTATAAAAAAGAGGGCAGAGAAAAGGGAGTGTGTTACAGCATATTTTCTGAACACCAAAGCCTTGAATGCAGGACAATGCAGGATTATTCAAACATGAATGAATTAACTGAAATACAACATTGAGTAAACAAATTGAGGGAACAGCATTATAACATGGATAAAAGCACATAAAAGTGCATTTTACATAATAAGTCCAATTTAAACAAACCACTTAGGGTAGTCAGATCAACAATGATAAATAGGCTACTATTTATTCAGGCTAATAATTGTACAATGTAGTTTCCAAACACACACCTTGTTGTGTGGCTCAGTTTTTAGACCTGTACCATTTATGCAGGGGCCAGGGCAAATTTGCTGTGAGCGTGTCTCCAATCTCTTTTCATTTTCTGCAGTGCTGTCCAGACACCAATTACGCCACTGGAACGATAAAAATCAAAAACAGTAAATGATCCATGCAATTGTCGCTCAATACTACACTCTTTAACTAAACCCACTTAATGTGCTAGATTAAAAGAAGTCATCAACAATTACAAAATCAATATATCAGTTTTTGTGGCATTAGTATGAAGCAGCCCTAAATCAGAAATAGCCTATAGAATAACTGCACTGGGCAAGTTTTGTTGCAGTCCCATTCAAACAGTGGACAATAGATAAATAAACAATGGAAAGCAAAATCCTGACTGTGACGAGGCGGCTGCACCAGTGTGTCTCCATTTATCATTGCAGTAAAGGCCAGCCAATACAGACGGCGTTACACGAGCTGACAGGCTGACAGCGCACGCTCCTCTTACATCAAACTCACTAAATATTTGGATGTGAAAAGCAAAGAGAACCGGCGAAAAACCAAGCCACAGTCATGTCCTCTGTGGAAAATAAATTCAAGAGGTCTTATCCCAAGGAGTTCAAAAAGCAGGTAAGGTAGGCCAAAAAAAAAAAAAAAAAAAAAAAAAAAAAAAAAAAGAAAGAAGAAGAAGTAAAAGAAATGAAATGCTTTTATTTTGAAGAAGACATTAATTTTCCTCCCTGTGCCACATGACATGACCTATCCTTTTCATGTATCCGCAGCTCTTCCTTTCTTTTAAATGATTTTAAAGTGCTTTTATAAAGTTGTTAACAGATTTTAGCCCTTGTACAGTAGGCCAAAAAATAGTGTATGAGTAATTTTGCTTATCGAAAAAAATAATAATAATAATAAAATAAATAATAACAATAAAATAAATCCCACAAAGCAATGCAACTTTGCAACATTTTCGGAAATCTTTTGTGTAACTTAAATAATAAATAAGTAAATAAATTGATAAATAATAACAGGAACGAGCGCCCTCTACTGTAGATTTATGTTAATACAGTGAGTTTCACGTTTACCAAAGGGAAGGAGATTGAGATTTGTGACAAATAGTCTAGTTATTTTAATGGCTCATAGATTACTCGGGAAAAACAATTGGATGCTATAATTTCTTATGATGTCCTTGAATCTGTTTAGTTTTGTGTTTACTTTTTTGTTTTTGTTAGTTTATTTTGTTTTTTGTTGGATTTGATTAGTTAGCCTACTGAGAACTGTCTGTGGTTGGCGAAGCTAGTTGCTAACTTAACTTTGCTATCCCGCTTGGCTATCTCCCCAGATACACAATAGTTAAAGTTGTGTAGCTTATGCAATTTTAATTCACATGGTTTTGCCTGATATGATATGCAGACTGTCACATCACAGCAGAGGCAGCTCGATCAGCGTGGGACCTCCAGAGATGAGAAGAGCAGAAAGCCAACCACAGAGGCAGAGGTACCAAGATAAACTCAAATAATTATAGCCCATACTTTATCTTACTTATTAAATGTATAGTATTATGTCATTACATCTTGTCTGCTCACCAACTGAATAGCAGACACAATGTATTAAGTTTACTTTTGTGAGACTGAGACAAGCTCTTTTATTTGTTTGTGAAAAGCATATAAGTCAGTACTCAGTCTGTACTGGCCTTGACCTTTTGTTCCTAAACACTTCCTTGTTCTGAGCAGTTCAGTATCTCTGGTTTCACACATTATTTCTGAGTGTAGCCCTGAGCGGCTTTGGCAGCCATCCTTCATACTGCCCAGAGACTTACTGTAGGTGCTTCTTTTCTCATTCTTTATAGGAGGGTCTCAGTCGCTGGCTATTTCTTATATTTGTCTGGTTGTTCAGTATATCTCAATGGTGTGGTAATGTTTTTTTGTTTTGTTTAGTTTTTTTGCTTTTTTTGTTTTTGATGAAAAATCCACCACCAGCTTGCCATGAGGTGTTACTACTGTTCTTTTCCATGTTCCACAGGATGGCATATCTTGGGAAGACATCATTCTTACTGCAAGATACCCACAGATTTGACACTTGGCCTGGAGGTGCCAACCTGATTTGGAAATAGGGAGGTTTAATGTAATATAATGTAATATAGTGGAACATAAGAGATAAAGCAATAACATCTTCATACAAGAAGCTTTATAGAGTTACATTAGATGACGGTTTGTGTGAATAGTGACAGTGGATGTTTCTATGTATATTTCATTGAAGAGGACAAGAGAGGGGTACATAATTAATGAGGCACCCAAAGTTAAGCTTAATACATTGTGACATTTTCTAGCTGCTTTTCATTTCAAGTGACAAGTGTGTTATTTTTAATGAATAAATACGTCCACTGTAATCTTTTCATAGGCTGCGCTCTTGACACCTGCTTAAGCTGCATCTCTCATCTACACATTCCCATACATACAGTAGGCTATATTTAGGCACTTTGGAAAAGGGGTGCTTATTTGGTTTTCAAACAAGTTCAGCTGTGCATTTAGTTTAATTACATATACAAATGCAGAAACGTTTGAGATGGAATCAGACTGTGTGGCTACATCATTAGCTTCCTGTGGAGCTACACAGTGACTGCCCACTGTTCCTAATTCTAAAGGTTGTTTTAATGCTGAAAAAACAATCCCCTAAAGGTTTGAAGGCTAATTTAACGTATTTTTCTTATCAAAGCTCCTTTACCTTTGGCAAAGCAGAATTGGTTTTGCATAAATATCGTGCAATGTTTTATTTGGTGGTAGTGTTCAGCCAACAGCCCTAGGACTAAGTGCTGTGAGTCATTTTAAGTATTTATTGTTTGGAATAAAAGGCCCACAATAAATGGAGCCAGTCCAGTGCTCGAGCCATAATTGTCATTTGCTATGCTTGTTCATGATCAGTGCCCAGAGTGGACCGTGACTGGCAGTGCTGTGTAAGCACACACTTCGTGTTCATAAAAAAATATGATTAATACAGACTGTGTTGTAATCTAGGAGAGCATCCTGGCATGAAGAATGAGGATTATATATTTTTCATCTCAGAAACTAATTGAAAAGGTCTGCGATGGCGCCGTTATCGTGCGTGTCCCCGCTGAGTTTGGCCAGGGCGAGATATGACTGGCAGAAAAAGGGGAGACTTAATGAACAGCGTGTGACTGGTGAATAGGCAGGTGCTAGATTATAGAGCTGGCCGTCTTTAATAAAGATATCTCATATTAGTGTGGACTCAGCCTTTCAGATTAAGTGATAATGCCTTCAGCCCACACACGGACCTTTGTAATGGATGAGTGAGCAGTCTGTATTTGCTATACATGAGGCATAATTCCTCTGCAGTTACTCTAATCTCTCAAATACAAGTTGGAAATGGCTCAGTGTAAGAAGAATTCACTTACACTGTGAATTAGACTATTTGTGAGGTTTTCAAATTTAGCAAAGAGATGAATTTACTATGGAGCACACAGTGTCAACTTAAATTATTCAAGTCCTCCCTTTTCCCGTGAAAAATGTGTGTTTATTCTTCAATACACAAAGAGTCCTGTTAAATGGTATTGTATGGACAATGGGCAATGGCATTTCTTAAATGTTAAATTTTAATGTATGAATGCAGAGTTGTCTTCATTCAAGTAGATCCCATTGCTGCAGTTTTCAGGTTTTGCAAAGATGAATTTGAGAAAATTGCTAAATATATTTTTTTCATACCTAAGTGTTCAAAGTTAAACCTTGAAAACTCTGAATTACCTTTGATAAATACATTTTGTATTCAAATCAGTCTAGGCCTTTACAAGTAACTGGTTAGTCTCATATAAAATATGACATTTTAATAATTGCGCAGCACAAGATATTGTCAGAGGGATTATTGCTTACATTTTCTGAAGGTGGGGGGTATATTGAGCTGATTTTATGCTTTTAATATACAGATGCTATTTGGATATTTATGTTCAATATTCAAAGACAGCTTGTGTTTGTATAATTGGCATGACAATCCTTCTTGCAGTGAGACAGATAAAAAGACTATTTTGGTTCCTCTGCTCGCTGAACATTCACTGATAGCGTGCGCTTGCTGTACTGAATGCTTTAATTAGTCTCACAGAAGAGGCCATAGTTAATTCTGCTCTATTTTCTTACTTAGTCTTGATTAGAAAAGGTTGTCTCATTTTTCAGGTTGAGCAGGATCTTAGTTGTTTAATAAAAGAAGAACAAAATGACGATATATCTGGTATATGACAAGTGGAGGATTGTTTTGTTATGTTGGAGTAGATGGGATTTGTTTTGCTCATGCATGGTTTGAATTCCTCCTCAGATGTTTTTCATTCACACATTGTAAAGCAACAACATTGTTTTTTTTTCCCGTCAGCTTGTATTACCACTCAAAATATGTATTTACTCAAACAACTCGACCTCATTTCACAACCAGTCCCTGCTTAATATACAATTTATGTGTTATTCTTCCCTACTGTGTGTGCAAAAGAAATGCTGTGAATACCATGTCACAGCATATTTTTGTCTCAAAGAATGACAGGGATTGGAAAGCTGTTGTCAAAAGTAGAAAAATATGCACACTATTCCATCAGCTGGAGAAATATTTAACTGGATGTAGACATATATATAACTACTGGATAGAGGGGCACTAACTTTTATGTTGTTGCTGTGGATAGTGTTCCACAGTATGTCATTGTGTCTATCTCCAAATGAGTAGGGCCACCATCAGGCAAAGGTACAGGTCACATCTGAGGAGAGGGGTTTTATTCATACATGTATAACACAGAGTTCTCTCTAACAGAACACTCTGTTCCACCTTTTGATGTCATGTGTTAATACAGGAAGAGCTCCACTGTGTTTTTTAACTTTATGCACCTTCACTAGAATAATTTGCAGGACTTCAGCCCTGGAATCTCTAATCTCTACTGAACGAATGGTAAAAGGTATCTGTTAACATGAAAACTACCTCTTCATGACATCATAAGGCAGAACCACAGACTGTATAAAAAAGTGGACGAAACGAGTATGATGTGACCCACAGGGCTCAGCTGCACTCAAATGAAGCTCGCAATGCTACGGTAGCAAATTTGGAGCCAGGCTCTATATTATGAAAATGATTTTTTT
This sequence comes from Boleophthalmus pectinirostris, assembly GCF_026225935.1. Taxonomy (NCBI): domain Eukaryota; kingdom Metazoa; phylum Chordata; class Actinopteri; order Gobiiformes; family Gobiidae; genus Boleophthalmus; species Boleophthalmus pectinirostris. Next base: position 15,824,359 of record NW_026571541.1, read on the forward strand.
GATTAACAAAATACCATAAAAAAAAACAAAAAACAGGATAATGTAGAGCAGTTAATACTAACATTTGGAACCTATTGGGTTCCTATTTGGAACGCAGCAGCTAGCGCATTAGCTCTGTCCATTTATATCTATGAACTTTACAGTATTTTGAGCTTTTAGATGCAGACAGACTGACATGTTTGAATGAAATAACTGCTGTGTTGTTCAGGTGGTAACAACATTATTACACTGCTTAAAGCTCACAGTAAATATTGAGTAATATAAGACCTTTATGTTATTTTGGAGTAAAGAAAACACCTGTAATTGAAATGAATGTAAAATGTATACATTTAATGGCATATTATGAAATATTCCATGTAAAGCGATAACATCTTTATATAATCAAGCAGATGGTGAGCATTCAACTTGAAAAGTTACATAGTGTACCTCAAAAAATAAAATAAGTATAGTTATTGTACAACATCTTAATGAGTAACATTTTCACACATTTGGTTTAATTTTAATGTAAGATAGCATAATCTAATAGTATGATTACTGAAAAATAGCCTCGGGATTTAGTGCTAAATTAATTTGTAAAAGTGAATTTAAAGCTAATGTAATTAAAATGTTGAATTGAAATGTTGTTAATTGCCACACTTTTGTTACATTGAAATATTCATGCCTCTGAGTTCTAAGAGATTGTAGACGCCCACAGCAGCCATTGTACAGCTTTTATGGAAAGGCTGGCAGCATAATTGCACTGAATCCATAGACCGAATAAGACTTTCTAAAACCCGATTTGTTCACACTTCATAACCAAACTAAAAAGAAACTACTTAGTGACATCTTCTCTGGACATAGGGCTGCTGTCAAATATTACCCTATGAAGGATCTGCATATTTAGATGTGTCAATTCTAAGTGGCTCATGCTTCACTTTTCTGCCTATAATTAAAACATTTTTTTAAATTAATTGAAGCGTGGGTGGGAATTGAACGATACAAAAAATATATTTTCTTAGGTGCAAAGGGATTAGATTAAGATTAGATCAATTGAACAGCCCAACTGGACAATAATTACTCAACCCATCGTCCTGAATCAATGCTCAATGCTGACCTGAATTTTAAGTATTATATCTCTGCACTAACAAAAACTGTGTACTTTTTGTATTGGCTCTCTGGAACTTGATATTGCAATTCAAACAGAATCTTCAAATTTTGTCTTGGAGAAAAATAGATAGCAGACCAGGATGTGCTCTGTCCAACCACAAGAACCTGCTCAGAGAATTCATTCCCATATTGACCCATGTGTCTGTGGTGCTTTTTCAAACTCAACTCAGAATGGTACACTCCTTTTAAAAACTTCATGTGTTCACAGATGTTACAGACTTTTGACCTTTTTTACTGTCTCAAAAATGTGAATAATAAAACTAGTTCATTTCATATAGTTAGCAGTGGTCCAAAGTTTTTCCTCACTTACCTTATGCATTCTGAGCATCCTAACCACTCAATGTGATAAGTTTATAAGAGTGATTCACAATTCTCAGAGACCAGAATGAAGTTTTGCCATGATGGTAAAGCTAGCAACAATTAGCATGCCAACACACACTTGGCTGTCTGATTATCAGACAATTAAAAGCTTCATAATTAAATGGAGACAGCACACAGCACACATATTTTGACTTTAAGAGCTGTTTATTATAGAACTGATCTCTGTACTGGGGCAAGACAAATTTTGCTCAAATACACAGCAAAAATCATGTACAGGCCCTCTAACTGAAAATAGCATGACTTTTTGTTAATTGACAAATAAACCAACACAAAATGAAAACCTTGGCACAAATGATTAGCTTTTGTTTAGCTAAAATGCCCTTAAATGACACACGTACAGAAGTCTATGTCTATCCACTGGTGAGACGCGCAACTTTATTTTGGTTTTCAAAGCGGCCCCTGGACATCCTGCTGGAGCACATCAAAGCACAGGTCAGGGCTGAGGATGAGTAAGACTGTATCTACAGCACAGTCAGAGCACAGCAGCCCAAAGAACGGAGCAGAGGCCAGAGTGGACCTCCATGTCATATACTATCTTTCTCTTCTTTTATTGATTCTTTTCTCTCTCTCCTCTCTCTCTCTCTCTCTTTTTTTTTTTTCAACCAGAAACAGAATTCTGCCAAAGCAACATTCAGCTTTAATGGGAGGTGTATGTGTGACTTGATGTGAATAGGAATACAAGAAGCAATGCATATAAGAGTTATCCAAAAATCAATACAGATACTAATCAATACTGAAATTATTATTACAGAACCTGATTATTATTACTGTACCTGATCTTACCTGATTAGTTATAAAATGGTCTGGGTCTTAATCAAAACCACCAAAAGACATTGGTTAATATAATCAGTCACATACTTTAAGTAATTATTAAATTTTGTGTTGAAATTTTATCATGATTTTGGTATTGGTATCAAGCCCTAATCTTAGTATCAACTGAATCAAGATAATGTGCTATCTAACAAAAAAAAGTTCAGGGTTAAATGCTCACAGCCATTGTTTCACAAATACCAATGTTATCTTTTTTTTTTTTTAAACTTTTCTTCCATGATTTATAAAAATAGTTTATTTTTGCAATTACAGTTACTTTCTGAAATCGACAAACAAAACAACTAACAAACCAGTGTGATTAATTTTGGAATTAATTAAATGTAGTAATGCTGAACTGTTTAAAGGGGCATACTTTGCAAGTTAGTTAGTTAGTAATTAGTGGTAGTAATGTTTATAAATATGGTAAAATCTCATTACAGTTAGATTGCTTTCAAGCAGACCATGCAAAGATACATTTATGGAGCAGTGCTTTAAAATATCTCTGCCTAAGGTGTCCCTTTATTTACTTGCCCATAGTAGGGTCAACATAGTGGGACAGTGTGTATTCACAGAAGTATGCTCTTAATGAGGGTACGGCTATCACGGGCTGCTTGGGAGTTAAAAATATGCCAATTCATTAATGAAACCATTCGCATTCCTGCTTCTCGCTGTGTATCTCATTGCAAATAAGCTTCCATTTTAATTGTCACTAATTTGCTGTCTTGTTTATAACTCTTTGCTTGTTGATGGGAGCCAACATTATTTGAAAAGGTTTTTATTAGAATATAAAAGTCACAGGAAAGATAATCAAGCAAGAGACTTTGTGACTGGAAACAGAAAGGGCATCTGGCATAATTTTTTTGGTGACTGCACAAATATGTATCATAATGAGGGAACCTTCCAGCTATGTATGAAAAAAATGATAATATTGCAACAGTTGTTCTGAAAATTTGAAAACTGAGAAAATCATCTAAAACTATTATATTAAAATATCTGATAATTGTTGTCTAAATAATGCAAAAATAGCGACATTTTCCTTTTTTCAAAATTGCGTCTACTTCCAGGGATGTAATGATTTTCAAATTTATCTGTATATTTATTGTGATATTTTGTGGAGGCTAACAAACTGTGAATATGCTACTTTTTCCTCTTAAAATGCCTTGACAAGACTGAATCCAATGAACTAAGATATAAAAGTCCTTACACTTATTTCTTCATGCAGTCTGCACTGAAACGGAGCAAAGGATCATGGTCTATGTATTTCTCTCTGTTTTGTTTTTTTTTGCTATTGCTGCACCATAACTTTTAATTTAAGTGAAGAGACTTGTAATTCAATATATTGTGATGGTCCACGATATTCTTATGAGACCTTAGACGATATGATATTACAATATTTCTGTTATCATTACATGCCTACCACCTTGCATGTGATGAGGACAAAACTGCCACTTAATTGCCTAGCTAACTCTTGTAGGTGTACAATAGGCACCCAGACAGTTATTCACTCTCACATAGCTGTCTGTAAAGGACTAGCGCTCATATCCACATGCATGTTCGCTGGTGGCAGGTCCTGTGTGGTCTCTGGACAATGACTGGTCCCTCCACATGTCCTCGTCCTGCAGGGGCCAATTAGTGTGGTCACGAGCGCCCGGTCTGGTGCCTCCGGACAGAGAGAGAAGTGGGCACCAGTGGGTCACACTCTGATGGCTCTGTGCTGGACTCTTCACTGTCCTGTCCCAGCCAGCATTGACTGATGGTGCATGCAGCGTATTCAACATGGGGCACCTGGAAACCAACAGCAGCATTTTTTACATATTTGTTAGACCAAATATACTTTACATCTGATACAATAAACCACACTTACACACAATTAGACATAGTTCTATTTGTGAGTATAAGTAATTTTATACTGCAGTTTTCTTTGTTTTAATCAGTGTAGCTATTCTCTACAGTGAATTGGTAGTCCAGTGTCTAATGTAGAAGTAGTCAATCCATTAATTTTCCAGAGCTTTTGTATAAATTGTTAAATCATTTGCTCTAATGCATTTAATTAATCTGACAATAAACTAAAGCACCAATTATTAAAAAAGTTTGTGCAATTAAAAGTTGAACAGAGTCTGATAAATATTCAGTATTTAATAATATAAAACCTAATTAAAGTTTAGAATTATTTTGATCATTTATAACTTTTGGGGGTAGAAACTTAATTTAGTTTGATTGAACATTGTTTGTTTTTGTATTTTTGTTTAGTCCTTTCTCAACTCAACCAAAAATAAATTTGCTCACACATTCTTTGCCTCATAGTCAATACTTTAGTAGTATGAAGTCTTTTAACTATAAACCGTTACTTGAATATTGACCAGGTTTAATTAGCTCCTATATTGCACTGCTATAGGGCAGACACTTTTTGAAAAGAGATTGAATCATTTTGAAAAATAACTAAATATCTAAAAACGTCACGATTGGATATTTGTGTGGTGAAATGCTGTCACTTTGATTTCACTAATTGAAAAAATGAAACTACGTTGGTGTGTGAAGGCATATTGTTCATATTGTTGGAGACTAATTTGTGAAGCCAATGGGATTACAAAATGATTGCTATGTGCATCGTCAAGGTTAAAGCTTTTTATTGGATTTTCCGAGGTCTGATTGCAGCTCAGTTGGTTTGGTGGATGTTTTGCTGTGTAATCACTGGAACCGAGTTGTAGTTGTTTTTCGTGATACAGTGACAGGGAGACCAGAGCAGAGCAGAGGATCTCATGGGTCTCTTCAGTGTTCAGGGTAAGACACAGCACATGGCGCACTTCATTTGGCTTTAAATGAATAAGTATGACAAGACAAACTAGTGTGAGGAGGGAGATTTAGAGGCTGAACTGCCCCTCAGGGAGCTCTGGATTTACTCCTATGTGGCATCTTGCTGACATGGGCTAAAACTCTGTGAGATTACAAGAACACAGGAGCTGTAGTATCACGCACAAGACCAGTGCATTAAATCATTCTGATTTTATACCATAGCCACTGGTTTATTGGGGCTTTATAGCAAATCAATATGCAAATGGCCGCCCATGTGTCAAAGATGCAGATTAAATGGAAATCAGGTCAAGTAAGAGCGAGTGTTTTATGACGCTTTGATGTCTTATCATGCTCACCTGTTAAATATTCTGTTTCAATCTCTCACAAGACGGCTTTGCTTACTATGTTCAATCTGATTATTTGCATAGCAATAATGGGAAAAGTAATTTTAATGTTTCTTAAAATAATGGTCAATAATTCCCAGATAAAACTAAATTGTTTATTTTTCACACAGGGTCCACAGTGTGTTGATAACATGTCTGGTCACATAAGGAAGTTCGCTCAGTGCTAACTGTATGAAGATTTCCAGCTGCGCTAATAATGCCGGTGCTGTGGCCACAGTAATATATATAGCCAGTTGCTATGGCTCATTCCTTTGTTCTCTTTATGTGAAATTCATGTTTCTTCAACATGGGGGAAATGAGCGCATTCACACTATTCACTACACCATAGTAGTTTCATGTAGGATTCTGAGTGTAACTGTGGACAAACCTGCAGTAACCAATATTAACCATAAACAAGAACAAAACATTATTTTTGAAGGCCAATTCTTCCATATAATTCTCATCTGCCTTCCATTTCAGTTTCAAAGTGAGAATATGATGTTACATGAACTTGTTTTTTCACAAACAATCTCTGAAACGACTTGGGACGGTAAATCACAGAGACCTATTGGAATCAACAGAATTGCAGAATTGGGTCAAAGCTATTCTTTTGAGCTGTTGGAATGAGAAACAAACACTGGGACTAAAAATACTTGCCACAGATGTACACTAGATGTGCACTACTGTCGTACTGCAGTTACCTGTCAGGAAGGAAAAATAAATAAATAAAAAATAAATAGTTGTTGTTGGAAATTATGAACAGTATTATTCTGCTTTATGGGACTAGACTGCAAGTTACCCAGAATATGTATTACATATCATAACATTGTAAATGAGGCATTGTTTGAAGTAGGCTAGAGGTAACAACCAGCCTACAAAATTATACAGTATGTTTAATAATTAATACAAACATATTTAATATGTCTCCAATTGTTAACACAAACTCATAAAAAATAAAAAAATAAAAATACCTGACATGCTAATTCTAATTTCATGAGGTACAACATTATGACAACCTGACTATAGTTATACAAAATGATGATGCTCTGTTTACTGTGACCCTTTGGTTTAATCATGCATTGCACTCTCCAATTACATCACCTGTTGCGCTTTCAACATCATTTTGCTCTCACCCTGAACCACTTTTAACAGAAAACTGACATTTGCAGGTGAGCAACGCCTCTCTGGGACTGTTTTGGTGATGCTCTTGTCACTTAGCCATCACATTGTATCCTGTGCCAAGCTAGTTCCTCTCCTAATACTATCCTGCTAATGCACATCAAGCTAAGATAAGATAAGAGAGCATCTATTTGTGCTATAATGGGAAACTCTAGTGTTGCAATGCAAAGTTCAGGAACAGCAGGAGAATAGAAATCAAATAATTCAACCATCAAAATAAATAAATATTAAAACAACTAGACTTAAAGCAAAGCTATTATGCAGAATTGACTTTTCAGAGCTTTTGCCCATGTTATAGTTATTTCCCCTCTTGAAGCTGTATTGGGAGTGATTCGTGCATGTTTGAGCGATCTTTAATCACTTATTTTCAAGACACCATATTGCTGATTAATCCACGTTTTCACCGCCACCGGCATACGCCCACTGCTCTGTACTTTCTTTGTTCTTCAATTTGATTTTCTTAATCGATGATATGCGTAGGATTTGGCAGTGTTGCGTAGTCATTTTGGCACAAATTAAAAAAAAAACAAAACTCCGCTATTCTCTAGTGTGATCTGCAGCTATCCAGGACGGGCTCACATCTACATCGCTCTTTTTCGTGATGCTGTTTATGGCATTATTGCAGGTTTCTAACAAGGAAGTCAGCAGGCTTTTTTCTTTTATTAAGTTGTTTTAGATGAATATTGAATATATGTTAAAATGTGCGAATTATAACATAATGATCCATGGGTATCATATATTATAATTATATAGCAGATACAAGCACAATAGGTCTTAAACATACTTTGAAAGTAGTTCAGATGCAAAAAAGACATAGAGATAATACAATATAACACTGTGCAATTACAAAAAAAAATATAAGGCTGTTATTTTCAATACATGGCCATGTGCTATGTTTATGCAGTACTGCGTATAGATAAAATAAATAGGAGTTACTGTAAAGTGACTTCACGCTTGTGCTACTTGCTGCTTGATGAGAGATACATTTGTAATAGTCTCTTATCTTTATTTCCTGTTTTATTTAAATAGGAAACACTTTATACCATTTTTGAGGCAGAGAAGATTTGGGCTCTATATGTGCACTCATTCCGAATGGGTGGACTTGGAAAATGCTACTGTTCACTGGCTGTTCCTCTTATAATCTTGCATATAAAGCCACAGTCAACAGATGGACCATCAGGACTCAACCGAGTGTTCAAATATAAACAATGAGATGAGAATTTTAACTGTGCGAAACAATAGCCACATATTTCTCTCTTACAGTGAGTGCATTCTGTATGTTGGTGGTGGGATGCAGCCATTTGGAACCAGTTTTAAGATTTATATAATCTGTTTAGATAATAAAGTGACATGTTCTTCATTTACTGCAGTGGTACAGAAGATAACCAAGCTCTAGTCTAGGCAAGATAATGTAATTTATGGCTCCTATTTTTCTGTTCTTTGTCTTTCAGGTTTTAATAAAGTGATTCTGAATGCCATGTTTTTCATCAGATGCCCTTCCTTACTTAACTCTTCATTAATCCAGGTTTGGAACCATCTAATCTCAGTAATGCAGACTAAATTCTGTGGTTTCATTATTATCATTCAGCCAATTAATCAAGCTCTAGTGATGTGGGTAGAGTAATGCAATTTATGTCTCTTAATTTTCTCTTCTATGTCTTTCAGATCTTAATAAAGTGACTCAGAATGCCATGTTTTTCACCAGATGCCCTACCCAACACAACTCTTCATTAATCCAGGACATCTAATCTCGGTAGTGTAAATTCAATTCTTGTTTCATTATTATCATTCAGCCAGTCGTCTTACAATTTAGGCCAATACTGTAGGGCTGCAACTATTGATCATTTTAGTGGTCAATGCAATTAACTGTTGAACTATGAATTAGTTGACTAGTCAAACGATTGTTTTTATTGTACTCTCAGCTTTTCATATACAATTTTAAAACCAAATAGAGGTTGAAATATAATAACCAAATGTTCCTACAGAATATTTATGAATAATGTATTACAGCCCTACAATATTATCAGTGTCCATTCTTTACATGTTTACCAGAGTATAAAATATTCACAGATACTAGATAGAAACTATATAGACATATAGATAGCTGCATAGATACATAGATAGATACATACTTTATTGATCCTGAAGGAAATTCATACAGGAGAAGCCTTCTTCACATGGTACCTGCAGGCATAGAGAACTGATGGCATGTGGTGATAAATTTGGAATATAATTTCCTGTAATAATTGCAAGAAAGGACAAAAGACAGAAACCCAGACTAATGTAAGCGTGCGTAATAAATGTGGTTTTGTCACAATAAAGCACTAGTGAAATTAGTCAAAGGCTATGCTTGTGTAGGCACAGCAATGCCTCTTCCCCATACTGATTACTGTCCATTATGTAGCTCTCAGTCTGCAGGACATGTAGATCCTTGTACACACTACAGGAGAAAATTAAATGCTATACTTGTGCCTGTTCACTTATGCGGTGTGAGCAGGAGAAATCTGCATTTTATTTCAATAAGGCTTGTTCTTGCTCAGCCACTGGGGTCACTTACAAGGGTCTGATTCAATTATTCTTCCTTTCACAACAGCAGGAAAACATTTTCATGGTGAATGGTTTGCCTAAATAGATTACCATCTCAAATAATTCAATTTCCGTTAATTTGATTGATTTCATACCAAGGGGAAAAGAAATCTTAATTTAAAGCCATTGCATTTCTAATCAAACATTAACTGAGAACGAAGGCTGGGTGAAAATCTTTTATTACCACTTTCCTCACTAATTTAAAAAGGAACCGCTGACGGCTGCCCTATTAAATGGCGGCAGTGGCATTCAGCTCGTGACTGGCTCATATGCACAGACTCCAAAATAAACTTTTGTTTGCAAGTCACCGCTGTTTAACTGCCACAAAAGCCACTCTGCATAGTCAGGCCCTGGGAGAGAATGTATGGCCAACCATTACCACAGAGGATCCAAATGAGGCAGCTCCGTCATCTGATCCATTCACATCCATTATTCATCCAGCTCGCGAGACCTGGGACGCTTCTTACAGAGGACCCAGGAACCCCATCTATTCTCGTGAGCAAAGGAAATGCCACGCAATAGTGGAGGAGTGACTCACCGCCACAGCAAAAGACTGAGTGCACAAGCAACCACTGATGCTTATACAACAACCCCAGTTCTGAGAAGTCGGAACATAAATGCAAATATCTGCAAAGATCCGCTCTTATGAATATATGAGGATGAGACGGAGCAACAAAAAAAAAAAATTCAAAATAGAATAATTGTGTATCATTATGTATTCAATAGTTATACTCCATGTGGTAATATTATTAACTTCAAAATGTCCTCATTTTTTATGATATCAGATATACATTAAATATGTATTTATTAAAATTATCATTTGAAAATTTTAATTCATAATCTATCTCAATGTGATTTGCAAGCTACTGGATTTGTATTTTATTTACTTTGTAGACAGTGTTTCAGCTTCTTTGAAATGGGGCTGTGAAAGCAGTGGAACAGAAAATTTGAACCATTATCTGCTGAAATTATGGGAGAAAAAAAAGTTATTAAGAATATTTGGCACCCTGATGACCATCGACGGCGAGCTGTCGGAAAGGAAAGCAGCAGGACTGGCCGGTGAGGAGCAAACACCTTGTGGAGACACATGAGTGGCAGGCAGAACTGGCGAGCTGCCACAGATAATAACATCTGAAATAAATGTGATGTGTGCAATTCAATCTGTAGTGATGGGGACGGCTGCAGCATTAGAGTGCACTTCTAAATGCTATCTACTCATCCATGGAATGAGGACTGACATGCAGTCTCACAGAAGAGATTGTGCAATTAGCAGCCTTTGTGCCATTTTGACACAAGCAGGGAGAGAAATGAGAATCAACTTTGTCATGCCTGCTTCCCCGGCGCTCTGTGATTCCCAAAAGATACTCTAAATATTCCTGCTGTAGAGGGGAGGTGAAGGAAAGTGCATTGTTATTTCACACCTGGTTATGGACTATTACAAACGTATCCACAGGAACCCACTCTAACATCATCCACAACAATGCAATCTAATGTGCAATACTGTTAAGAGATACAAGGGGGCGCTCTTTGAGTAAACATCACTCGAATTATTGGTGAGCTGCATATCCCGTTAAAACTTCCACAAATGTCATGCTTTTCTTTTGTCTATCTGGACTAGGCCTATCTGTTATGTGACATTTTAATCTCATAGTGTAAAATAGATGGTCTATAAGCTATATTTTGTTCTTGTAGACCAGTGCACTTATAACGTCTTATTTCTGCTCCTCCCTCACCCCACATTAACCAGCAGACTATAACCGTAAAGGAAAATGACTATAATATCCCTATAAAGTGTCTGTGGTCCTCAGTGGTGGCTTTATGGTTACCTCAATGCACTACGGCGTTTTATACTTCCCCTGCTGTCTGCAGTTATCCCCGTAATGGGAGATTGGTTCCCTTTACTTATCGGTTGCGAACACACTTTTGACATTTTAAAATACTCCTACGGTCTATTGCAGTAATGTTGCAGTTTAATTTCATAGACCTGTGTGTGTCATTGCAACATAATGCAGCCCAATATGATAGTAGGCTCCCTGCTCGAGCCCTCCCTCCGCCTCTCATGTGTCTACATTTTCATCCCATGGCCGTCTCTAGGTGATTTAGCGCCGCCAGTCTCAAGCAGGTGTCCAACATGGCGATCACGGGGAGCGGATCTCTCGCCTTTTCTCTGTCCATTTTCGTCATTTCAGCGGCGTTTCTTCCCAAAGGTAAGTTTTTTCGTCTTTTATGTCGTGTAGAATTACGACGATCCACCGCAAAAGCCAGGAGAGTGTCGGGGAAGAAGTTGTGTTGCGCACCAGCTTGCCTTTCAAATCTCAGCATCACTTTTTGCTCTGCTTTCCCGGAGGCTGTCGGACCAGTTAACGCTGTTGTCGAATGTCTTGTGTGGCTTGTACGGGACTGCTCTAAAAGTGTGGCAAGTGAAGCAAAGTACTGTTGGCTGCATTCACGCAAAATGGTCGTATCCTACAGACCTTGATCAAGTTGTACGCGGAGTAAATAGACACAGCGTCAATGTTAACTATAGATTTAAATGCTTTCTACATCAGTTACGTTCTTAACTCAGTACAATGCGCATGTACCGGTGCACTTCAGGTGCGCTTTGGAAGAAAACACGCATTGCAGTTCTCGTCTCACATGGAGTGCTTCGGCCGCACAACTGCAGCTTGAGGTGCCAGTGCCAGGCTCCGCAGTCTCCACTCTCCGCCTGTCACTGCGCGTGTACATGGAAATGCTCCGTGTTGGTCTCAGCCTCACCATCTGCATCGTATTGTCTCCAGGACCAGTGCAGTCCCCGTCCGAGCGTTTTCCCCCGATTCTACCGTGGTTGCATCAGTGTTGCATGCGTCAGTCAAGGCGTGCGCTCATGTGTGTTTCCCGCTGAATATCGTAGAGGCTGACAATATGTAGCGCACGTAAAGCGGTTAAAATGTCAGCTCAGACTCCCTGTAATATCTCCCAGTGACGGAAAAGGCGTGTTGTATTGTCAATCAAGGCCCTGTGTAAATGGCAAGCAACAGTTGCATCCCAGCTTCCCACTTTACCCACTTGAAAGTGTTTTGATATCTGCTCTCTGCACTGGTACCATCTCATATCAACAGGTATTTCCACTCTCCCTGCCGGCTCTCTGTAGGTGCTGCTGTTAAAAATGTGTGTTGCATTAAATCATTATATTTAGTGAGTTGATTTGTTTTTTTGTTTTTTTACAGCTCATTGCTTCCTACCCCTTAATTTCATATTTGTTGAATCATTATGGTGTGTGCTGAATAGTTGAATGACATTTACAGCATTGTTTAGCGACTTCTTGTCACATTAATTTAATTAACCTCTCAGTCAAATAAAATAATGCCTGGTGAATGCAGACCAACCCCCTCCGCTATAGCGCTCTCCTGTACTAGAAAAGCATGGCAGTCAGCTCTACACTGAAGTAAAATCCCTTCTATCTGACCCCATGTTCTACATTGGTCTGACTGTCTGTGTGCCAGCAGCCTGGAGCTACAAACACACAGGCTCTCACTGTAGTGGAGTGCTGACAGTCTTCATCTTGACACCATCCAGCATTTTCCTTTGTTAATAATCCAAATGTGTGGATTTAAACTTAGCATGGAGCCAAGGAACAATCCACTACTGTATCTAAACAGTAGATGCAATAGGCATTCATTTACTGAATGGGGGGTAATTATAAAAGAACATGCTATTGCAAAAGGTTATGTGTGAGCAAAGGATACCATCAGCACCATCATTTCCAAATCATTTCATAACATGAAATTAAACATGAAATATATTGTGGGAAAAAAAAAAAACAACAAAAAACAGCCAGTTCATTAGAAACATTACTTTTGTTATTGCACAAATGCACAGTAGTATTTGAAAACATAGATTTACTCATTTTGCGTAATAATCATCATCATCATTTGTAAAAAAAAAAAAAAAAAAAAAAAAAAAAAATTGAGGTGCGTGTCTCATATCATAACATATGGTCTTATCTCGGGAAAGGTTGCATAATCCCAAGACGTTTTGCCAGTTTGAAATCGTTCATCATGACTGAGTGATGGTGAAGTGGATCAATACGGGCTGTCGTGAAGCCTCAAGGCGCCGCTGAAGGACGCCATCGCAGAGAAACAAAAGGAAACATACAGTTGTTACGCTACTCTTGGCTGCCAGTTGGCATGTGACACACTTAGTGATTGAACGTGTCCATCTTTAGCTCAAGTGTTGGCTGTGAAACAAAAGCAGGAGAGATTTGCGTATACTCAGCTCTATATCCTCAGTCTGTCTATTTGTCTGCTATGGTGATGATGGTGTCTCATGGAAGGAAACATCTTTACAGATCAAACTTATGACCACTGATAGAACATACTATCTCTCTTTTTCATGACACCTGTGAGAGCACTGGATATATATATATATATATATATATATATATATATATATATATATATATATATATATATATATACAGCATTATAATAGAGAAATAGATGGGGTAAACAAAGTTAACAAAGCTAAGTTGTTGGTGTGTTGTGTTATGTGGAAGTATACAAATAGTTTTTCCACAGAAACAGAAATTGTGTTTGCTAAAACGTCTTTTTATTTTTTGCTAAATGTGCGATTGTAAGTCTGAATATACCACGTTATTGTCCAGTACACAGTTTTTGTAATATTTGTGGATTTTATAGTCTCCATGGAAATATCCTCTGCATTTGACCCATTCATCAAACAGTGGCTCTGGGCAAACTGCCTGGAGCAGTGGGTGACCTCACTATCTCCAGATCTTCAGATAGGATTTTGGTCAGGATTACCTTGTTGGAGGCTTAGCCAACTGTGCTTGTTTTGGCATTAATGGGGAAAACCAGAGTATTCAGAGTACTATGGGGAGGACACTTGACTATTATGTTGAATAGCCCCACCCAGCCCAGGATTCAGACCACAGACCCTCTTGTTGTAGGGCGAGTTGAGCCACTCAGTTTGATTTGTGTTCACTGTTTGCAGAAACGAGATGCCTTCAAACAGTGATGAATCCCATTTTGGTGCACCTCCCTGTTGATGTTACTGTCATTTTGGTTTCCAGTATGGGCTTCACTGGCAGTACATTATCATTATTAGTTGTGTGGAGTGCTGGGGAAGAGGTCATTATACCAGGCACATGCAGTACATTTCAAATCGGTTTGGAGCCAACTGGAGTGCACCCCTCCTTTTATCTCGCGTGTCGAACAGCACAGCGTTCCTGTATAAATTTAATACCACACTTAATGGCCCGTTGATATGTGCCCGCTTACAGTGTTTCATGGCCTGTATGTTAAGATCACCACAGTATATCATTTGTAACAATAATATAGTCTTCTATTTAAAGAAATTGAATTTATTGCTCATTAAATTTACATTATACTGTGCTTAATAAGCCACACTCTAATTGCTAGATAATGCATGGCACTACTTTATGTGGTGGCAGCTAATTTCACTGTTAAAGGGAGGGGGCAGTAAAGCAGTTGGCAACTGATGCATAGTGAGACAGACAGTATAGTAGCAAACTAAGTAATATAGGTTTAAAGGCAATGTGTTTTTTTTTTCTTTTTTAATCTGGTCTTATTATTTATTTTAGAAGGAATAGTAAACTCCCTTGATCAAATTTGTCAATGTATTAAATCAAACTTAATGCTCACTGAATTTATTTTTAGCTTAGGTGTCCATAGTGGTAACACTATATTATTATTATATTATTATTACATTTTGATAAAATCTCTTGGTGCTGATCTATTTACATCTTTCCTCCTTCATTTCATTCTATAAAGTACTTTAATAATAATGAGGTAAGGGTACAAAAAAAAAACATTTTCTGGAAAAAGAACTGAGGACCATTTGACATAACGTAAATAGTGTCTAAGTAAAATTTCTATTGTCTGCATAACTCAGTACAATTTCTACTCACTACTCTATTACAATTAATTTGTACAGTTGAGTCATTCCTCCCCATCTCTGGTGAATAGGCCTGTAGCGCAGTGTCAAAACTGAATGACAAACTAGGCATGATCAAAAATGTGTCTGTCCGTCTGTTGAAATGTAGTAAACAGTCAATTAGCAGAAGTAGACAGATGACAGGGGCCTTCGTGATTACCAGGACAGAAGCTCCCATTCATAACTGCTTTGGTAATGAGGAGGGGAGCGTATGAATATGACATTGTTCTTTCTGTTCCCCGGATCGGAGAGACCTCTCTGCATTGGCTGTGCTGCTCTAAACTCTGACAATCAGGTTCACAATGCTGGTGGAAAAAAAAAGGGAAAAAAAAAAAAATAGAAAATGCAATGTTTTTGTTTTGAAAGGGCCATAGAGTGCACATTAGTATGGGTGATGGAGCAATTACAAGCTGCCATTAAGGCTGTGGAGCAGTCATTTCACAGCGATTCCTAAATGAACAAGTCCATAGGGCAGATTTCCTCACAAACCTCGAATTGTGCCGTTTTTCTACCAGTGGTTTTGACGAATGCCAGAGAAGTATTTATTCAAAGACAGTAAAAGAATACGGCTTTTTACTGCGACGTTCCCCCCGCTGTGACAACGCTTTCAGTGGCCATCACACATAATGTTACAAATATTCAGCTTTTTACACAAGTGCGAATATGCCATCTTCATATCTGCAGATGTCATTTCTGTTCAGAGGGGGGTTACTGCTTTTGTTAGCGTGTCATTATGATTTCACAGAGCATTACTTTTAATATTTAATCATACTTATTAGAATTTACACTTCTTGTACAATCAATTATTCATTGCTTGTACATTTAGAGTTTGATATAGGAATATACAAGGGTAATAACATTGACAAAACGTGCAACTTTGCTTTTCATTTTAATGAAGGCTTTGTGGTTATAGACTTTAGAAAATGTATAAGTTATTGTTACTATACCATGGGCTAAGCCTGAATTGAATGGCAGTATCCATTGCACAAGGGTGAATGGTAAAAGTGAATACAAAATAAGTATAAGAATATATTTAAAGATGCAAAGCCCGGAAAGTCCAGAGTTGAGTGGCAGTTCTCAGGCTGAAAGAAAATTTCCTGAGGCCAGAGTCCATCTGTTAACATATAATTATGAGTTTGGGTTTTCTCCTTTGTTTGTTGGCCACTAGTTGGCAGGTGTCACTGTCTGTTTCCATGGGAACCAAGTAGTAAATTACACACAGCGATTAGTTTAGTCTGTAAATAAGTGATAACTCTGCAAAGCATGTGCTTTGTGAGTCTATAAGATATGTATTATATTTGGATAGATGGTGGAGATGAGCCTGTTTTTTGGCAGTCAAATCCTCTAACTCAGCTGCACTTTGCATGCTGATACCTGCAGGGGGCGACACCTCGGGACCCTTTTTCCCCTCACCAAACTTGATAAAATAAGCATTGTGTTGCAGTATCGCTGTATGAGGCGACATGCACTGTTTGGTTTTGTGTAGAAAGCCCATAGTCAGTGGCACCAGAATGCTAACACTGCACTAATCAGGCTCTAGCAGAGAGAGGATAAAGCCATGACAGATGCAGTCCTTTACCTTCAAACACACAGTATCTGCCTTCTTTTGTCTCAGGGTGTTATTAGGACAAACCTGATCATATTTGCGAGTGTCTATGTGCTGTTTGTACATGCATTTATGCAGACAGAAATAAATCTTATTCCCCTCCTCAGCAGGATATAAGGCATGTTCAGGACAACGTTATAGTCCTGGTTCCTCTCACATCTCTGTGTTTCTCGTCTGTAGCACCCCAGTGACACTTTAATGTTTTCCTAATTTTATGTGAGCTGTAATTCTGGCATGCCTGCTAAAGGGAACTAACCCACACTCGAAATGAAATATTAACGCTAAAGAGTGTTTGATGAGCTGCTGAAGATAAGTTATACACAGCATTTTGTTACATTTTATTTTCACTTGAGGAAAGATTGTAGTTAACATGCTTTTAGGAAGTTTTATTCGCTTGTTTTTCCTGGAGAGTAATGGAGAGTCATCAAGAGATCATGTCAGACTTTTATTATTGAATTGTTTTATCACTTTTGGTGCTACCAATAATACGTACAACATAAAACTGCAACCTAGTATTGACTTGTCCCCTGTTTATTATCTGTGTCTTACAATACTGCTCTTGAGACAGATAAAACTGTCACTGTCACTATAATACACGAGAGAAATTTGCCTCAACAAAAAGCAGTGCTGTAGTGTTACAAGCAGCATTTTTACAATAGACCTACCATTCTATCAAAATGAGTTGTAGTTTATCAATTATTCATTTAATTTCAATTAATGGGGGTGGGCATTGAACTCTGTGCCAACTGTTTATGTTCATATTTTCAGTGTTTCAGATTTATTACAATTGCTTTACAGTAGTCATTAAAGGGCCCATATTATTATTATACTACTTTCTGATCTATGTTATAATTTGTTTCGTCATCGAAAAACATGCCTGTTTTATTTTGCGCTCCGATTCACCTTGTGATGTCATGTGGTAATACAGGGAATGCTCCACTGTTTGTTTTTGTTTTTTTTAACTACATAAAGCTTGAATAGAATTTGGATAATCAGCCCTGAATATTCCTCTCTCTTATTAAACAAAAGGTAAAAGGTAGCTGTTAACGTGAAAACTACTGCTTCATGACATCACAAGGTGGAACAGAGCATTTCTACAGTAGCTTTGTAGAAAGACTAATAATAAAGGGTTACTCAAGCATATGTGACTGAAACAAAACACAACTCCTGGGATGTTTTTTGATGAGGTAACATGACTTAAAGCTCACAAGGTGATTTTGTAATGTAGGACCTTTAAGCTAGGTGTTAGCTTTATCTCTTTTAAAAAAATATATCTATCTCTTGAGAGTCCACCTGTCACTCACAAGGCATAACAGAGATAGATAGATCAATAGATAAGCTTTATTGTCTAGCCTACTAGGTGCCAGAATTTTTCTTTGACAAGGCACAATATTCATCATAGAAGTGATACATAAGAAACATTTAAAATCTAGAGTTATAATGTTTCCTAAAAAAAATATACTTAGAGTTGTATTTTGTTTCATTTGCACATGTTGAACGCACAAATCTTGTATATATGTTCTTCAGTTGAACAGAAAACAGTCTGTTTGTTCTTGTGATGTCATGTGATAATACAGGAAGGGCTCCATTGTGTTTTTAAACTCCATATACCTTCACTAAAATCATTTGGATAATTCCAGCCTTGGAATTGCCACATTCTAGTGAACTAAAGGTGAAAGGTAACTGTATTTTCATCTTTGGAGATGTAGACAGACTAATAATAAAAGATAACTCAAACATATGTGAATGAAACAAAACACAACTTAGGGTACGTTTTTTGATGAGCTGGTCACATTCTAACATGATTTGAAGCTCACAGGAGTACATTTTGCATAATGTAGGACCTTTTAAAAACACATTAGACCAACTAATAGGACAGGTGGGAGGGGAAAAATAGGCATTCATGCATCTGTGTTTGAGTGTAGTTCTTAAACTGTAATCTGTTCTAGAATATGTTTTTATATGCTTAATGTCTGTCCATTGTCCCTTTTTCCAAATGAACACTAAAACAAAGTCTAGCTGAATTAAAGGTCCTATATTACGAGAAATTGACTCTTACGAACATTAAGTCATGTTAGAATGTTGTTACCTCAGCGAAAACATTCCCAGAGTTGTGTTTTGTTTCATTCATATATTTGAGTAATCCAGCCTATATCTCCAAAGATTTACATTTAGTTCAGTACAGATAGTCAATTCCAGGCTGAAATTATCCAAATGATTCTAGTGAAGGTGTATGAAGTTTAAAAACACAGGGGAGCGAATGACATGATCTCACAAGGTGAAAGAGAGTGTTTTACTTTTGAGAGAAGCCTAAATTTGCAGTTTTTTTGTGTTAAACTAGAGTGAGTGAATGAAACAAAACTCTACTCAAGATATATTTTTGATGAGGAAACATCATAACATAGATTGGAAAATAGTGTAATACAGATTGTCAAAGGTTCTGATCACAATTTGTTTATGTCAAATGTATTTTCTTGTAGTAAAATTCAGGCAAACATCTAAAACTGAACATATCATTTATGTTTAGGTCTGATTATTTCTTTCTCTTGTGTTGTGTTGCCTGCCTTAGACATCATGCTGCTGTGTTTCCATTGTAACAACAGGCCCATCTTAATTACTCTCCCATACAGCGCTACAATTTGTCTTTGTCAGACTGATCAAGACTGTGCAAACCAAGCACCAGGACTCATTCACCCAAACCAGAACCCTATCGATTACTGCTCATAGTAGAGTCATGGTGCGCTGGAGAGACATGGGTGGCAATAGAGTTAATGGAATGGGGAAACTCAAAGTCACATTGTTTACATCTGGGTTGACAAGTAAATGTATTAGAAAGGAAATATAGGCCTTATCCAATGGCTTCTGAGTAACTGTCTGTCTGAATATAACAAGCAGAGGGAGCTTTAAACAACCCCACGCTCTCATGCTGTGCTCTGTGCTTCATGGACCGAGGCCTTTATGCATCAAGTCTATGTTTATATTCAGCTGTTACACAATGAGGCCTTTCATTCACTGTATCAAATATGAACCTATTCAGGGCAGTACACCTCCACCAAACACTACATGCCTGTCATTATGTTCTATTTGCCCACGGTTTTTGCCTCTGATTACTCAAATACATGCCACTTCCTTACTTCTATAATTGTAATTTAGGCCCACACTGTGCATTTTCCTTTACTATGACCACACTTCCTAGCACTTACATTAGAGAAAGCAGCCACTATCATTTCAGTTGCCTTGCCAACTGGTGCTGATGGCAAAGCTCTCTGCCGGTGTGCATCAGGGATGTTGGATGACACTGCTGTCCAGTGATACATAACTAGGGTCCTGTGACATGCTGGAATGACCACCTTTCCACGCCCGCACACCACTGATTTTCAAACAGAAAAACATGGAGCTGGAAGAACTCAAAGTCCTTTTAACAGTGTTTGTGGCCATCTTAGGTGCTCTAACGTAGGATACTGGTTGTGTTGTCAAATCAATTTAATATTAAATGTGTTATTTTTCATTGTGACAACTGGAAAAAAAGAAAAATATTTCCCCCCATATTGATTCAATAATTGAATTAAAATTGTCTTTCAAAGTAAAAATGGCCTTTAATATTGATTATATGAACAGACTTGAAACCACTGTTATTTAAGACAAAAGTCTCAAATTTCATCCAAAATCTGAACCCCTGCTCCAAATGACATACTTTTACTGACAGAGGAATGACTGTAGACCTCTCGATTAAAATGACCAAGGCTTATCATTGATGATTAGAGATGGTTGCATCTCGATGTTGTTAAGACTGGATTAATTGCCTATCCCCTCTAACAACAGTAGCTTCAAATGAAAATATGATTAGTGATATTTATTGTATGCAGTAACAGTGAACACATTTGAATGATTAAAGATATCTCTGGAGAGGAGTGCCAGTTTATTTTCACTGTTTGGAATTTGATACTTTAATATTATTAGACACAAAGTTAGATTTAAATATGCAGCATTTACATGTAATGTTGTTGTTAACAGTGAAAAGAGAAATTATTCTTAATAGCACTCTTGTTTTTGCTTCAGACTTTGTTCCTCCCTATTGTTTTTAATTAGAATTTCTGTTGCCTCTTCCTTAACTTGTTAAGAACTGTAAGCATGCTTCCCGTTTATTATTGTGTTATGGTACATGTTTTTGTATATTTTGTAACAAAGTCAAACTTGTCTAAAGATAAAACTTTGTTATGAACTTCTTGTTCTGCTCTCACAGACTTAAGCCTAAGTGGTAAAACCTTCATCAATGCTTTTCATTTGTCAAGATAAGCCGATTCCACTTGTCATCTTTTCTTAAACTTTTCCAGACGTCATTGCGTCTTTGTTCCAGCAGTGTGCTCATTTGTAAAAAATATATTGTTGCATTTTAAAATACCCAAAAAGAGCTGCTTTAATTTCATGATAGTTTAGTCTAAAGCTGCTTTTCAGAGACTCACTAGACTATAATACAGAAGATGCATGTGACCGTAAGGACGCCTCAATGACACAAGCTCACACGAGGATACACGTTCACAGTGACAGCTTTTGAGCCAAAGTGCCTCCTCCACAGTGGTCAGCTTTTGTTAAACATTCAAACTTCTCACAGTAAGCAGCGCGCTTTAGTTCCCCCTGCACCTTTTTGTCATGCAGCCTAATTTAGCTCTCTTCACAGTCCGGTCCATTGTCTTAACAACTTTAATTGGTCATTGTAAAGTCTGCGCCTGTCCTCATATCCTCTGCTTCAGGTATCCTCTGAGGCAGAACGCACACCATTAGCCAGAACCCACAATACACCTTTATTCTTGCACCAAATATTATAGTGGACTGTTGCAATGAAGAGGATTATACAGAGAAATATACCAGTGTTTAGTACTAAAGTCTTGTATACTTAAGTGAACTTGTATAGATTTTAAAGTACAACTACTCCCCCAGTCTTAAGGGAATGAGCAGACCTTTGAGTTTTAAAGAACACTGCCTGGATCTATAATGTTTTTTTTTTTCCCTTTCTTTTTTTGTTGGATAAGCCTTGGACTGTATTTGCACAGAAGCACAAGGCACAACATACTTCACCATGTGCACAAATTCACAAATGCAGCATTAAATCAATAGATTTAATCTCATTTTTTTATATCTGCCATAAAGTTCTGTTTTCCTTGGAGTTGGTTTATATAGTTGTTAACTTTGTCTTTGTTAGTTCTTAGCAAAAAAGTAAAATAACTGAAACCTTTTTTGAAAATGGTAATGGGTCAAAAATTGTCTGAATTCAATGTATTTTTCTGCAATGTGCCTCAAAAGACAGAAAAGAAACAAGTTGGTTCTTAATAGATAAGAAGCTCATTATAAAGCTCCTGCTTTTGTGACCAATGATGACTAAAATAGATGGTCCCTGATGCTTCTAGATGGGCTGCCTAACTTAATATAATTTTTTACAGACGTGTGAGCCAGGTGCAGTGGGTGCAACAAAATCAAAGTGTGAAATGTCAAATGCCAACATAGAAATTAGCTTTTCAAAACATGCATGCATATGAGAGCACAATACATTTATGGACTTCTTTTAGTAGTCCTTAGGCTTAGTAGAAGACCCTGGCTTTGTTCCAGTACGAGCTGTAGTTGTGAGATATATAATGTCTCTTTTGTTGCTCTGATAATGCTTCTGTGATAGTAACATTGCTCTAATTCATTAGTATTACTATTCTCACTTACCTCGGCAGCCAGAGGTGAACGGAGTAGCCAAAATGAAAGTGTGGGTGCTAATTCTCACTCGCAGAAGTAAAAATACTCATGATGGAGTGATTCAAAGAAGCAAAACAACTCTTTACTAGGCTCGTAGTGGCAGGCTTTGCCTGGTTTGACCGCTTCTCACTGTTGCCACCTGCAATGATATTAATCAATAGTTCTCTATCTACTGCAGCTTGTACCACCCTAATAAAACATGTGTATCTGCAATATTTTGTGGGCCTCGCTCCAAGGTCAAAACTTTCCAAATGAAAATTTTAACCAAAAAATAGTACGTGTACTTGTAGTTCCCCCCACAGAGGAGGTGCTCAGGTCTAAAACAGACATCAATAAATGTAAACAGCCCTGGCCTAGGGATGTCATTAAAAAGAATAGCGCGTCTAGACCTCATGAAAAAAACAAACATATTGTTATTTGCAAGCAGCAGGAGTCATTGCCTGTGAGCACCAAGATGACATCCATCAATTTGGGCTTTTATTGGGAAATGTAGATGGAGCTGCTGGAAAGATGTAAATGATTGACTTAGCATAAAGTTTTGCTTGAACAGGCAGCCCAATAGTGTAGTTAGTGCAGACAGGGGGAGCGCGCTTGTGGCATCAGGCTGTGCACATGAATAAACAGGCTGGACATAAGCAACATGGATTATTCTGCTTGAAATATCAGTCGACTTCACACTTGTCAAAGGAAATACATGTGTAATAGGGCTGTGTTACATTACTCCATTTTGTCATTTTAGACCATCTTCTAAGGTTGGGGATTGTCTCTCGCTGTGTGCACAAATTGCAATTTTATTTTCTGTGCCTTTTTATGTTCAGACCAATTTAATGAAACTTCCTTCCATTTAAAATTCTTTTCATAGAAACCATGTTGATATAATGGCAATTGAAAACTTTTTGGTCATGAAAGCGGTTTATACAATAGATTTGTGGGCTGAGAAAATCACTATTAACTTCATTACGGGCTGTCACTCCACTTTCAGCTCTCATCAGGGAAGGCAACAACAAAACAACAAAAAAGAAATATGAATCCACAGCACATTTTTCCCCCAATATTTTGAATGTACCAGTTCATTTTATTTTTGAATACACTGAACAAGCCTGGAATAAAATAGTGTTGTGTTATTATGCGCAATAGAGACCATGAAAGCAGCTTTATTGTAGCACACGTAGCTTCAAATCTACACTGTACATAATGTCATCTGTTGAGTGAAGGTTGACTCTCAAAATGTGCCTTGTGGAGAGCGCTAGAAATGATTGAAATCTTCAGAAAGCAACCTTCCTCCGACTGCAGTGGCTGACTTTTCTATATTGGGGTTAAAGCTATTGAAGCTCCTCACACACAGAGAACAAAAGTGTATTGATACATACAGTAGAAATCGACTTGTATTTGAAGGCAATGGGTTACTTTTAGAGTGACCTTTTACTATTTTCAGTTGAAATGTCTTCAGCGCAAAATAAATCAGCTTTCTGATACTGAAAAGAATAACCGTAAAATATGGTCTTTGCTTCTGTTATGGAAGATATCAATATTATACACCAAACTTTTTCACAATAGAATATGTTTAAATGTATTTTCCAGTTGTGAAAGAGGATGAATAGGACACGGCATTTGGAAAGAGCTAATTCTGTGACTTGACGAGAATGTACATCCTTCAGAGCTTTTCTCAAAAATTGATATTTGAATTTATTGCCTGTTCAAGTATCATCAGTCTCTTTTTATTTAACAGATTGTTTTAAACTAGAGTTGTTTCGACATCCATTTACAATAATATGTATAATGACTTTAAATCCATTCTAATCTCAAAAACAGTGATGGAAGAAGTGCTCACATTTTTGTTACTTAAGTAAAAGAACAGCCTTTTTAGCAGGTTTCAGACAATTATAAAAACGTATTACTTTTCAGCCCAGTTCAAAAATGTAGTGGAGCAGAAAGTCCAGATACCTGCAGTGAAATGTAGTGCAGTAAAAGTTAAACGTATCCACTTTAAAACGTGAAGTACAACTACTAACGTTTTACTTAAAATTGAAGTACATTTTGACTTAATTTTTTACTTAAAATTGAAGTTCAGTGCTACTTTTATTTTGTTAGGTTCCACCACTGCTAAAAACACACAATGCATTTAATATAGAGATATAGAAGTAAAATAAACATCACTGCAAAAAGAACCAAATAAACTTTTTGAAAAATGCCATTAATTATATTTAGCATTCAATGCACATGCACTTCTGTACAGTACAACATCAGCAATAACTGACCCACTCCCCCTACAGCCCATGTTTTATGTTTTATTTGTGTATCTTGTATTTACAGCTGTATTCAGTTTGTTATTAGGTGTAAAATTCCTTGTGTCTTGCATCCACTCTTCGTTACTGCTCTGAAAAAGAAAACATGTGGGCTGAATAGAGAAATAGCTAGATGTGTTTCAATAGCTGTGTTTTGAATGGGCCCTGTCAAGGTTGTGGTTGAGTCCAATGTATTATGTGCTTCATTCATTTGTACAGATTGCCCAGTGCTTCCTCACTGTACAGTATTTGACGGTGTGGACTGCGGAGAGGCTGCTTTTCACCTCCTCCAATCTCAAGGTTAGAATGTGCGTTGGAGGCCCATGTGTAAAAAATGAATTAAGCTGTGTTTTGCAGAACTTCAGGTAAGGTCAAAAGCGTATAGCCTTAATCTCAGTCAGAGCTTGGTTGTATTGTATAGATTAAAATATTTTTTGATTGAATACAACTTTAGTGGCTTTGACACACAAGCAATTACTAGTTGTATCCCATATACCGCCTTCGTTGCAACCTTGCATATTTGTTATCAGCTAACACAAGGCCTCAAATAGCATTGTCAGACCAAATCATACAGGCTTAATCAGGCAGACAATGTGTTTTGCTGTAGTCCATACCTGTTCCTCTGGTATTTGCACTGCCACAGATTTGTTTTTATCATAGTGTTTACACTTGGCAATTTACCTTCAAATTTCCTTTTCATTTTGCAATCTTTTGCTTTGTCCTGAATTCTTGAATAATATGTTATGTCTTTGTTTATGTGTTTGCAGAGGTATTACTAGTTTGTCTTTACAGAAATTCCTTTGTTGCAGTAAAACCAGACCTGTTTACGTTCAATATATGTTAGGAAATGTGTAGCCACATCTTTGCCATCATCTAATTTGGGGCAAAGAAAATGGTAATTTTTTTGTTTATAATCTAATCATTTTGATTGAATACCTGTCCTTATCTTCCAGTGATATGCAGGCTTTATTGCTACATTTATTGAGATAAAATTTATGACAAATATGTAACAGTATGAAATTGTAACATCAGTCAAATTTTATTTTAAACACTGCTTCACACTTTGAGCGAAACAAAGTTGAGTTTGAAGCTGTAAATGATTGTGTGACTATGTCTTTGTTATAACTTGCTGATGATGGGTGCCTATGAGCTCCGGGACATGCCAGCGTTTGCTGGGTGTCACTTTGGGCGTGTTGCTGATGAAGTGTTGACTGACAGTTGGCGGGGCCTCGGGGAAGCACCCGCCTGAAACAATACATCGCAAGTGACACTATTAGAAAAATTCTGTCACCTTATCCTTAAAAAGTGTGTACAGTTTGAGATGATAGATTTGCAGTAAACAAACTATTAGTTGGAAGACTGACATGTTTTGTCCCAGCGATTATGTATTATTATGTCTAATGGTTTCTCTAACCTGTAAACATGCACAACACACACAAATCAGGCTTGTTTTGTCCAAAAACATCACTCTTTGTGTTGAGTGGGTCATCTGATTTTCTAGTTTGTGTCATTAAGAAACTTCCATCATGCTGCAGTATTCAACCTCCCTGTTGCCCCACCACTACTGACATGCAATGCTTTCTATATTGTCCAATGCACTCAGTGGACTAAAATATTGTATGACCATTGTGTTTCTTGCCCCAGTGAGTAAAATCTCTCAGTCGTCCAGGTGGAAGCCATGGCAAAGGAGCAATTCACTTTATCAACTCGACCTAAATAAATGTTTGTCCAGTTGACAAATTTAATTTCTCCTTTGTCTTGCCCCAGTATTCATGCTTATCTTATTCCTTAACATATCTTTGTTTCACATAGGTCACCTCAAGTATTTATCTCCTTCTATGTCATCAACATGAACAGCAATTTGTACAAAATATTTCTCACGTCACTTTGAGATGAAACTGCTTGGCCATCATGCACTGACAGTGCCATAATTACAGTGTATTAACACATCACCATGACACAGCAGCTAGACAGATATGCTAAACACCAGTAAAGGCCTGCTTGGTTCACCCTCAGCTGCATCACAAGAGACTGGCAAAATGGAGGTTTGTTTGTCTATAGTGAATCATAATCACGTATGGTATTTATGATGGCCATCAAGACTTCAGTCAAGAGGAGATAGCATCCGAAGGTGACTTTTGGATAAGACACTGAACCCGCTCCTCTCTCCGAGCCTTTTAAATCATAATTGTCCCCGCCTGCCTATGATATATAACCTACTTACACAGTGGCAGAAGACAGTACTGACAGTTTTGGGCTGTTTCCTGTTATTAAGCCATCCGTGTTGTGTTAAACGTTTCTTAAAGTGCCACTTAGGTCGTGTAGAGGATGTACCCTTTGGCCCCTTTTTAGCCACACTTGTTGCTACAGTGATGTGGTCAGTTTAATTTTTCATGTATGCTTCAATCAGTACAGAGGGGCTTGTTAGAGTAGAGGCCCTGACAATGCGTGTGATTTTGCTGTCTATCTAAATGTCGTTCGGCGGAAGCTTGGCTGTCCGCTCCCTCACAGCCTCAGAACTCTGACTAATGGTTATGGTCAGGCTGGTGGAAGCACACACGATTTTAATATTTTTTAAGGTTGTGATAGTGACAGGAAATTACCACCTCTCGATTTCTCAGAGACTTGGTGAAATAACATATAGCTCTAACATATAACATATAGCTCTAAATATCATTAGCTCTTGTTCTCTTTCATTCAAATTTTTACTTAGACTTTGACTTAGACAAACTATATTGATCCACAAGGGGAATTATTTGAGCACAGTAGCTTACATGTTGCAATATATTATGATAACAAAGAGCAAAAATATAAATGGGAAATAGCAAGGGACTGGGACTTATAAGACTTCATGATATAAATATGTATGTACAAGTAAAAATAAAATATAGAAATATAGTAATGCAAATATATGTCAGCTATATACAAGAGGTTGTAAGGAGAAAGTGTGCAAAGTTGAAATGTTTGTCAGGACATAGAGTTATCGATTATATAAGGATGAGTTGTTGCACAGCTGTATGAAGGTAGTCCTGTATCTCTTACTGCTTGAGCAGAGTTGTAGGTGCCTGTTGGAGAATGAGCTCCTCTTCAAATTGCCAGTATAAATATCTTTTTGTTATTCAACTTATTCTTCAAAGGAATATTACAAGCATTTCTAGAGGAGAATAGCTCATAGACAAATGAAAGTTAGTTAAATTGAAGTCTATATTTATACAAAAAGTACCATGTGTTGTGTAAGCCTTCGTCGTGGTGAGTTCAAATCACCACCCTGCTGCCAGAAACATTAATATTTTTTTTTTCTTCTTTTCTGAGCAGGTTTTGGCATACAGACTTAAGCAGTCCTAAGAGGGGGCCAGTGCTCCTCAGCGTGTGGATAAACACTGCTGTAATCTTTCATTAGTGTGTCCTTGCTTCCTTCCTTCCTTCTTTCCTCTCCTTTTGTTTTCTCAGCTCCTCTCCTGTGTGCCAGCGCCACTTATTACAGTGCGGGGCAGGTGTGTGTGTGTGAGCGCGTGTGTGTGTGCGTGTGTGTGTCGTCTGCCTGGTCTCAGCTGGGCATTAACCTGGCCCAGATTGTCCTTGGACCCCCATGTCTGTCTTCGAGCGCACTGTGGCAGGCCATACATCACCGTGGCTATTCTTAAAGCCTTTTTCCTCCCATTGATTAATCCACTTTGGTCCGATTCGGAAATGATCAAAGCTAGCAGCATCAAAGCATTTTATGGATGTAATTAGTCACTCATTACCCATATGTTTGACAAGCCTGCTCCTTGTGCCATTGGAAACCTGTCTATTAATCATAAAGTAGAATCTGACAAAGGGGAGATAATAAAATGATGAAATATACAGTATCCCGAGTCAGATTATGTTATTGATGGATTACAGGGGAAGCTGTCATGAAAAAGCACGGCACCTATGTGATGTATGGCCACTTGGAATATATTGTAGGTCGCTGTATTTTTCACATCCCATGTTCCAGTCGTCATTATCAGTCTGACCTGTTCAGGGAATAGCCCGCGACCATTCATACACTGCCACATGTCAACACACAGCGCTTGTTATAACTGAAGCAATCTAAACAGATGATTTCACCCACCACCTCCAGCATCTCCACCTCCTATGAGAACCCCGCCCCCTCCTCTCTTTCTCCATGTCTGTCTGAACCCCTCCGCCCACTCTCTCTCCCCCTGACGTCCTGGGCGATCTCCCCGGGCGCTGAGGACAAGACAGGACAGCCCAGGATAAATTATTACAGCCAGCTAGCCAGTCGCTCTCTCACTCTCATGCTTTCATTTGCACCGGCAATTAATCAGCCATCACTGGAGAGCTCTTCCATGTCAGGCTGAGGTTTTTATTAGGAATGTCCTTTATGGGCTTTAATGAGACTTATGTCTTCCCTGAGTATTTCAATCGCTGCTTATAACCTGTCGGCTTGTAACCTTGAGGTGAGGAGGCTGTCTCGTCTTCCACAGCAGTCAAGCTTGGCAGGCCTTTGTTACTCAGCTCTTTGGCTTTCATCTGCAGCGGCCATTGTTTCAAATTCTTGTGTGTCACACTTATCTAATTTTAGTGCATTAAGTTGATTTGTTTGGTTCATTCCGACACTTAGACAGCATTGCTTTGAATGGAGGCGCTAAGTGAGTTATTGGAAACATGAAAATCGTCTCCTATTTCACAGAATGTAAAGATAGACAGTTGTGCATTTTAATAAAGCTTTGATTAAGATCAAAACAGGATTTGTAAAAAGGGCATTCTCAGAATGAAGAGAGAGAGGAAAGACAAAGAGACTCATTTTTTGAGGAATGTTTATTTTGTTCTTGACAGTGGATTTGGAGAAATACATTATCTAATAGAGTAGATACAACAGCACTAAGCTAACTAACAAGTTCGAACTAAAAAAATGGCTAGTATTCATTTATACTTAGTTAATTCATTTAAAAGCCCCGATACACAATAATGTGCAAAAACAAGTGTTAAAAGCAAGTAGTAAAAACAAGTAATGACAACACAGTAAATACTATACAAATGAAACTAACACAAGTAAACAGTAAACTAGATTGATGACAAACAATAAATTATCGTGACAAACTGACGTTATATCACTGTGCTATCTACTGTGGTTTCTGACTGCCTTTCCAGCAGCAGCCATTTTCACTCTCAGAGGAATGAATACACCACACAACAAGGAAGATATATTGTTCTGTTTAGTTCAGTTAAACCGCCACTGTCCTGACCAGTAGAAATCATATATGATTACAGAAGATGCGGGACAACAAGAATGCTCCTTCTCCCATTGTAATTTCCCTTTTATTGCTGCATGCCTTTGAGATTTGAAAGCTACCTCTTCCATTTTTGTGTGAGCCAAACAAGAATCACAGTAGAAACGCTTGGAGTGGGCGTCACCCAGTTAACCCCAACCACAGAGCAGCCAGTGCGAGGATATGGAAGCCATCTGGTGGCGTTTTTACAGTATGGTGTGGCCGCATGCCCGTGTGTGCTACCGCTCGGGTCGGGTGACGGTCATGAAAAGAGAGCCTCCTGAATCCTCCAAGGACAGAAACATGAATATTCTCAGTGCAATTTTCTGGGTCATACGTAGCTCAACTAAAGTACATGCCCTGATCGCAGCTGTCACAGGTGGCGCAGGGCGAGTGATCAAACTAAGTGACCTTTGGAAAACTTTATCGACATTTTTGCACTTCTTTAAGCTGCATCGGCGCTGTGTGATAAAAACTTTCAAAGAGCAAAGGATTTAAAAATTACAGGCACTGCCCTCTTTTTTTCAAAGGCACCATATGTTAATAAGTAGGACACTTCAGTGGGCAGAGACTTTTAGAAAGGCTTTGAGGATGTCAGACTTGGAACTGAATTATATAAAGGTTTGATAAACACAATCCATTAATCATAGTATCTGACTGAGAGTATTTTGATCACGTTAATTTAGTGTGCTGTAGGGCTGAACGAGATGGGGAAAATATCTAATTGCAATTGGGATTAGATTTGAGATGTATGAATAAATAGTAGAACTCTCTTCAAAGTTACATTTTAAACCCGTCCAGAAGAATTGACAAAAAGATTAAAATAAGCCTAATAGTAATTTAAGAATCACATGCATTTCAGAATAAGTTTGTACAGATCTGAACAGGGTTAGCAGTTGTTATGCAGAATAAGACATTTTATTGTTTGTGGGGGAAATTACGGTACTTCAAAAATGGCAGCCTTTGCGATTTGCCTATTGCGTCCATTTAAATTGTAATTTTTCTTAAACTGCGAATAATCTTGCAGTCCTTGTGTACTGCTGAAAATGTGAGTTGTTAAGTTAGCCCCACAACCATAGCTTGAGTAAGTCATACAATTTATGTTTCTGATGTGAAAGTTCAGGGCTAAATACAACGCTGAAGCAAGCGTCGTACACTGTGACATGCTGAATGTGTCTACTTACTATTTCCTGATTTCCTGTTGCTCTTTGCATTGTATTAAAGCAAGTTATCAAGTTAATTTTAAAATACTGTACAATTTGCCTGGGATCCAGAATACCCATTTCTTCAATACTTTATGTGAGTCTGGTCACTGGTGAATCTTCACATATTCAAATGGGTATGACTGACTGGTGAATTAGCCAATCAGGGACACGCATGGTCTGCAAGTGTTGGAAAAAATAAAGGAAAGAAAATATCACAGGGGACACAGTGGATTTCTGCAGAATTAATGATTGAAGCACTAAACTCTGTTAAACTGAAGTGAGATAATTAGGCTTTATTTGTAAATGATAAGTGACCAATGAGCTCCTTCATTTCACATGTATTACTGAAAAGAACCAACCTGATTGCACCATCACATTTTAGCGGGCTTGAGATTCGGGGGAGGACATGGGGACCAGACTGATATTGATCTGTATAAAAAAATACAGAGAGATTTCCAGGCAACTAAACAACTATCTTTTTTATTTTAGTCATTTTTCTTTTTTGCTAGATACAGTGGTCACAATGTTGAAACAAAATAATGTTAGCCCACAGGATTAGATGTCAAGGAAATGTGCTGTTGCCTGAGCAACAGTGGCTCTAGTACAAACTGTCATTGTGTCCTTAGGCAAGACACCTCACCCACTTTACCTGATATTAATGCAGTGTGAGTGTTGGTGGTAGTAGGCAGTCAGCCTAAGAAAACTGGCTGGCTCGCATTCATCACCTTAGTTCCAACTTATGTCACTTATTGCTATATTTTCCAGTTCATTAATGCACCATGTCTAATATAAAGAAGAATGAGTTCGTTTCTGAACCCCCTTGGTTGGTGCATAGTTCTTGCTGCCTGACAGCACAGTTGCAGCACAGCCTCTCTTAATTAAGCTCACCCTGTTGTTGTTATTGTTGATGATGGGTAATTTGCAGATGAAGACAAGAAATCCAAACTTTTCAGTCTTTGTGGCGCATGTGTTATTTCTGTGTTCTAATGGCTATTGCTTCTGAGTGGAGTTAGACTGTTGATCGTTGCACACTTCAGATGTGTGGACAGATAACGTTTACTTTGAAAACTGCCATAGCCAAAAATCAATATTGAACCGAGACAGGCTATTTACAGTACCATAATGTTTGATGTGGACTTCTGGGTAGAGGGATTTAGGCTCAAAATGCCTGCTCTCCCATGAAAACTATGGTATGATTCAATTAGTGAGTAATTGTTCTTATTTTATTATTTATTTTGTAAATTTGTATGGACTGGGCTATATTGGTGATGTGTCTTGTCAAGGGACATTTGGGCAAAGTTGGAACCACTGACCCTCTGGTTGGTCATCAAATGCTTTATTCAGTGTTCCACTTATTTATCTCCACAGAGACAAGAAGATGACATTGCCAGGCCATCTTACAGGTCATATCTGTGAATAGGCAACACCGCTCACAGTAAGAATGCATGAATGCCATGTATATGCAGAAATAAAAACTGTAAT
This sequence comes from Boleophthalmus pectinirostris, assembly GCF_026225935.1. NCBI lineage: Eukaryota > Metazoa > Chordata > Actinopteri > Gobiiformes > Gobiidae > Boleophthalmus > Boleophthalmus pectinirostris. Next base: position 15,857,167 of record NW_026571541.1, read on the forward strand.
TGAACATGCAAGATCATTTAATGCCATATTGTGGAACATGCCAGGTAAAATAATAACATCTCAGACAAGCAGGTGGTAGATCCTCCAGCAGAAGGTTATATAGCACCTTTAAATATGTGGTGAAATTTAATTATCATGTCTTGCTTCTTAATTTGTTTTTATGTTGTACCAAATTGGCCCCAAAAGCACTATATATTGTGGCCTTGCATATGCCTTGAAGCTCAGACTTACATTTACTTCTTATACGCACACATTTTCGGAGCCTTGCGGTTGTCTGGCATAAGAAACAAACAATTAACATTCATGTAAAAAGGCTCTTGATTTATTTAGTCAGATGGGAGGGTTGAAAATCAAATGATGGTTTTTACTTTGCAGCACTCTCCGTCGTTTTGCCTGAGCAGAATCTTGAGGAAAATGAGGTGCAGGCTTTTTGCATTTTTAACCCAATTAATTTGTAGTTTGAGGTGTGACAGCGGCGAGGAGCACAAGTGGAGGTGCAGAATAATCAAATGACTCCCTCCCTGGGATTTAATAAACCAGAAAGTGCTAATTTCACTTTTGATTGCACGCTGTATTTAATGTCTAAGGAAAGCACATCTGAGTTCTCATCATGAGCGCAGTATGTGACTGACTGTTATTCTGTGCCCTCTCTGGCAGACACACAATTGGAGCAGAGGTGAACAACACAGTCATGATGAAATAGTAATTGTATTTCATAAATCACAAATAGATCAAAGTCCACAATTATAAATTCCTTTTTAAACAACTTCTCAGCTCCCATAATTGATGAGATGGTAAAAATACTAAAGACAAAGCTATTTTAAAGGCTGGCCGGTCTCATTCCATGTGCATCCTTGTTGGTCATCCCAGTGTTAATTGCGTGCATGCATACCAGAAGGTAGGTTACATACTCACGTACTTTCTAACCACAAATAGTATGACAAGAGTTCTGTTTTTCAGTAAAACAGAATCTAGTGACTGAAGCTATAAAAAGCGTTGTTAATTAGATAAAGACTCAGTAACACCCCATAGTGTTTGACCGTAGCCTAACTTGTTAAATCTCTTAACACGTGTAAAAGTAAATGTAAGATTCAGAGGGCAACTGCAGCAGCAGCAGAGTGAGTGACTTTGTGAGCTCCGCCACCCACCAGCTGCCGGAACATAAATAGTAATGTATCATTATGGCTGCGCTAAAGGAAAACACCCTGTGTTTTAGTTTTTTGCGGAGGTCATGTGGCAATCGGTGGGTGTGTTCATGCAGCCAGCGCTTAGAAAAACACACTAAATTAGAGCTTTATGGTGAGGCCACATAGACTCAATCTGACAATGGCATTTATTGAGATTTAGTTTTTTTCTCTGATGCTTCTCTCCTTTGCTGTCGTATTGGAGGATTCGTTTCAGTCGCACCAATTGTATTGACACGAGGTGTGATGAGAATGACCCTGAAATAAATTAGATTTGTCTTCCTCTTATTTATGTCCTATAAATATCATGCACAACTTTCTTATAAAAGAGACGGTAGTGAGAGAAAATGATCAAGGACTCTTTGTGCCAAGCTCAGTGAGCCGCAGGTTTGTCTGCCATGAGATGACTTGTTGGTGTGCCCACACATGATGCAACACAACGCAAGTCCAACGGCTTTGAACTGCTGCTTTTATGCTACACTGTCAAATATTTCTGTTTCTTATATTGTTTTGTTGACTTTCTTTTGTTCTAAAGTTTAGCGGTTGCCTCACACACAAATATATGAACAGCATATATTTTAGTGTTTCATCTCAATGCAAGGCTGTATGCATTTATTTAACTTTAATCTTGAGATCTGAGTCGCACGTCGATTCATTTTGACAGAGCAAAGCGTTGTTTCAAAGAGGAGTCTTCATGTGTGGTCTTGGGAGGATTAAGGTTTGTTTATTCGTCAGTCTGGACTTTTTTCTATGAATATATAACTTTTTCACAATCAGAAGCATTTGAATGGTTGCATAATACATCTGCTGTCGATCCAAGTTGTTATTTTTGGTTGAGCCTCCGATTATCACAGTGATGTCCTGTTTCCTCGCACACCTCACACTTCACACTGTTTTTTTTTTTTTTTTTTTTTTTTTCTGTCGTGGCGTATTTTCTTGTGACATAGAAATATTTGGCTGCCGTATTCTTGACAGAGTGTTGATGAATTCTTGGAATGAGATCCATGAGTGGCCTACACCCCCCCTCTCCCAGTATCTGTTAAATATGCATGGATGAAAAATAAATGAAGCCACCTTGAAAGAAAATGTTGATGTGAGCAACTGACTTATCTAAAAGTATGCTTAGTTTGAATCAAGCTGTCTCACTGATTTCTGTTTGCAGTTATTCTAATTACAAGTATATTCATATTCATGGCTCAAAAATATAAAATTACTCTGCCAATCTTTGCCATTGCAAGATACAACTAAAAATATAACCCTAACCACAAGGGGTCACCAAAGGACTTGAGCTGTCCAATACCGTAATTTAGTTATAAGGATTTTTGACTGATTTCCTGTTCACCTTTTTACAGTCTACATTCAAAAAGTGTTTGATAGGGAATTTTCCATTTCACTACTGTACCAAGGACACCGCTGGCTTGGTCCTGGTTGACATTTCATTGTGAATAGCTCTATGGTCTACGTCATCAGAGGTTACAAAACATCTTACAATGGGAACATGGTCAGCCTTGAGTGGACAATACCACCAAATGAGTGGAGTGTCTCCATTGGTGTACTGATGGTAAATAAACTCCTTAGGGGTGAAACGATATCCAAATCTCTCAATATTTCCACCATATGCATCTTACAGTACGATATTATTTTCGATATTCTGTGGAGCTAACAAAAACATAAATATGCTACTTTTCTGCCATAATCCAAATACTAAAGATTTAAAAGTGCTTAATAAGAGTATATAACTCTTGGATGGAGTTGGATTGGATGGAACCAGAGCAAAGGATCATGGTACATGTAGTTTTTTGCACCATAACAGTAAATTTAAGCAAAGAGACTATTGACTATTCCACATATTGTAATGGCCCAGGATATTATTGTAAGACTTTTGACGATACAGTATCATAATATTTTTACATTTTTAACATTTTTAGATGTATTTTCTGATCTAAACACATAATTTAAAGATTTAATTTAGGATTATCAAGATACCAAGTATGCGCACACATTTCTTTCAAATGTAGTGACTGACTCAGTGTTATCACAGCAATTCTTTGGGGAGCAGAGTGTATTGTTAGTCGCTGTAGGTTGTTTGTTTGCCATATTTTCTGAAAAGAGGTCCCTTTCCTCCCATGTATTAAGCGTTTTATTGATTTTTTTTCCAACAATATGAGAGGATAACACTCTGACATTCTCATTTGTCAGCCAAAAAATACACCAGCATGCTGTTTGACGCTGGGAAACACAAAGTTTGACACAAAGATTTTCATTCGCACTTCACTTGGAGGTTCACAGCTGTCATAGATTCAGACATAGTTCAAACCAGTATTTGACGTCTCCACTGTAGAAGAATACTAAGAAGAACTTAAGATCAATTTCCACCCACTTCACACCCGCACGTCACGCTGAGTGTATTCCATCATTTCAAATACACACTTACACTCAGGTTTATGGATTCAGCTAAAGGAAAGTTTTTATTTTTATTTTTTTTTTTACCTCACATGTGAATTACAGGTTGTTAAATTGTCTGAAAAGTGGTTTGCTGGTATAGAATGTTTAAGAGTGTAAGTGGCAGTATGACTGATGTGGCTGTGACTTAAGTGCATCAGCATTACTCATAGAAGTGGGTGCCCTATCATTTATAATATATGGGCCTATATGTCTACACTTAAAGTTATATACGTGTTTTAGAAAAATGGTTAGTGAGTACCATTTAGTGTTGTCAAAAAACCACAGTGACAATAAAACCATTTTTTTTTACACAATAGAATGTGATTTTCAAAACAAAGCTATAACAGTTTCACTAATATGTATATGTCTTATGTTCATTCTGATATAGATCATGACTATTTTAAAACAGTCACATAATGGTCTGTTTGTGATATAGTGTCAATACAAGTTTTAGTATCAAAGTATTTGTATTAGGGGTGTCAAATTATCGCGTTAATTGCGATTAATTAATTACAGTCATATTTAGCGCGTTATGTTTTTTAATCGCGTTAATCTCATTTTTAATCTCTAACTTTACTGTTTCTGTATGCGAGTTGCTTTATTATAAAACCTGTTTTTATGTGTTGTTGGGACAACAACACACACACAAAAAACACATTTATACATTTTTTTTATTTCGGTAATTCCACTCATTGCCGGAAACCCACACAAAACGCGCGCAGTAAGAGCGACGTAAACGTCATGTTAACGTTGGCGGCGTCAGTCGCACAATGGACGAGGTCGAAGAGCCAGTAGAACAGAAGCAGCATCGCACAGGTAAAAACGCATTCGTGTCTTGGAAATTATTCTCCCAACGTGAAATATAAAAGAAAATAACAAATATAATGTCGCCTACAACTTAAATGTCACTGGTGAAATCAACCTGCATAGGCTCATGATGTCTGCACTACTGTCCTATAGTGACCTGCCACATGAGGGGACACGCACACAAACACAAACACACACAAACAAACACACACCTTCATCATCGTCATTAACCTGAGAACGCGCGGACCACGTTTCCTTCCGTAGTTACTGCGCGGACACCGACGTGCTCCCGTGCGCCGCGTGTGGATCGTGTTTTCTCGCGTACGCTGCGTAAACCGCGCTTCCTCCTGTGCGCCTCTAATCCAGAACTAACACCAAGACTAAAACCAGGACTAATCCAGTCCAGGACTAAACCAGGACTAAACCAGGTCTAAACCAGGTCTAAACCAGGACTAAACCAGAACTAACACCAGGACTAAAACCAGGATTAATCCATTCCAGGACTAAACTAGGACTAAAGTAGGACTAAAGCAGGTCTAAACCAGGACTAAAACAAGGACTAAAACCAGTGATCTCATATATAAAGCATTTCTCTATCAATAATATTTTTAATATGGTTAAGGAAAGACTGGACTTTTTATTGTCTTTAAGTAGACAAAGGTTATTATGTTCAGATTTCCTCGTCTTTGCTACTTTACAGCAAACAGTTTCTTATTCATGGAGATTTAGGCTCAACAGCCAATTTGGAGAGATTTGTTAAACAATAAATGACTTTATAAAGTCACTTTTTAAAATCTATATCAGTCTTTTGATCTGCCACAATAATGTAATGATGAATTTAAATGAAAATACCTCAAATTGAAGGCTTTTCTCAGCAATTTTTAGGTGAGATTAAAATGAGATTAATTAGATTAATTAATTACAGATCATAATTAATTAATCTCTCAATTTTCTTAATCGCATGACAGCACTAATTTGTATATCCATTTTTAACAAACTATTACAATTTAATGTAGTCCAAATAAAGCTATAGTTATCTTTTATTCTTTCCATTTCAGTAAAAGATGGTGTAATTCCTAAATAGATCCAAATCTTAATAGTTGATGTTTTCAGAAAAAAAATTATTAATCACATAGGTGCAGAAATATCACTCTACTCTTATTAAGATGCAAGTTTGTTTAATATTTATTTTTAAACTGTTTTATTTTTTTCTTTAACGTGCACTGTGTAACTTTTCTGGGGGAGAGTCCGTCACCTGCTTGACTCCATGGAGATGTCACTGTTTTATCCTGGCATGTTTTATCTCCATGGAGACAATCAGACACGTTATCAGAAATAAAAACTCCTGTAACTGAATAAATGCAAGATATAACTGTTTAATGCTATACTGTGGAACATCCCAGGCAAAGCAATAACATCACCATGGAGACACATAAAATGGCAGACCCTCCACCAGAAAACTTGCACCATGCACCTTTAAATACGGACTTTTTAATATTTATTTATTGTCAAATTAGCATTTTCAAAACAACATTATCCATATTTGATGTATCTCTCTCCTCTAGCTAACAAACTGGAGAATCCCTATTAACATGCAGACTCCATAGAGAGATTGATGGTGTTGTAGGCTCTAGTTAAGCGTCACTGTTGTTGATAATAGCCCAGTTGCCTTTATTATATACTGCTATTTAAATCTACAAGGTCTATAGACATTATGGTCTATATAACAAATCTGTATTCACTGTAAATCCACCCTTCTGTGAAAACATTGTACATTTCTCATGCTTCGGGCTGTAGTTATAAGTCACTGCCAACGCAAGTTTAAACCAAATAATATGTATTACACATAGAAAAGCCATATATTCACTTGTCAGAGAGATCCAGATGTGAAAGATTACTGAAAGCATACCATTTATTTGAATATGACAAGTAATATTTATAATAATGTTTTATCGTGTTTGGTAATATTACAAGTAGATAAATCATAATATTAAATGTGACTGTGGCTTACCTTTGACTGTAGAAGTTCTATGAGTTTATTTCCGGTGGACGCTGGTCAAGCAGTCTCATCTGATATTCCACCTTTTCCTTTGCCTGGGATTATGAATAAAATAATCACTGTTTGCTCTATGAAATTTCTACCCCACTTCCCTCCGCTGATGAATATCTTGTTTAAAGTATTTGAACTGGAAAATATACTCTGTAATTTGAATGCCAATGAATCCAACAAATATGTTTGGGGGAGCAACATCATATTGTGCTCTCTCTTATTGCTTTTTTATCTTTAAAATGCTTTTCCACTCTCCATTCAGAGTCTCAGGGTTGTATAAAAGGTGCAATTAGACATTCCTTACCCCTTTGAATATGACCTTTAGTGTGAAAATAGGCTGTGACACGGTGTGCATGTCGGATGATTGTTCTCTGTTAAACAAATGCATTTTGTGGCCGTTTGGAGCTGGAGATAATGTGTACGTGGACAGGGATGCTTGGGGGGATTGTGGTTTAGCCTTGCTCTGCTGCAGTGTTGGCCTATAGGCTTTAATGAAGATGGCCAAGCGAGGGTCAGCGCCCTGCCTTCACAGCACACAAAGGCTTCTGCGGACCATTATGTTTCTCAAGGGCTATATTTTGTAAACATGTATTACTCTGTGTGTGCGCGCAGGGGCTCAGGCGGAGGCGGCAGCGTGTCACTTGAATAGGCTTGGCCGTGTTGCTGTTGAACTATATTCAAACTGTTTTATTGAGGAGAGAAAATCTGTAGAAAATGGCTTTAACTTTAAGTGCACCCTCTTCCTTCCTCTGAGCTTTTTGCCCATTAAGCTTTAGTGGTTAAAGTGCTTGGCAAAATGTTCCAGTCAGTTGAGCATCCCCATAAGCAAGATACCCCCAACCATCTGAAGTAAAATTAAGCAATATTAATACACAATAGTGCAGTCCATCTAGTTGGTGCATCAGTACGGCAACGATAAGCTTTAACTCAACACTGCTCTTTGGAATATTGAATAATGCATCCCCTCGCTGTGCTGGTCTGAAATTTCGGAGCGAGCGAGACAGATGGTTATAGCTGGGATTTCAAAGTGATGGAGGAAAAACTAACGTTGCCAGCCCCTTTGCCAACTCCTAATTCTTTCATCCTCGCGAGTTGCACTTAACGAAAAGCAGTCCCTTGTTGCCTAAATGAAAGTGCACAACAAAGCGAATCTGCTGACTGTCAGTATTCAGCACATCAGCGGGCCCGGGTGCCACAGCATACCGAGCAGAGAGAGAGGAGCGCGCGCGCACCGCCAGCTCTAAGGCTTTAAGGCGTCTGCAGCCTCGCTCCCTCAGAGGTAAATGGATGAATGGGGACTTTATGGAGATGAGGAAGTGTAATGGTACTCTCTCCTCCACGCCGGCAGCTGGAACAGTAGCTCTCTGTGTCTTTTATCAAAGACATGAAAGGGGGACAATAAGCCTCTCTGCTATCAACAATATGGTGTCATTTGAAGCAGATTATCCCTCTGTTGAAAAAGAGCAAAATAAAGGACAGGACAAAAGATAGAGTTAGGTGCCAATGTTTCCTCCACCCGTAAGGAAATCTTTCATTATGTTTTGTCTTAGTTCAAAATCAGCCAAAAAGTGCCCACTCTTTCTCTTAGGTAGAAAAGCTCTGTCTTGATTATCCCTATATAAATACCCTGAAATATTTAGTAGCTTTCACTGAACTTTAAATTGCTTTCCAACATCCAATTAAGAAAAGGGACATCCATACAGAGGAGGGGATTAGAAGTACTTTGAAACAACAGTATAGGCAAAAGTTAAAGGGCCTGTATTACACTATTTTCTGATCGGTGTTATAATGTTGTTTCCTCATCACAAACATTCCTGGAATTTTGTTTCATTCACATGTGTTTAACACACAAATCCTCCAAGTTTAGGCTGAGTTCTTCTTTCAGACGGAAAACACTGTTCCGTTCCACCTTGTGATGTCATGTGGTCAGACAGGAAGTGCTCCACCGTGTTTTTGAACTGCATACACTTTCACTAGAATCATTTGTAAAATTTCAGCTCTGGAATTGCCAATGTCTACTGAAGAAAAGGAAGCTGTTAAATTTAGAAAGACTAATAATAAAGGGTTGCTCAAACATGTGTGAATGAAACAAAACACAACTCCAGGTATGTTTTTGAGGAGGGTAACCTTCTAACTTGCTTAAAGCCCACAAGAGTAAATTTTGTGTAATATAGGACCTTCGAGTAGATTTCAAGAAACCTTTTTAATCTACTGCACTATTTTTAGCGTTTTAAAATACATGTTACCTACACCCCTAAATAATTGTGCTTCTTGTGCTTGTGATTACATCAAAGTAAAAATAAGCTATTTATCTTATTAGAGTTAGAGCTTAGTTAGTTACACATGATGAAGATTGAAAGGTTTTGCAGTTATGCGAAAGTAATATATTTTCTTTTGAATATGGAACTTGCAGACTCACGATATCTAATACTGTAGACTAACAAATCCCACTTGTTTACCTTACCCATGGATCTTGTTAATTCATTTTTTAAGATTCAAGGCTCCGACTTTGCTATCCAAAAATAAGACCATATTTACTAGTTCTAAAAACATGTCTCTATACACTTAGTGACTGCCCTTTCCCCATTGCATTAGTTTGCTCAGTGTCAGTGCTTCTGTGCGCCTCTCAAAAGCGCCAAGCGTTTAAAGCACCATCTTCTGTAGGTAATACACCGACTATGGATAAGTAGCCTGCCTAGCCGCACTTCAAACCAACTGCACCAAACACTTTAAGCCCCTCAAAAAGACCCCGCACTTGAAAAGGACTCCGGCATTAAACGCAAAAGTAAACATAAGAAACGAAATCTTCAACTTGATAAGTGAACTTTAATCTCCGGGTTCCCTCGATGGCCTCCGCTTGCTTTGCGTCTACATTATGTGTTGTGTGTCTTCCTCCAGGTCATATATAGACTTCACCCATCTATCATCCTTCCTCTTTTTCGCCCCTAAATTCGGCTGTTGAGAGCCTGTTACGACCTCCTCCATCACTTGCTTTTAAACAGGCCCAGGGCTCTGAAGTGCAGCTTCTATCTCCCAAATTGAGACTGAACACTGTTGCTGAGTAGCGCCGTTCAACCCTTATTGCAACCCTACCCATCACCCCCTTGCTATATGTATAGGTTCCAGGGTTATATGCAATGCAAAAGGGGTGTCTCCCATTTCCTTAGCCTTGATGACATCTATTTAGTTTGCATCCGAGTGTATTTGTTCGACGTGTATGCGCAATTAATCTGCATTTTATCCATGGGTGGTAGTGTGTCATTGGAAAGCACAAGCCATTAAAGAAATCCAACTAATGTGATGAAACACAGTGACATTTGAGACGGCGATTATCATCAAAGTTGTGTTAAGTTGCGCGCTGTCGGAGGATACGTACGTGAGCCGGGGAGACTTTATGTGTTTATGGACTTGTGAAGGAGGGGAGACGAGGTGGAGGAAAAGAAGATGGAAGACGCCGCCACAGAACAAATTATTGGGATCAAGCCAGATGCTTCAGGTCTCCATAGAAACTCCACACACTTGTCATTTATTTATTTATTTTGTTGTCAGCACTTCCAGAATAACTTAATTAAAGCCAAGGCAGTGCTAGCATGCTGCGCGAGATGACAGGAGGCCCGAGATGATTTGTGATGGATTACTGCATTTTTATCTTCCCCTTTATTTGCTCGGTGGAAACGCGTCAAAGCTAGCAATAATGCCAAATGAATGTGCGATAAACACTATTTTTGTGCCTGCTCGGAACAATTTAGCAAACACAACTTTGCAAATATAGATGATACTTTTCCCCGCCCCTTCACTTTTTTTATATAATCCTTGTTTTTGTTGTTCGAACTGGTGTCTGCTATCTGCACAGATAAAAGTGGCAGGAGCAGCAGTGGCGGTATACCTGCGTGCACTCTCAGCTCCACTGATAAACATAGTCTTAATTGGACATCATGGGGCGACTAAACGCATCATCTTTACTTGAACTGATTAATTGGCAAAGTTTGTTTTTCTCCTGATTTCCTGTTTATGTAACACACCCAATAAACTGCACAAGCTAACCACAAACTCACAAATTAGTATTGGTAATAAATCCAAAAGTTTCACGCATGAATAGTATAGTAGCGTATATATACATGTCTTAAGCCTTCAAGGTTGGTCCTCAAGGCGATAAATATGTGTTTTTTTCCACCTACACAATGTTCTGAAGTTCAAAATACAAACCCAGTTTCAGTCAGAGTTCATGAAAAAAAATCAACTTTAGACGCCATCAACAGCTGTCACACTCCATCAGTGAACACAGTGTATCAAGAGCCCCGTCAATCATGCTTGAGGAGTTTTTATTTTGCTATTTCAAGGCTAAACTATTGAAAGGGTCTCAGATGCTGGTGATTGAAGCTTCAAAATAAAGTTTAGAGTGGATGCACTTTTTGTAGCCTCTTTGCCCCTGACTGAATTATGCACCCCTGACAAAAAACAGATCAGGTGACTACTACAGCTGGGACTTGCTCTGGCCACTACTGTTATTTCTGGGGGGAGGTGTAATAAAGAAGGGTGCATCATTAAACTGAACAAAAGCAAACTGGATTCCAAAAATGTGATTTGAAACATGAGAGAAAAAAAGTAGATGCAGATTTTGTAAATTCTCTACCCATAAATGCAATGTTGTAATGGTTAAAATATTTTGCCAAATTGGTACTGCCATAGTGATTAACAATTTAAAACAAAATATTATAGCTTTTGATAATAATATTTCAAAATGTTGCATATAACAGAAAGCTGAAACCCACAAATATACCCAAGTTTATGTATTGTATTACCAAGCATATCTGAAAACACAAAATTACATAATCACATAGAAATTATTTAAACGCATTAACTCCATTAACAGTTTTGACATTTGTTCCATTTGAATTTGTTAAGAAAACTAAAGCATGAAATAACTGCTTTGTCCATTACACTCTCCTTGTGTTCCTGTGTTTGGTTGAACACATTCTGTATAATGTAGTAAACAAAACTGGCAGTGTCTGTGAAATGGTGCTGAGTGTGTAACTGGGCGTTTGGCTTTGTGGTTTTCTCTTCCTGCTAATGGACTGTCCTCAGCCAGGGGTGCTATCCATCACATGCACTACCTGAAGTCTGCAGCCTCTATAAAGATTAGGTCTGTTAAGAGAAGATGGATGGCTCTTGTCGTCGCCAAGCATCATCCTCAAATGCCTAAATTAAATCTTGAAATTCTCACGGGGAGCTCAGATTAGCGCGGTAATACAAGTCGTGAACTGGGGCTATATAGCTTCACTCACTCTCACACTCATCACTACTGTGGCACATAGTGAAATATTTAGGAGATTTGTCGTTGTTCAATTCTAAACCCATTTTTAAGGCTACCGAGACTTTGATGTGTGACAAATCCTCAAACCTGGTTCAGTTTCTGCTGTTGGCATGATGGTGGACAGACTGAGGGTGGACACGCTGACTGGCTTATTCCCCAGTTAGTCCCCCTGCCTCCATCTTGGTGAATTAGTCAAAGAGTGAAGCAATCATTAAAGTAGTCCATATTAGATTGACCTTTGTTCGTCAGCTCACACCTCTTTGGTCTTTTAAAAGGTTTGTTGGTCCTGTGGCCTTTTAAAGCCTGTAGTTATGGATTTGTTTCTTCTCAATGAGACGGTTGACTCAGGCAGTACAACTTAAAAATCGCAGTTGGAGGCCATTAAAAAAACAAGTGCAGCCAGTTATAGACATGAAACTTCCTGGCCTTTGTGATTCTGCATTTTCCAGACTTTTATGCATTTTATCATTGAGGAATTAACAACATTTTCACAACCATGTCTGGTTTTGGTATTTTGGGTATTTTGTGATTATGCTTCAAGTAAGTCAGTCACAAAACAGTCATGTCATATTCTTCTTAGAGCCTATTGATACTTTTCAGTGACATTACACTGGGGGTGTTCTACATGTATCGCTATGGTGGAATGTTCAGCAGTTTCCATTGTTGTGAATGAGTAACTGAAAAACTGTTGGCTAATGCTCACTTGCTTGTGGCTGTAATGTTATTTGAGAGGGGCTTGTTTAACAGCACTAGGGTTGCCAACCGTCCTTTGAAAAACAGAATCGTCCCACATGCAGAAACAAAAGTACACGTCCCATACTGAGCTGAAAAGGGACACACATTGTCCCGTATTACCATGACATTCAAAAATAGCGTGTAGTCAATGGAATGAATGAATACACGGCGCTTTGTAAGAAAATTTGCTGTAAACGCATTCTCAGCCTCTCCTGCTCTGTGACCAATGAGTTGACAGCACACTCACATCACATCATGATCTCACTGGTTGAAGCTGCTTGCGTTGCGAAGAAGATAGCATTTCAACTGGGAGAGTGTTTGCATATGCAGTAGCACCAGGTAGCTCAAATCGACAGGACACCGGCCCTGACAATGAGGTGTCCCTTTTTTATTTTTCAGGGAGTTGGCAACCCTAAACAGCACAAATGAGCTCACCTGTTGTAGTTCCAGCCAATTCTTTCTGGTCAGAGGTTGGTAAAATAAAGCTCAGATAAAAGTGTAACAAAACTTCAGACATAGCAGTGTCTACAGTTAGCAACCCCCCAGAGAATGTTGATGACTTCTGCTGCAAAGTATCATAGCCTTTAGCCTTAAGACACTTGTTTCACTGATGATTTTTTGTAATAGTATGTCTGTACGTATATCTGTGGATGTGTTATTTGGCCCCATTTTCTTTGAGTCACTGTCATAGGCTTATAAAACTGATGGCTCAGTGTTGTAGTCTACCAACACCAAGTTAATCTAGGATTTTAATTCTAAATAATTAATAATAATAATGAATTCTTCTGTTATGTGACATTAAAGGGCTTGTTGAGCAGTATAGTCCTGAAGCTGAAAATATCTTAATTCAGTCCAATGCTTTGTCTGTGAACATAAATTGCTCTATTGTTTACGGTTGTTCGTGTAAGTTCAAACTTCTGTTCATGTGTTGTTGTTTTAAACTAACACATAAGTTGATCTACAGATTTTTTGAAGGCGTTCAATGCACAAACTTTTTCCAACTTACTGTACAGCACAAGTCTTAAGAAAAGTCTTGAAGAATTAAGAATAATCTTTGCACAATATTAATGTGTCAAATGAACTGTATAGGACATCCAATCACAGAATGTCTTCAATCGATTCCGATTAAAGCCACTCACTGCAGTAGCTTTCAGTGTAAGTACATTTGTATTCACTTTAACCCCATCAGGGCAGTGTGTATTCATTTGATTAGTCTAGAATTATTTATTAAATGGCTGTTAGAGGACTGCGGGTCAATGGATTTGGTTCAGTGGGCAACGCACTTCCTATAAAACTTTAAAAGAACACAGCACTTCCCTGCGTTCTCCCATATTTTGACCCTCTTCAATTTCCTACAATTGCCTGTCGGTATAAATTCAGTGCTCATGCTCTTGTCTCACATAGCGCCCAGGGGAGAGGCAGTGCCAGTCATTCCTTTGGTTTTAAGTGTAATGAACTGCCAACGATTGTAGCCTTGTACCCCCCACTACAACATTCAAATGGCGCATCAAGAATCTCATGCTGATGGTAACCGACTCTCTTCCACTAATGTAAATGTATCATGAAAGCTTTTTGTATTTCTCTTTTTCCTGCTAGCAGTGTAGAGCCCCATGTGTATCCAGTCTGAGTGCTGCTAGGGTGGGAAAGAGTAGCTTTTCTCATTTCCTCCGACTGTTTTGAAACTGAATCACATTAGCACAGTGACAGGGAGTATGACTAGACCATAAAACATCCTGCTTTGCCTCTGTCCAAATGAGAGATGTGTCTGCTCAACACTGCAGGTGCTTGCAGCAGCTAAAAGATGCAATGAGAATATTGAAAATTATTCTTTCCGGCATTGCTTTTTAGGCCAACTGCTTTATCTAGAGCAAATTGAACAAAATACAAGATTTAGGAATGATATTGGTGATTCAGTTATTTTGTGTTTTTCTTTGTAATAAAATATACAAGATCAGCAATAGTTATGAATCATCTATGATTATTTCATTTATTTGCAAGTAAAGATGTTGTACTCATAACCTTATACTGGCAATTGGTTCAAAAGCTTTTACATTTCATTGATTCAGATTATTTATGTAATAAAAAAGGACAAAGCACAAATAATATTAATCACTAATGGGAAAAGAGGCTCTGTGCCAGCTTTAACTATTTTCCATCTATAGGCCGGCATGTATAGTGTTTGCTCTCATACACTGTTCACTTCAATTCATCAATAAACACAAAAACTTTTTTGCATTAACCTCTAAATTATGGATGCAATCTTCAAATCAATTGTTAAAAAGCAGTAACAACATAAGTAGAAGAAGTATAAGTACAGAAAAAAAACGTACTGCATAGGGGTGAATTATAGGATTAGTTTTTTCCTATATTTCCTATTTTTTCATTAAATTTCAATTTTTTTTTTTTTTTTTTTTAAGATAATTGTCTTACAATATCAAATTCTTGAACATGATTAATTAATTATTATTACCCATTGCCATTTGACCCATAAAATAAAAATCAAATCTTCCTCCAGTGTCTGAATTCTGCTCCAAAAGTAGCTGAGGATTAAAATGACCCAAGCTCATCATTGATGATTCAAATCTGATTAATTGCACAGGCCTACGTCATGTGTGTTACACTGTACTTTGTATTGTTGGAAAGCGTCGCTGCTTGTTATTAGAAACAGTGTGGAGCCCAAACTTGGGCAGTGCCAGTTGTGAGTAACAGGCCAAAATGTGTCAAGGGAGCAGACTGTTATTATCTGCGATGAAAATCCATGCTATCCTGACAGCTACAATTAATGTCAGCTGGGGTATTGAGTCTTTAAAAAGGAGCCGTGGCCTTTTGGCTTCCAGCCTGTCTGGCTATAGATGTCTCTAATGAGGCATTAGCCGCATGGCCTCTCCTCTCATGAGTCCAGCCCATAATGGCACACCTTTCATCTATTTTACACAGACACTGTCGTTGGTCATTAGTACAGCTCTGAAGTCCTATTACCTTAACGTCAATGATGAATGAATAGAATGTGGCTGCCAAGAACAATATCTCTTAGTATCCTGTGGTCAGCCATGACTTTTTTAATCCAATTTCGCCCCCGCCATTAAGTGTAATTGATAATTGATGCAGTCTCACTTCAAAGATTCTAGATTGTGCATCGTCACTTAAATCAGGGGACGAGGAATGTTTTTACTTGAAATAAAATCAGTCATGGAGTAGTCATTCATCAGCAGTCATCAAATTGCAAAGTGATCCAATAAAAAACAAAGTACTGAAAAAATATCAAATTTCAACTAACAACTATTTGATATATCGCTGATTTATGATTTGATGCCTGTATGTGCTGATGACTATGTATCCAATGACCAAACGCACTCTAAATCAGATTTTTTTTTTTTACTATTACACAAGATACAAATGGATATCGAAAGAGCAGCCCAAATATACCAATGTAACATCTATATGATTTTTCAGTGCATGTAAGTAATCCTTCGCACAGCTGCTTAAATCCACATTGCCGACTTCTCACTGCAGCCTGTTTACCATTGCAATGTTTTGCTGCTTTTATTTTTTTTTTATTTTTGGCACCTGTCACGGATGATGACTTGATGACTGATTTGATCTACAGGGAGAAGCACCTCATGGGAAAGAACCTACAAAAATAATGAAGATGCCTTGATGCCCGCACAGACTGGCATGTCGCCCCTGCCACTCTTCTGTTAAATTATTCCTTTTTGTCTTGTTGTTGTCTCTCTTGTGTCTTTGTTTGGTGACACAGGATCAAATTGCAAGTGTTCATTGTATGGATTGACAACACAGTGTCCTCAGTTCAAGAGGGGGGGCAGTATTGATAGCATTTGGAGGTGTGTTTTGCATAATGCTGCCTGAGGAAAAATCTAAACAAGCACTTTTTAAACTTGAAGTGAACTTGTCAGCTTATTCTGATTGTCGACGTTTGCTTGCTCCCATCTGCTGCTGATAAAACGCAGGAAATGTATATTTCATTACAACAGCTGGAGGTGTCACCTAGATTTGTGAAGTAATTGTGCTAGGCGTTTGGGAAACTGTCTGAGGATTTTTCCCTCCATGAATTGTCACCTAATGCCTATTACAGTCATTTTAATAAGGCCTTGGATTCTACCTGCAGATCACTATGTATCCTTTTGCACCCACATAGCTTTGTTAGAGTTGCAACCTTGGTCAGCAGCTTAGTTCCCTGTTGCAAATTTATGGCTCAGAGCTCTTTTGTAAAGATGGGAACAATCTCTGCAGTTATCATGGCTCAAGGCTGGAAAATTAGAGTGTCCTTCCTTTCAGTTGTTTCATCAAGGTCACTGAATAATGGTGACAGAGCTGCTTTGTCGTCTTTTGACAGAAGCAAATCTATGTGCAAAAGTACAGGAATAAGCTCACAACTACACTGATAATACCTCACTAATAGTTTTCAGGCTAAATTACAGAATCTTTTAAAGTGGAACTCAAGATATTGCCTCCCAGTAGTTGTTTCAGATGAGGAGACTGATGACAGTGACTGCTGACAACAGTGAAAGAAAAAAAAAGTTGCTGACTTTTTAAACATTTTATGAATATGAATAAATATATATAATGATTATATAATGAATAGTTTCTATACTTTAACAGCTTTTATAGATTTGTACTTGATAAGTGCAAACAACAATGATCTAGAAGAAAACAAATTTTTTCTACACATTCTGCTGATATAATGGCGATTATTTTTGTTAGTGATTATCACAATTATATAAGATGTCCCTTTTTATCACAGTAAATTATATTATTTTTTATTGCCCCATCCCTAGTTACTACTAAGATAGGACCACTCAGGTGACCTTGAACTGTTGAACCTTTCCTAAACAGTGACCCTTCGGTGCCTCTTGGCCGTACTCTTTGCCCTTCTGTGTGGGGCAGCTTGTTACAGCTCTGCCAATTAGGACAAAACAGGCTTTGCTCGACATCTGTGGTCCTCGGTTGGATAAAGTATTGCTGGGGCATGTTTAATGATGAACCCACAGTGACAGAGAAACCTGGATACAATGACCCTGCTGTGAGTCACTGTTCAAAGCAGAAATGTATTTTTACACATTTTTCACAGAATGTGTCACATAACTTATTTTTATATTCAGTGATAGGTCTTCACCTCCTGTGCCTTCTTGTGTCCTTTTCACATGAAGGTCGTAGTTGGGATGTGAAATATGTGTTGTTTTGAGATGTTTCTATTCACCATAAGTGCAGTGGATCTATTGGCAGAACTGTGATAATAGATTCTAAAGGTCAAGTTATTACATTTCAAAACAGCAGGTATTTGCAACAAGTAATGGCCAACACAGAGTTTGAGACCAAAAATAAAGTCACATTCATCAGGCTTTTCATTTTAACCACCTGCCTCTTTTGAGTATTTTATTTTATGTCATGACCACACAACTAAATGTTTTACCCATTGGGGAAAAGTACAGGACTTCAATGTTTTGAGCTTTCGCCACCAAAATCAGTGAACCCTTTCATTTGTAGAACCACTCGTCCAGAAGCATAATCTACAAGCCCCCTTTTATACATACGGCGCCTCTCTGTTTGATCTACTTTACAGTCATGGTGCATCCTTACTGCTGTTGGTCATTAGTCTTGCTTGTGTGCTGGCTCAAGTTGGATTCAGACTTGTGAAGTTCATGGACTTGAATGGGTACAAATAGGCAGAGAAACAGATAATGCCAGTGTGAAGGATCACTCTGATGTAACATCCGGCACTGGAACAAATCTTTGTCTTTTGATGGTCTGGAGTGAAAAACACTTTAGACAGACCAGTTCACTGAATACAGGGCTCCATCCCTCCCAGACGCCTGCTCCCAAACTGTTTTACTCTGCTGTCTCTTTCACAAGCTATTCTAAAAACAATAATATAACATCTATTCTGCTAATTTATGGTTTGAAGTTTTAAATAGAATAACAAAACATATTTTGTAGTTTTACAAACTATAAAACAATATGCACTGTGCCACAAACTAGAATTTCTTATCTGAAAATAATAAAGCACTGATTTTGCCCTAGCCACGCTACTATTTAATGCTCTAACTGTAATTTCATTGTTACTTGTGACAATGACAATAAATCCTTGAATCTAAATCTTGAAACAGTGAGTACAATATAGCTCTACAGGTATTGTTTTCTACCAGGCTGCTGTTGATACTTTTAATTTGAAAACACTAGTATATCCAGGCCACCTCCTGGCTTATTTAGAGTGCATTTAGAACATTAGAAAGTGCTGAGCCCCAGAATAAATGGGATAATCTTCCTGCTCTCCATTTCAGTTGACGGCAGAGAGGGTTAAAATGCGGTGGCAGGATACTGTGCACAGAAGAGATTGGCTAATCTGTGAAAGCGACTCGGGCTGCTCACTAGAATATTATGCTCACTGATTTAATGTCCTCTCTGTCTCTTTCTCCTAGGTAAGCACTTTCCGCCACACTGTTGGGGATGGGGGTCGGGTCGCTAGTCGTGATGGCTGCCTACGAGGCCTGGGATGACTGATTGAGGTGATGTACTGCAGTGTGTCCATTCACAACAGAAAAGCTGCTAGCATTGATTTCTCCACACACTGACAAGCGGGGAGAGCTCGAGGAGGGCTAGGCGTATAAAGCTACCACAAGCACTCTGACTACTTAACGTAGTCATTCTTTATGATGGATATTCTACTGACTACAGAGAGATGGAAAAGCAAAATATTAGTAAAACACCTACACAGCCATTAAATAAATACTTAAAGGGTTAAATAACCACTTGAGTCATAAGATCACTACATTCTCCATTATCAATTAATTAAATATGGCATCGCAGTTATAAATAAAATAATAAAAGTGGTGGGTATATTTGGTTATCTCACTGCTCACAAATCCTGTATACCAGTGGTGCAA
Source organism: Boleophthalmus pectinirostris (assembly GCF_026225935.1). Taxonomy (NCBI): domain Eukaryota; kingdom Metazoa; phylum Chordata; class Actinopteri; order Gobiiformes; family Gobiidae; genus Boleophthalmus; species Boleophthalmus pectinirostris. The sequence continues at coordinate 15,876,604 of NW_026571541.1, forward strand.
CTACATGTGTTGTGCCATGAGACAATCACATTGAATTTAGTAGATGATTTACTATATAACTAGGTCCTCCAAAATCCTATTTGGTACTGAATTTACGAGTCTGTGTCTTACACATCAACATAAGACCTTATTAAGCGTTGGATAACATTGATCTATGCTGTGGATTTAACACAGTCTGAAGTTGTATCCCTGTTTTTGCAAACCGCTCATATCAGGTTAATGCACTGTGTGACTTTTGATGGAGGCCGTGGCTTTAAACTTCACTTAATATTCCAGTAGGGCTGCAGTATTGACACTGAGATTGAACTACTTCCACATCAGTGCAGCAGTCAGACGGTGGTGGTCTGCTGAGCCTCCATTATGCATGAGGCCTGACCACCCTTCAGCAGCTGTCACTGAGCTGACCACCGGGGGACGTCACCGCGCTCCAGCAGGGAGGCTGCTGTAAGATGAGACCGCTGACACGGAAACTCCCACTACACTTCCATGCGCTCACCCCTTGCCGGTCAATAACCCCCTCTATGTGAGGATGGCTTTCTCTAGTATGGAGTTCAAAGGTCAGGCTGAAGCGCTGATATCTCAAAGGGCCTTTTCCTTCTCATAAGTTGATATAAGTCAGGATATAAAAACGCTGTCTGTGTTTGTAAGTGGATGGGTAATAATGGATTTGCGTTGACATCATATTGAGGTCTCCATCTGTATAGATGCTGATGTCATAGTGCTGATTATCAGTGTGGAGGACAGTATTGTTTATTCAGCATGTCTAAAAGAGGCCCTTTGGAGCAGATGGTGCTGGAGGCAGGAGACCCACCCTTCTCTCACCTCAATCTGGATAGCAGGGCTCATCACTGCAGCCCGCAAAGGGACAGGAGAAAGAGTTTGCTTAAGGCAAAACAAAGGCATCAACCTTGTGAGACTAGCTATAACATTGTGCCCATGGAATGTACAAAATGGTGTCTTTAGAGTGCAGGGAGGTGGACACCTTCCCATTTCAAATGGGGGCATATGTTGGAATAATACCCTGAGGAAGTCTATAGATTAGTGTTAATAAGCACATACGATACAGCAAATACACATTAGTGGCAGGCTGTCATCACCGAGACGTCTTAGGAGTAATCCTTATCAGAAGCCTTTGTGTTGGAACATCTGATTAAAGAAAATTGAAGGGACTGCTTTATCGCTGCAGCTGTGCAGCTAATTAGAAATGTGACCAGTTCCTCCAGTAAAATATCTCAATTACATTTGGAACTGTGTCCCACAGCTCTTTGTTGAGCCTGTATGAGCCTGTGAGACTGTCAGAACAGAATGGCTTTGTGAGCACAACTAACATTTCCAAATTCAATTGCAATTTTGTCTAGAACCACTTGAGCATTTTATCATCTTGTAAACTATTTTATTTTATTGCTTTGAGAGGGATTGTGGGCTTTAAATAACTGCACAATTACCTGAAGGCGCTACTTTCTGTTGTTAAACAGTGCATTTGCAGACTAAGATTTTACACTGGCATATAAATTGTGATTCATAGCAGAGGTCTAAGCCAAGCTGTGGAATATAGTGCAGAGAGTTTGAGTAAGCTTCCTGAGCTGCAGACCCCTGGGCCCTCAGCTGAGTGTAAATAAGATCAACAGATAGCGTATGCTCAGTATAGAATAGACAGCTAAGCCCATACATGCTCATATAATGTTGTTGTAATTGGATTAGTTCGGGCCAACAACCTCAAACCAATTAACGTTGCATTTATTTGGCATGTCTAAGTGGGAGTGCCACATTGAATCTATGCTTGCCCAGTCACCTGCATATTGTAGGATGAGAACGGAACTGAACTGGTAGTGAACTGAAGGTCTCCATCGAGTGGGTAAAATGTGTTTCATTGCTGTCAGCTATTGAATTTGAATCTCATTCATATTTTTGTTTCAAATAACAAAGGTCACATTAGCATTTGTTCTTATGAAGAGTTAGTATGCAGGGAATATATGACTGCATGACTGTTTTTGCTGGTTGGATCAAAGTTTCCAATTACTGTAAAAGTAATTGGTAAAGATGAGTAGACATTATAGTAATTCATTATTATTATGATCAGTTGTGGCAAATCTTAAATCTAGGGATGTTTTTTTTTTTTTTAGAGAGAACCCAGAAATGTGAACCAAGTACATGAAGCAGAATGTAGCGCTAATACATCTGGATTGGGCTTCCATCTATTTGTCCATTTTCTCTTCAGTCCTCATTCAGTGCAGGGTCATGAGGGGGAGAAACAGCACCAGAATACAACGTGTGTGCTGTGGACAGATTGTCAGTCCAAAACAGGGTTTAAACTGGCTCATTTATACCTATAGGGCAACCCAGTGGCTCTAATTTATCTGAGTTTCTTTGGACTATCGCATCAGTGGAGACAAAGAGAGATAAAGAGACAGCAAACAAAAACAACACATTTGTTCTTCAGGCTTCTCATTGTGACTTCTCAGAAAGCTGGTGTGGTTTCCAAAAAATATGTAGCAGATTGATGCATTATTGCAAACTTTATTTGTTCATTTCTTTTGTTGCTGTTTACAGTCATGACTGTCTGACAAAAGTCTGCTTTATTCACGGCAAAAACTGCACAGTACAGACACATAGTGTTTATGCTCATGTGAGCTCTTCCATGTGGTGCATTAGAGTGTCTCTGTTTTTTCTATCCTCCATTTGGGTTGGTTGTGAGCACTAACGCTGCTGTCAGCAGAGGCTGATGGAGCTCCACTCAGACCTATCAGCTGTGACGTAATGCTCTCTTCAATCAGCAGCAGCCTACCCAACACTAAATCAGGGAGAGCTGCCACTCTGCGTGATGCTAATGTTAGCTCCACACTCCCCATTCAAGCACTGGGCCTGTACAGCAACAGCACTGAACACCAGGATGAGGCTGGAGATTTTAATCACTGCTAACAACCTCACTTATCAAGAGCACATTAGGCACTCTTTAAGTCAAATGCTGATTACACAGAATGTGCATTTTATAGACACTAGTGTCAATAGTCAGTAAAGACTCCACTGATTTCCTTTAGTAACATTTAGAGCCTTTCAACCTAAAACAATCTTTGCTGAACAAAAGGACCACTATTATTGAGCAGATAAGTGGACCAATATTACTACTGTGTTTTGTATTGGAGAAACATAATTAGCATTGGTTTTATCTGGGTTATATATACTCCTGACAATGGGAGTGAGTGATTAAAGCATGACATTGTTGGAGCACATGTTAAAGCTTTCTGTAAGAATACAGTATTGTTATTGTGAATGTAGGCTTTTGTTGTTCTTTTTGTTAACAACAACAACAACAGCAGCAGCAACAATAACAACAACAACAAAAATAATAATACAGTAATCTTATATAAAGCAGTTCAATCATAATAATAATATCATGGGACGTTTTTGAGACAGGAGCAGAATACAGTAAGGACACAGGTGTTACGTGCCCTGCTGTGTGTAGCAATCTTAGGGCAGGATACTGAAAGAAATGAGGAAGCAAGCAGCACAACAGTGACACCTTTCCCTGACCCCATTTATCATGCTGCCTTTTTTGTCAAATTTACCCCTACCACCTGATATGCAGCTTTATTGCTAAATATACATTGGGATGTCCAAAAACAGCCAAGTTGTACAATGCAGAAATGGAACCTCAATTATTTTGTCAGAAAGCCAGCACAATGGCTCCTCGATTCAGCAGCCCCAAACGGATTTGGGTATTTCAAATCCTCAAACTGTTCATACTCAAACTCTTCAGGACATTTCTGGCAAAGGCAGAAGGAAATTTCATTTTTGTAGCCATCAGATATTGAACCAGAGCATCACACTACACACATGAACCAACGTGTTGAAGACATTTATTGCAATCAAGCATGATTTCTGAGTAAACCCATTATCAGCGTTTCCTCAGGGCAGCAAGGTCAGCTGCATCGCTCCAATCCCAGAGATAAATGGATCAGGTTTCCACACCACATGCAGCCCAGGGCCCAGACGGCCACAAGCCACATAAACATAGACTCTAGGCTTTAAACACAGGCTGCCAGTGCCACTGAAGCTTGTCCAAACACAAAATGTCTCCGAGCAAGAGGGTGATCGATGGACACTGAAGGGACATAACTGTAGTTTCATTCGAGCGACCTGCAGATTTTGTCCAATTGTGCTCTGTGGGCTATGGAAAATTCAGCATGTGGGTGCAGGAGCTCAGATGCCATGATGGTGGGATTAGATGACACTGCCCCCAATGTACCGCCTTTGAAACAGGCATTAGTACTATGCAGGTGTTTACCGTGTGCCAAGCCATGTGATCCATTTGCACATCAAAGTGTCCTTTAAAGGGATACCATATACTGTGGGGCTCCATTTTCCAACCCCGGATTGAAAAGATTGTGGCAGTGCCACTCGTGTGCATGTAGCCATTTGACTTGTTGTCATCGCAACAGGTGTTAACCACAGATAAAAATGTGGAGTGAGAAATGTGATTTTCAGTTGAAGGATAGACATTTCTTATCAGAGATAACCACTTTACTTCTGTCATAACCTGTCTGTGCCTCTGTGTTCAGCTGTTTCAAAGGCTGTGTAGACATGGATCTACTCTGTTGTGTCTTTTTGCAGTGGATTTACTTAAAAGAGGTACTAACTTATTGTTGAGATGCAAGGAAAATGTATAGATATATTTCATCTTTCCTTTTTCTTAGTTTGGTACAAATCCCTTATTCAAGAGGTAAGAATATTACTACTGTTATAGTCAGTATATTGTAATTTAAACTGTTAGTATTGGACATTTGTGTAAATGCCACAACAGCCATTGCGCTGGTTTTAAATGAGAAGTTATATATTGGAGAGAGAGAACAGACTAGAGCAGCACATTGATAGTTGTTTTGTGTTGAGTAGTCTAGTCCTAGGGGCGGTCTGTACCTACTTATAGAAAAACTGGCACAGCTTCCTCTGTGTTTATAAAGCTGGCAGACCCAGGAGCATGAACTGGAGACTGTGGATATCTTTGATATCTGCCACAGTCATCCACAGTATAGTTACAGGAGAATGTTTTTTTCATATTCTCGGTTACTGTCCCACGTTGTGCCAGCTTTTTCTATTTCTTCAAGATCTAGCAATTTGCAATTGCAATTTTGAAAAAGCGGTTCAAATGGAGTATATGTGTAATTGTATATGTATGTGTAAGCGAGGATGGGTGACCTATAGGACTGAAGGACACCCACATATAAGCAATCATCCAGAATGAGGTGCTATTTTGCATGGCTGCCTCTGGAGAAATGAGAGAAGTTGCTTGGAGGAGGTCACCAGATGGTATGAAAGTCAGCAACCTTTAGTCCAGACAAAGTGGGAGCCATTTAGTGTGACTGCTCTTCACTGTGTGGTGCCAAAGTGCTTTGTTATCACAGTCTGCGATAAGGACTGCAGTTTAAGCACTAGGAAAAAAGTACTGAGGAAATATTCAAGGGGTATTTCACAGATTATAAATGAATAATTTCTTTAATTACATAGAGATTATAGCTCTTTGCCTCTTTCGTTCAGGGTATTGGTTTTATCCTGATGCGTTGCTATATGTTACTATTTTTAGTACGATGCTTTTCAAAAAAGTGCTCCTATGCGCTTTTAAACTGTTGTTGAAAAGGATCACTCTATGACAGCTGACAGGAGAAATAAAGAACACAGAGAAGATACTGTAAATCAGAGAAGGGCTTGAATATTTGATGTGACAGAAGTAGGGAAAAAAATCTAAAGGATCAATATTGGCAACTGAAGGACTTGATTACACATTTCAAAAAGCAAAAGTCTGCAATGATCAGTACCCATTACTAGGGTGGTCACGTAAATTGATACTGCAACATTAAACTGTACTAAAACTAGTAAAGACACTTACGAATCTTGACATTTTTTCATGGATAGTTTTACTATGGCCTTCACCCATATCAGAAATAATATTCTGTTAAACCACATGGACATTGTTATGACTCAGCTCATCAGTAAAACAACTATTTGTGCTTGAAATTCCAGTAAAAAATTTAGATTGTCATTTCTGTATCAACACCAATGTCAAGTTTTAAGCCTTTTCCTTTGTATCTGTATTGAGTTTGTAATGTTTGTATTCCGACACAGTGGGTAAAAGATAGTTCTGGTCACGTTAGACTTAAATGGATAATCACACAATAAAGCCGTATAAAGTTGAGTTTGGTTTTGTTATCAAAGAGATGTTATACCAGTCCACATTTGGGGATGGCCATGTTTAGGTGAGTTCACTTCTGCATTTCCTGTGTGCCCTTTGGCCTGATCCTCCATTGGCAGCAGATAGCATTTGAGCTACAGGGACATTTCACCTGTCACTCTGCCCTGTAGTTGCTCTCATTTAACTGACTGGACATGAGCCCACTTAAACAAAAGCGAATGTTTGGGTTTCCCACTGAGAGCATTACAGAGCGAATGTGCCGCTATAGCAGACCTCTTGTTTACTCTAACATGGCAGCCGTGACCTTTTGTAAGCATTTCAAATAACCAGCGGGACCTGAACCAGAGTAAGTTGGGCTTTGGAGAGGAACTTCCTGCTAGTGCTGACATTAAGCTCCATCTGCTTTAACTAGACAACAGGGAGACCTGCACTGATTCAGCACTTCACATTATGTAAATGCACTGGAAATTATTTATAGCTACTACTACTCAAAGTTATTGCTATTTTTGTTCTCTACTTAGCTGTGTTATTGTCTTAAATATTTAATGTTTCCCTCTTCCTAATGAAATTCCATATACCAGTACATGTATGTAGGCTACATTAATGTTTTAGGACCTAGGGTGGTGTAAAACTGATATGGAAAAATAAGGTCCTAACTAACACATGCAAATACAATGATCACTATCATAATTTTTGTGGTTTAAATTAAAATGCTTTTGAATATGCCCCCTGTGATTTGTTTAGATTGTGAAAGTAAAAGTGGGATATTTGATGGTTTAAATGAGTGCAAAGTGACAGATTGTAGCTTTAGGGTGTGTTTTTAGCACCACTGATGGTGATGACATTTTCTTCAGCACATTTCCACGCTGTTTTTCCTTACAGATGGGCAGGGCTCACTTTTAGTGCTTTTGTTTAGTGACTCTGCATCCTTTATGGCAGTGTGTAATCAGACTGCTGTCCTTCTGGATTAATAATAGCTGTGATTGTACACAGCCTACTGTATCAGCTCGGCTACGCTCCAAGATGTTGTTTGGCCACAGAACACAAAGCAGGAGCTGAATGACTGCCTGTGCCATTAGTCTAGAGCTGGCTTTGCATTTTCTCCTCTCCTTTAACAACACCAAAGTCTATTTGTAGAAAAAAATCAAATTTTATATGCATCTTTATAGCGACACAGAACGTGCTATTTCCCCCTCAAAATCATATTGAATTATCACTGTGCCTCTCCATAAATGAGAATATAACAGTAGTCATGGTGGATGCAGCAGCGGGGCTAATGTAATGACATGGTTGGAGTCCAAGTGGAGTTGGGACCTGCAGGACACCAGGCTGACCTCAGCCCAGTTAAGTGATGGTCTGAGCTCAGCTCCATCTGCCTATTGTGTTTGCCCTTGGCAACCCAACATCGTGCTGGCGTTGGAGAGCTAATGAGAACTGCAGAAAGGTTAAGTAAACAGGAGGGGCCAGCTAAGAGGAAAATTACTACTGCTATCATCACAGAGTGGAGCGGAGTCCAGCTCTGGCAGTGCTCATCATTATGTCATTCATCAGGCTGATTTTAATGGTGCGTACTAATACTGCACTGTCAAATATAGTGCAGCACAAAGATGGGACAGGAGCTGGTTCTCCAGTCAGGGTCTGCTCCGCTGACGAGAAGGCAGGAGGTGATCCTCACTATTGGCTCTCTCAACCAGTGAGTTGCGTATGAATTGGAAAAGTGTCCATTTGAGCCGGGCCATCCCTCATGGTTGTGAGCGGCTCCTTGGAGCTGCTCCTCAGGGTGAACACAGTGTGCCGACTCTCCCCATACCATGATGGATGATGGGATTGTTATTCAGCATTCCTAGGCTCCGCTCTGCTGCCAGGCTGCTGTCTCCTCCGATGGCCATTGTTCTCCGGTCGGCTGGAAGAGTCACCTTTATCCGATTGAAATAAATGAGATATACTCAAACTGAGACATTAATTACAAAGTTTATCTCCCGGCTAAAGTACACTAATAAAGGACTCTAATAAGGCATCCATCATAGCTCCACTCGGAGGATGTGGCTCGGGGAGCTGGCCAGAGGTCACTGTGTGATGAATGACATCATGTGTGATGCAACAAAAGGAGGTACACATGTCCACCCCATGTCCAATGTCCAACGCGCTACTATGTGTGCAGTCAAGGTTTAGTGTCATATTCTTACATTCATTTGGATAGTATTGCAGCCATAGTATATCTTCTTTGAAAGCAACAGCTTATCAAATCAAACTGTGCTTATTCTGCATGACCCGATGTCTGCTCTGTGCCCTGTGCTCTGTTCAGGACTTAACACCTGGATGCGTGCTGTACAGGTTGTGCTCACCGCTGTTTGCTTGTCAACACACAACTATTGTTAACACTATTTTTGTGAGCCTGCTGCAGACAATGATGACAAATGTGCAGTCTGCGCTGGCGGCACTCACTGCTGACTGCTCCTGGCAACACTGCTGGCTACACTCATATAAAGATAAAGTGAAACCTCCACCAACACACTGATTCACAACAATTGATCAAGCTTTGTTGTAACCTGACCCTACGCACACTGACCACAATTGACCCAATAACTGTTAGCCCTTTGTGCTCAATGCAGTTTTGTGTCAACTAAAGCAAGGAAGCTTTTATCTTAACAGTATTATAATGTATAACTACTACTAATGTACTAACTCTGTGTCCAAGGACACATGAACATTTGTGGTCTGTATTCATCAAAAGTGGTTTCAGAAAGAGACCGTGATGAACTTGACAAAAGATGGACCAGTTAGACGGACGTGCCTCTGTAGATGCTATTAGCGTTGTCTTGTACTGTGCATAGTTTGTTATGTACTGTGATAACACACGCCATAGAGAAGTGGGAATCAAAGGGTGACTCAGCATTTGATTATTTGATTCAGTGTGATGAGACACAATACTCAGCAACATTACTGATAATATTACAACATGACGATAATGGCGTAATCAATAATCCACAATCACCCATAATAAGATATTAAAGACTAAACACCACATTTGCTAAATGAAATACTTTGTTGTAGTTTTGTTTCTCCAATAAGCAACAAAATGATCGTGTTCTTTAGCTATAATATTGGTAGTGATACATATATCGATTCAGCACTCTCACAGTTCTGCTCCACAAACACTGCAGTAAATAGTCCATGTAGAGGAGTTTTGTGAGCATATTGTGTCTTTTGGCAGCATCTCCCTCTGACTAACATCGCCACTGCTGTTCTGCTCGGTTACAATCGCGCCAGCTGTCAGCCTCATGCTTTCTAATGTCTTCTTTGTTAACGTCTTTAAATGTGTCTGATAATGGCGTTACTGGAGGGCAGGCTCCCTCCAGCTACAGCCCACACTGAGACAGAGGCTACATGCCATGTGATGTGTGCCACGACCAGCGCACAGAGGAAATGCTTAATCAGGCCTAATCACTGCTCTAATGTCCCCCTAAAAAGATCCAACATGTGGCAGAGAAGCAGATGGAGCATGAACTGTTATTAGTAAACATAAGGTGAGCCCTTTTAGCTGCATTACGGTGGGGCCTTTTAATCATGAAGCAGGTGTTGTCCGCATGTCATACATCACACAAATACAAAGGCTAATTCATCTGTCAGACAAATGACCAGGCCGTTCAAGTGTACTCTGTGCTCTATGCAAAAAAACAGCTTCTCCTCATATGCAAAACAGCCCTCCACTCCTTAAGATCTATTATTCACTCTCTTGCATGCATATCCAATTACCAAATAAGCTTGCCTCGATCCACCGACTACCCAAAATCCCTCATGGAGAAGGTAGCAATTAGTAACACCAGAGGGCAACAGGGCGGATGGGAATATCTAGTATTGTTGAATTTGGTGGCTATTTTTCTTTTTTCTAACTGCTGCTACTGATTAAGCTGAATGTGATGGTTATCAGAATAAAATGTAGATATTGCAGTATAATACACATTGTAACGCAGCAAGTTCAATTCAAAGAGCCCATAATACTATTTTTTGTTATATCTTATAATGCTGTTTACTCATCAAAACATATCTGAAATTACTTTTTGTTTCATTCACACATGTTTAACACACAAACCCTACATATTTAGGGAGAGTCAGACAGAAAACACAGTGTTCCACCTCATGTAATACACTAATACAGGAAGTGCTCTACTGTGTTTTCAAACTCCATACATGCCTTCATTAGAATAATTTGGATAATTTCAGTCCTGGAATTGCCAATCTTTACTTAAATAAAGGTACAAGGTAACCAACACATGACACATGACATCATGAGGTGTAACAGCGTTTTGAGTTTTGGAGATGTAGACAGACTAATAATAAAGGGTTCTTCAAACATGTGTGAATGAAACAAAACACAACTCTAGGTATGTTTTTGATGAGGTAACAGCAACATTCTAACATGACTTAAAGCTCAATTTTGTATATTATCTTTTCTTTACTATAATTTATAGGATTAAATGAAGTGAGTGGATCTAACTCGTCAATATTCTAATATAATATATATATTTTTTTGCCTTTCAGCTGCTCCTTTTTCATCAGGGGTCACCATAGCAAACTGTTGCATGGTGATTTGGGAGGTTTTTATGCCAATCTGCATCACACTGTGACTGGCGTGGGCAGTGGGGCGGTCTTATCCAATGACGCGACAGTTTGCAACATACATGAGATTTAATCCTGCAACTCCGGACCAGAAAACCCATATTTAAACATTTTTGTAACACTTAACACTTACTTTCTGTTATGTCAATCACTATTTAATCTTTGCACTTTTACTGTGTATATCTGTGTATATTTGTAGTACTATATTTCTATATTTTTTTACATTTATATACATTTATATAATTATGCCTTATTTGACACCAGTCTGTTGCTATTTTGCATCTTATTTTGAATTATTACCATTTATATTTTTGCTCTTTGTTTTTATTTATTGTGATGTGTGAGCTACTGTGTCCAAATTATTTCCCTTGTGGATCAAGAAAGTTTGTTTGTCTATACCTATAATTAACATTATGTTGGATACATTTAGTGTATTACAATAATTGAGGTAATTGCCTTTGCATATTCTGAAAATGCTATATGTAGTCCCATAAGCAGACCCAACCCGTATTGAGTCTTGGTTCCTATATTGCCTGCTCTGGTCTGTGTTGATGTCAGCTAAACAGTGCATAATAATGCCCCCCTACTGTTCAGCTGTGCACCGTGCAGCATGTGTGGCTGATTGGAGAAGACAGAGTTTCCCTGTGAAATGAAAATAATGTGGGAGCAGCTTGTTGCTTGGCTGGCCGCAGCAGAAGTTCATCCTCGCGGGCTGACCAAAGCTCTGTGGTTAGCCGGGGGCATGCTGTCTTGCTCCTGCTTCTGAGGCTCATCTGTCATTGGCCAGACCTAAAGCTGCTGGATTTTTGCCTGGAGACGTTTAAAACTCTCTGGCGAGGGGTCATCCATTGAATTAGAAGCCAACAGGGGAAAATATCTCTGTGCTGAAGCTGAAGGGAAGTATTAAACAGGGTTTCCGTGGCAGCGCCGCCTCAAGCCTTCCCTGGCCTCACAGCTTGAACCCTAACCGCTCATGTTCAGCACCAGTCTACTTGCAAGGACCATTAAAATATTTCCATTTGGTGATGCGGAGAATTCCCTCCATTTCTATTGTTTTCATCTCAGATAAGAGTTTTTACCTTCAATGTTTTCAATAAGCAGGCAAAATGATAAAATAACTAACAAGCGAGTGAGATGTAGGCAAGCGCACGTCTCCCTGCAGAGTCTCTCCACTTGAGAAGCTGGAGTGTTTGTCATTGAGCTTAATCAGGGAACACCATCAGCTCTGCTCCATGAGAGGCTGGGCATGGCTATAGGGACTGCTCCTCCACTGGTTTTACTTAGTTACTATTTCCATCTAGTCCCACTGAAGAAATAGAAGCACTTGTGTGACCTAGTGCTCCACAATATTGACCTGGCAATTTCAAAATGTTGGATAATAATAATAGTGTCCAAGGGTACTATGCATAATTCAACCACAAACTAATCATATTGCCTTTTTTGAAATGCTATTAAGTATGGTAGACAGCAATTCAGGGGTAAATGACAGGGATGCACCAATCCAGCTTTTTTAGTTCTGATACTGTTTCTGATACTATAGCTTTAAGGATCCACCAATACCTGATATCAGTGGAGGGTCGGAACAGAATTTATTTCCTTTAAACAAAGATTATATGGAACAAAACTAATTCAAATGTAGTTGTTATTTATTCCTCAAGTACCTACTTTGCATTAAAAAAAAAACATTATGAGATTTTCGGGGCAGACTATGACCAGTAAATATTTCTTATTTCTTCGATTTATATGTCCAAGCAGAATAGTGACTGAACCGATATTTGGAAACTGATATGTGTATGAAGTGCTGTTAAAAAAATTGCGTTATTAACGTGTTAACGCAAAACAATTTTAAAGATATAAATTTTTTTTAACGCAAACAGTTTTTTTCATAAGCTGTGGCCACTGCTAGAAACATTTAAAAAACTAGAGGATCCGGCTATAATCAGGAAGCAAAACAATTTGTACGAAACTGAGTAGCCTTGTCAGGTGCGTTGATGTTATTCATACTACATGACAGCGACATAAGTTTTGCAGGCTCTCTTACAGCTGATCTCACTGCACTGCTCTAAGCTGTTATATCCATAAACTCACAGAGGAGTGTGTATCGCAGCAGGACTCGTATCTGTCTCACTACTTAAAAGATACTTTTGCTGCTGGACTTATTTTCTCTGCTAAAAGTGTTAGCTCTCCTGTGCGACATGTAAACAAATGGCGCTGTGTGATGATGTCATTGCCCTTAGTACAGCAGGCTTTGGGCCAGACAAATACGGTCGCAAACACAGTTGCAATAAAAAATAAATAAATTGCGCAAAGCATTGAAATGATTATTAAGTATTAATGGTTAATTTGTGATTAATCATGAGTTAACTATTGCATTCATGAGATTAATCTCAATAATATATGCATATCTATCTACTATATTATAATATATATATATATATACACACACACACACACACACACACACATATATATATATATATATATATATATATATATATTCAATCTCAAGTTCTATAGCTACACAACTGAAAATAATGTTGGCAATTTGTATTTATTTCAGTCAATTCAGCACACTTACATAGGATACTGTGAGTCTGTGGCCTATGTAATGTATGAGTTTATGTCTATTTGCTGCGTTTGCTCTAAATTTAAACTGTATGCAAGTAATGAGACTCAAGTGTATTTAATAATTCATCTTAATCTTTGAATTGTAAATATGGTGGAATAAATCATTGCATAATGGCTGACAATTAATAAGTAAAGTGTTTAGGGGAATAGAAGTCCAAATGATTCATAGTTTTGTGTTTATTTTGTTATTTCTAATGCAGGGTTAGCATAGTTCACGGTTTAGTCCTGCAGCTTTGTTATTGTCGCCCTCTGCCTTGAATGGCCTGCAGTAAAACCTTGCACTCATCTTTGAAATGAATTTCTCAGTTCAAAGTGGCGGTGAGAGATGAATCCCGTGGGAATTATTGTTTTGCATAAGTTGTTGTCTTGCAGATGGTGGCAATGCTCTCACAGCTCGCTCTCTCTCTTCCTCACCGTGTTGCTGCGTGTTTATTGCAAAGGAGGAATTGTTTTTGTTATATGGTAATGCATTGTTTGTGTGAAGCTTCATATGTGTTGCTGACTTTAACCTGTGTCTAATTTGCTGTTTGTTTCAGGGGATAAATGTGAGGAATTTCAATATTTTTTCCACATTCATAAAGCAAAGGTGGGTCGGATAAGGCAATAATAATGAGCACTGATGAAAAAAATCATTGTGTTTAACAGTTGCTTAGTAAAATTGCATTTTGTTGACTCCCTCTTTATATTTGTACTATGTCAGTTAGCAAGACAATTCAACAAGTATTGGATGGGCTGATCTATTATTTGCTTTTATGTTATAACACTAAGTTACACTTTAACAGGCCTTAATTAAGCATGAACTGACTTAATGCATTACTAATAGTTTATCAAGAATGATTTAGGCTTAGTAACTATTGAATTAATCACTTCATTAATTGAATGTTTTAGCAATCTTTAATCACTTATTTTCAAGATGCCATATTGCCAGTTAATGCCCGTTTTCACAACTGCATATGCTTTCTGCTCTGAACTTACTCCATTCACCAATTTTATTGGTGCGTGGTAATTTTGGTACAAATAAAAAAAAAATCAGCTTCTTGCTAGTGTGATCTTCAGCTATCCATTGGGCACCTCATTTTTTGTAACACAAACTTGTTTCTTTTATTAAGTCATTTTATATGAATATTGCAATTTAAAATGTGCAAATTAATCCTAATGATCCACGGGTGCCATAAATTATAGCTATATATGCAGACACTTACACAATAGGTCTTTCTTCATGCTTTATTAAGCCTGCAAGCAGTGTAGTTATTATAGTGATAACAAGTCAGTAAAAGAAGAAGTTATTCATTTTAGTTTAGTTAGTTTTAGTTTTCTTTTACTATTTTTGCCTAAAATTGTAAAATTATTGTAAATTAGCCAATATAAACTAAATTTAACTGAAGGGGAATGTAAAATGTAATTAATGTATGAGATTAGAAAAATGTACTTGGGGCTTTCTGCAAAGACTTGTTGGACAACGCACTGTACATGGCCCAAAGTTAATGAACAATAAATTCTTACCTGACTTAATAATGAGTTTAATTTTCTGCTAAAACACTCGCAGTGCTCCCTGGAGGCGAGCCACAACATTATGGGACCTGGCGCCAGGGATTTGCTCCCATTTAGCTGAAGTGCATTTTGTGATGTCAGCCACTAATGTCGAGCATCACTGCCTAACCAACCGCTAGAACAAGCAATTCTGTCCAAGGTGTTTTCTGTGGGCTGCAGGCCTGTCCAGCTCCTCCACACTAAACTCAACACATTACTTTATGAGCCTTGGCTTGTGCACTCGGCCCCAGACTGCTACAAACACTCACTCAGGTATTTCCTTAAAGGCTCACTGCCCTTTTCTGTGTCAAATGTGAACAAATATGTATGAGTAGAAAGGTCATTTGCTGTTTTGTGTATGGGATTCTTATGGGCAAAATGTTAATTTACATAAGGTTTGTTTTGATTATTCCTTATCTATATCAGTTTCAGTCATAGTATATATGTATTATGCCTGGTATTAGGCCTGTCACTATAATAATAAGCTTTAGAGAGTTATATAAATACAAAATAACTACTAAAGTGTTTAATTCTGCCATTTTTTTATTTTTTTATTTTATTTTTTTACCATATTGTACATTTAGAATAGTTTTGGGAGTTAATTCTGCTTTAGGGTTATTGCTTCAGTAACTTAAAGGTGCACTGTGCAACCTTTCTGCTGGAGGGTCCGTTACTTGCTTGTCTCCATGGAAGTATTACTGTTTTACCTTGATTAATCTTCATTATGGAAATAAACTTGGTAATCACAATGGAAACATTCTACTGGTCTGATCTCTGGAGAAGCAAGCCTGTACACGGTAAGAATTTATTGTTTTTAGGGGGCTATAAAACATCTGTAATAAAAGGGAGATATGTTTAATGCCCCACTATGGAACAAGCGAACAATAACATCTGCATTGGAGACAAGAAAATAGCAGACCCTCTACCTTAGAACTTACATAGTGCACCAATAAATTAGTTTTTTCAGTATTTTTGTTTATCATCTTTTGTTTGACAATAGTACAGCGACATGTATTATCGTGGCAGGCCTATCTGGTATTGCTACATGGTACTAGCAAGTACTCAAAATGCAGTATTTGTATCACTTTTGGAAAAAGTGTCCATCTCCATCTCAAGTAAAAGGCTTCGTAAACATCTAAATCTTAGTGAAGGGTAATTGCTTCATTCATTTCATTTGTTAAAAAACTCTCAGTGATGTACACCAAAATGCCACTTTTCCTTCATTTACCCATGGGCTATTCACTCCCTCAACGGTTATCTGTTGCTTTATTATCAACTATTATTGAAGACTTATTTTTATGATAGTCTTTAAATCCAAATAATAAAAAGATATAATACATAAAAACAAAATAAATGAAATAAAAAAATACCAATGCCAGGGATATTCTAACATCCTCTGCCAAGGTAAATAAAATTACTTCCAAGCTATTTCAACAAATCCAATTAAAATGCACCTGTTTTGGATCTTGTTTTTCAGCCTTGGATAAAAGTGTGATGGATTATCAAATCCTCCTCCAAAAAGTAAAAATAAACATTTTTACTTTTAGTTTCATTATTTTCAGTTTACAATCATCTCGACAAATCAATTCAAATGCCTTTTGTAGAATACAATGAAATTTCGCTTTCCAATTGTCTGCAAAACTTAATTTGTTATCTTGCTGTAATTGCTGGTTTGTAAATTAAAGTACTAGCTTCAGAGGTGAAAGCGTCAACCCTGATGCCAAACATGCCAATCTTTATTTTCAAATTGTCTTTCTATTCTTCTGGTAAATTTCAAATAAACTATTTGAATGAAAAAAATAATTGTGGCTGACGCACGAAGGTCAAAACTCTTGTCTATCTGTCTTTTTATCAAGGAATTTGTGAATAAAGTGAATAAAAAGATAAAAAAGTCTTTCTTTGGAATCATTCAGACATTTATAGATTCACATATATATTTATAGTGTAGAGCTTTTCCCACATCTGAACACTGGCACATATGAGGGCGACATGAAAAATAACATGCAGCACCATTCAAATAGGATCACAATCACCAGGAAGAGGTTCGCACTGGAGATGTTGACAAGACAAATGTTTGTTCATTGGGTTGTAATAATCTGTAATCAGAGCACAGCAAATGCCTTTTCCATCACACAGTTTTGTAGTGCAGCAATAGATGTGAAAAATTGCCTTAGGACTGTGATCAAACACAAGATCCCCATCATCTCAAAACGCCAGTATTAGAACATTTTGTAAACAGTCTTTATCTGCAATTGCTGTCTTCTTTTTTGACATGGTGAGGAAGAGACGCCACCTCATACCTCTTTTCCTTAAGGGGAAGTGGCTGGTAATTTTCTATAAGTCTGGCTCACAGTTTTTACACAAATGCTGTTGACTTAAGGAATCAGACCTTTGAGACCAAAGTAGTTCCTCAAATAGCCGCAGAGACGGGCAGCGTCTCCCTAGAGTCATGGTGCGTCCTACTTAGCTCATGGTGAGAGGCATTTGAGCAGCTTTGATGTACACCACACCACACTGTTTTTCTGAAGAGAGAATTAAAAAGAATCAAATGTAGTTTGTAAAACACTGCACAGACAGCTATAGCCCACTATATTCTGATGCCAGTAAGATTACATTTTGAGAAGGGTCTGTTTATTTTTGTATATGGTTCAGTATGTTGAAGTATGTAAACAGTGTCAGATTTGAGGATATTGGATCTCGAATTGCCATATGGAACAGCAGTTTATAAATTCATGGCTTTTGCCAAGCAAATAAAAGAGATTTCTTGTTTTGAAATGCATGCTTACTTGGAATAGCATAGACTTTATCCCTATAGGCCTTGTAATGTTTTCTGTGACACAAAGTCGTTTTTTATCTCCATTGTCCAGGGGCATTTTATTCAGGCTTCACTGGTATTTGATTATCATAGAAATAGTTTTTGTTAATATATCATAAGCAAATTCTCAAAATATTTGATAGTAAATTAAAAAAGTATCACTATCCCTCTCCCCCCAGACAGATAGTTATGCCATTTAGTTGGTTTTGTTTGTTTTTAGGGGAACATTTGCACATTGCAGAAAATGCACCAAATAATAACAGGGCAGTGCTGTGGCCTGGGCTTAGGCATTTTGCTCTTTGTTTCTTCTGCAACAGGCTCCTGTGACCAAACATGCCATTACCAGGGAGAAGAGAGTACATTACATTAATCTGACTAATGAGCTATCACAATGAATAAATAAATCCAGCAGAACAATCATGTATTTTAATAAGAAATGCTAAAGGCCACGCAGATGAAAAATTACCTCTCACAAGTGTGTGCCCGTAAAATAAATCTGACTTTCCCGCTTTGTTGACACGTGGGAGCCATGTGAAGTCCATTTAAATAATTGATCAGCAGAAAGTGCTGGGCAGAGCTTTGCTGATAAGCAAAAGAATAGGTTTTTGTGTTTGAATCACAGCATCCTATCGATCTGCTTTGAATAACGCTTAGTAGAAGAGTCCCAGTCCTAGGGATTATTTATGGATCCCTCTTGACCTTAGCATTTCCCTTGCAGATAGTGTTTAGAGCTATGAAATGAACTGCCAGACCGGCCCCCACACGTGCACTATAAATCTAACATTACAGCAATAGAGGGAGAGGGATTAGCACACAGTATTTTTTATTGTCTTTAGTAATAGAATCTTCATAAAAGGAAAAAATTGTTTGATCTTAAGCACTTATTTATTGTGACTTTATTATCTATACATTATACTGCTGTATTTAGGACTCAGTGCTTATTTATTTCCATTGAGCATTGTAATGGACTTTGTGTAACTGGCTTCTCCTCTGTAACCCCTACAGATTGTTGCTTTATTAAATAATACTACTCAAATCGCATGTCACTTATACGTTTACTATCTGGTTGGTGGTACTAGCCATCAGTACTGTTATATATACATCAACTGTGAACATGTTTACATTGTCAAAGCCATTTTGCATTGATATTCCTGCAGCAGCATCATCTGGAGACAGAGTGCCATATGCCTTGCAATAATAGTTTTGCTTTTAGTGGCTCCATAAATATTCTTGTATTGCCCCACAAAGAAATATATTGTGTTTCTTTTTTTTTTTGTTATGTAATTCCCTGTGCCTGCTTTGCCTGCCTGTGCACACAATCTGCTGATTTCTGGGTCGAAGTGAAGATGCCCAGAAACAAAATGGCTTAAAGATTTGTTTTATAGAGTGGACTCGCTCTGCCCGCTGTGCCAAACTAATACACAGCACTTTGAGAGAGCAATCAAATAGAAATGGAAATTTGAGCGGCTTAAAGATGAGACTCATTTTTCCTTTAGCGACTGCAGCTCTTCAGCCCAAATGTGTGACTTTCTGTTCCGTCTGCTGGCTTCTGCTCGCCCTCTTATACATTGTTTACCATTTACCATTTACTGCTGATGCCAGTGTTTAAAGCAACACTGTTCATATGATGCAGTCACATTGAAATAACACCCACTGAGATGACTGTTAAATACTTGTTTGTGCTGCATCAAGGGTACGGTTTTATGAAACTTTAAGAAAACTTTTAACTTCCTCTGCGCGCTGTATCTTTGAAGGTACAGTTCTTTCCAGAGTTTATTTAGAGGTATAAGGTGGTTGGCGTTTTAAAGCTACACCTTTCAACACCGGCTACAGAGGCAATAAATTCAAAGAACGTGGGAGCAGAGACAAAGAGAGAAGTGATGAAAGAGTTAGCACAGCAAACAGCACAGACGGGTGCAGGCTACCAGGGCGCACCCTGTGAACTACTACTGCTAATGACACTGATGTGGGCACACACTCACCCCATGGATTTTAAATACAACTTTATTAAGCAATGCAGAATATACTGCACTTTTATTGACATTGCAAAGCATTATGCAAATTTGATTAACACCGGGTAGTTTTTCTATAAAAAAAGTTTTGATGAAAATGTATTTTAATCAAATAATTATGTTTTCGCTTTTGATTATTTTTAGCATTGGTTTGAATAGTAAAATACAGTGTTTTTATTGAATTTCTTCATTTGATTAAACTTGCTGAGCCAAAATAGTTTTTAATCATGTAGTCCAAGACCAAAAGATTTTGGATAAATATTGAGTTTTTCTCATTTAAAGTTCTGAAATTAAATTATATTTGTTGAGGAGATTTAAACATCAGTGTTGGTAAATTTTTTACATAAGATGGGATACTTTGTTTGCTCACAAATATTCAGCTTTTGTGTTAATTGCACTAATTTAAATTGTGATTTGTATTATATTGTGATTTCATCACACAGCCCTATTGCAGTCCCTATAGACACTTTGCCAAGCTAACTACAACATTTCACAAAAATAGTGAAATCTTACAAGCTCACTTGCAACAGTTGTGTTCATAAATTACTGGGGAATTGTGTGTATGTGTGTGTGTGTGTGTATGCACGTGTGTGCTTGTGTGTGCATGTTGATATGTCATAGTGGGGACGCAGCATTAGCAGTGGATTACAGGTGAACAGCAGGCTTTTGAACCTCTTCCTGTGATACCCTTTGAATGTGCTCATGCCTTTGAAGTGATGTCAGTTTTAAAATATCTCAACTCTTTTATGTTTAGCCATTGGTGTTTGAGTTCAGGCTTCTAATTTATTTATTTGATTTATTTATTTTTTTAGTCTTGATAAGAGGATGACTATAATCCACACATCCGTCATGTGAAGTTGTGAACATGTGGGAACAGTCCTCTACGTAACGAAGCAGGATTTGTTCAAACACTGGGAGAAGGGAGGAGGGTGATTAAGCTGGAGGTGAGGAGTTGAATGACGGGTGATCCTTGATTGACTGTTTGTGCACGGCAGCCCAAATGAACTGTACAGTACGTGTGCACCGCCAGCTCGTGATTGGTATGCCAGATGAGAGGGCTAATTGTTCTCCCTGCTCCAATCCCAGGGCTCCCTTGATTTGGATTCATTTACCCTCTATTTTACCTCATTATGCAGGTCTGTGTTACTGCCAGCTTGTATATGAGCTATTTCGCATTGTTGAAATTGACTCGCATAATTTAATTTAAAAAATCAACTGTTGTACTCCGCAACCTCTCAAATACAAAACAGGTGCAATTTTCGCCTGATACATTTGAAAGGTGAAAGATATTTTCAGTGAAATGAAATCAATTGCCTTAAATTTAATTTACAGAAAAATATCCAGCTGCCAGAGAATTTTATTGCTTTCTACAGGCGCCTCTCTGAAACGCCTTTTATTAATGCTTCATATTGCAACAGAAAAGCAAAAATCCCAAAGCCGCCGTTGCCAAATGAGCTGTGCTTCCTTTCACCTTGTAAACAAATCAAATGTTGGGTGCAGTTGTGGGGGCATTTTATTTGGAGAAGTGCGGCAGTGTGCCAGCTCGGAGCAGGCAGGCGAGAGGGGGCTGTGGAGCTGTAGTTCAGTAGGTCTCTAAGCCCAGGGATGAAAATGTTCTCTGATTTCTGATCCTGTGCTTGTGCCTCTGCTCAACACTACTGACAAATGCTGCTGTTTGCTATGGCATTCCAGAGGTGGTCTCATGTTGGCCCAAACCAAACACAGTGCATGTATATAGCTTTGATAGACCTGGAATACAGCCTCCACCTCTGTCTGTGCTGTTCACCTTGTATATCTGTCTGTGTGTTCAAAAGTGCCATGCAATGTCACTAGCTTTGTCTCACCATTTTTCCACCAAAAGGGCTCATGTGGTGAACAGACCAGGACACTTAAAAGTACTATGCATTTTTACTCAGCATTTTTCAACATTTTACAAATACATTACATTGTTACCATTTTGGTTTGTGCTGTATTTCTCTACGTCGGCTAAACTTCTAGGAATGTGTTCACATGTGCAATGTCATCATCATGATACATGATTATTTTATGTAATTAAGACAATGTAGCCTATGATTATTACTATGATTATTACTATGATTAGCCTAGGATTATTCCTTGTCATTGGCATTATTGATTTACCTGTTTTCTTCCATCCTTTCTGCCAGTGTGTGGCATGTGCCATGCAGCTTGGCAGATAATGGTGAGTGGGGCCCCTGAGGGCAGAACCCCACAAAGCCAGTAATGGCACTCAGTATGCACACAAGGCTCTGATTTAGAGTGAGAGGCATTTCTAATCTCTGGAGGTGTGAGCCATGTTCTGCACAGATTAGCGGACTCCTTCTTTGTGCTTCCTCTGTGATGATTACTGCCTTCATCAGCCATAACTGCTCCACAACATTTTCATCAGATTATGTAGAAGCAAGTAATAACTGCTGTTTGAGTGCCCCTGTTATGATTTATGCATAGAGGTGATAACATGTATACAATCTATTATGTAGTTAACTGTGCATTATGAACCAATGTTAGTTCTATCAATTGATTTGGACTGTTGGCAGTTTGCTTTACATTTGGGCCAATACAATACCAACAACACACAGTTTCTATGTAGAATGTTGGACAATTAATATAACATACAATACCAGTCAAAGGTTTGGACACACCCTCTCATTCAATGTTTTGTTTTTGTTTGTTTTTTAAATATATTTTATTTACGTTTGGTATATTTACAGAAGACATCAAGTAAGATGCATGGAATTAAGTTAAATCACTCATAAATAAATTAAAAAACATTGAATGTGAGATTGTGTCCAACCTTTTGACTTGTGACTTTGACTATGGCATAATAACCATAAGTGTCATTAAACAGCATCATGTAAATCAAATATCATATAATTCTGTACTATAAATACATACTATAAACACTGTACTATAAATACATTGCATATTAAGTGTCTCTTACAAGGCAAATAATGGCTAGACAATTGGCTTTTTATATGGGAAGGCCATATTCTTGAGTAGCTTGTTAGCTATTCTATAGGTTTAAGTGTATGGCATGAACCGAGCCAAAGCAGAGATACAGGCAGATAAGAGGCCCCAGTGCGGTCATATTTGAATATTCTCTTCTTTACCTGCGTTCAACAGATGCAATAAGTCTCACAGACACACAGGCCAATCTGTTAGCGTGCGTGTGCGCTTGTTCGTGATCGCCGGAGTCTTTGATGTTGACTTTCTGATCCGGAGCATGACAGAAACAACATTATGTGCCGCTGCTGTTGCATCCTGGGATTGCCACTGAAAACACAGGCCAAGTATACCGTATCTACTCCCAGCCACCCAAGCCCTATTTCCTATTCCAACAAATGGACTCATTCCCATTAGAATTAGATGCAAACATTATCTTTAAATTGACAGTATCGCATGCTAATGGCGGACGACTTGTGGTCACACTGTGCATCCCCTGGAGCGGTTACGGAGGTGTCTTAACTGCTTGGGCGAAAAAGCCATTACGAGTTAAAATGCATCGATTTCAGAGACCAAATGTGACCACCCTGAGTTATGTGGGTGGTTTGCCAACACTGTTGTCAAACTAGCTTGAAAAAGAAATGTAGCTAAACCACTATTCTACATAAAAATGCACAGCTGATGTTTACTGTCCATGTAGCACAAAGATTATTGCACTATTTTCTGACCTATGTTAGAATGTAATTTCCTCATCACATACTTTATTTATATTTTGTTTCATTCACACATGTTTAACACACAAACCATGTGATGTCATGTGGTAATACAGAAGGTGCTCCACTGTGTTTTTAAACTTCATATACCTTCACTAGATCATTTAGATAATTTCAGCCCTGGAATTGACAATTTCTTCTGAACTAAAGGTAAAAGGTTAGCCAAGCTGGTGCCACCTAGTGCCTCCGCTCAATTTAATTTCTCTTCAGGGACTAGGTCAGGAATCAGAATACACTAGATGGTTTGAAAGAACCTCGGAAGTTGTACACGCACACCGGCCAATCAATAAAGAGCTGTGAAGGCATGACGTCAAAGTCAAGCGCCTGTCTGGGTCCCTTTTGTGGTACAGTAAACAAAGCTGTCAAGATAGATGTAGACAAAGCCATACATTCTTTGTTGGCAACGATTTCCAAGATTAAGGATTTAAAGCTGGAACAAAGAGAATGTTTGGTGAATTTTATCAAGGGGAAAGACGTTATTGTCCTTCCTACGGGATTTGGCACATTACATACGTCACGACCAAATAGCAGGAATTGGTAAAATATAAAAAAGTACCCGCCTACTGCCAAGTGAACAAATCCTAATGCTGCGAGGTCAGACGGTTTCCACGAAGTGAAACCGGCTGATGAATCAGACTAGTAAAAGGTAGCTGTTGACTGAAAAAGTACTGCTACATGACACGGTGGAACAGATTTTGAGTTCCACCTTGCATTTTGAGTTTTTGAAATGTAGACTAATAAATAAAGGTTTACTCAAACATGTGTTAATGAAACAAAACACAGCTCTGGGTATGTTTTTTGAGGACGTAACAGCATTATTACATGGCTAGAGTCAATATTGCACAATATAGGACCTTTTAAAGAAAATGAATCTATGGAAAAGTGGTGGCAGGAGAATGGTAGAACGCTACAGTTGAAATGAAAGCAGGATGCGAATTAGAAAGACTTTGATTGATGCTAACCGTTGAGATATTCACCTAACAAGCCGAGCATGGCAGCTCTGTAAAGGATTTCTTTTGAACACAACTGACCAGGAGTTGTTAGCCCACGACTCGACACAAAGCAACAAACAGTTTGACAGCTGGCTACGGGAAGATGAGACGTGAAGCCAAAGCAGCAGGCCTTTTAGCAGGTACTGTCTGTTCCCAGGCATCACAAGAAATAAAAAATAAAAAAATCATTCTCTCATTCTAGGATTTGGCTCTCTTAAAACGGCAAATTAAGGATTTTTCTCTCTTAAAACAACAAATTAAGGCCACTGCACTTGCTGATCACATTCTGCTCTAATTTGGTCAATAGTTTTGTCTTTCTAATTTAAGCTTGCTCTTGTCGTGCAAATGGGCTTATTAGGTCTGCAGTCAGGTTATTTGGGTTTAGACAAACAGTGGGCTAAAACAATGTATAACAAAGTTATGGTATGTTATTTTTGGCTATGGATTTTCCTTTTGAATGGTTTTCATTGTTTTGAATGTCCTTCCTCAGTTATAGGTCCTGTATTATGCAAAATTGACTGTTGTGAGCTTTAAGCTATGTTACCTCATCAAAAACATACCTGGAGGTGTTTTGTTTCATACATACGTGTTTGAGTCAGGGTTTACTATTTGTCTACATCTCCAGACAATCACCAGAAATGAAATTATCTAAATAATTTAGTGAAGGTGTATGGAGTTTAAAAACACAGTGGAGCACCTGTATTACCACATGACATCACAAGGTGGAAATGATTGTGCAGGGTTTGTGTGTTAAACATGTGTGATTAAACAAACCACAACTCCAGGTATGTTTGTGTTGAGGAAACAATATTATAACATAGATCAGAAAATAGTGTAATATGGGCCCTTTAATGTTTTAAAATTGTCTGAACTTGATATGTATACACTGTTTTCTGTACTTTTTGGCTATATGTTCTGGATTAGCTTCTGCATTAGTTACTGTACTAGTTACCGCATTACTGTTGATAAGTTTCAGTTAAGTTTGTCTAAGAAAGCTGGACTGTCTTTACCACAGTATCCGTCATAATGACTGGCACATCTCCAGCGTGTTATAGAGCATCAAGTCAAACTAAATGATCTCGTCCTTGTGGCTCACCGAGGCTTCTGTCCTCTCACAGCGGACAAACGCAATCACAGGGATTGTGGACTAAATTGCCAATTGCCATAAATGTTGAATACGAACCCCGGCTAAGCTCGCAGTTGTGAAGGCTAATTGGACTCCAAATATAGCATAATAAACCCACGCTTTGCCCACACCACTGGTAGTCATGGTTATTGCTCCGCGGGGACAGGCTCAGATGCCAACACCAGTCAGACTCATCAGCGAGCGACTTTTCCTCCGTTCGGGGTGTGTTTGCATGTGTTCCTGGCCTGTCAGTAGCGCACATCAGCGGTGGTAACAGGCAGTCCCAGTGGAGGGCAGAGTGACAGGTAGGTAATGATCAAAGAGGCCGTTTCCTGTGTTTCATGTTGGGCACAGAGAGAGACACATCTGTACTGCCGCTTCCTCTGCTTTTTAATGGGCTCCGGGCGTCGCACAAACTCACTGCGCGCCCATGCACACTGCCGCACAAACTTTACTCATTTGGAGCAGCATCACATTAATAGCTGCAAACACATTCCCAGCACACACTTCTCAAATTCCAACCCGGAATCAAAATAAAATCATGTCTGGATGTCTAAGAACTTTGAAGAGAAGTTGCAAGAAGTTTAGGTATTTTTTGTAAAGCGTCAGTACATTTTTGTTATTTTCCACATTATTAGCATTAAGCTTTGTGATCATTTGTGGTAATAGTAGTGTAACAATCCCAAGTCTCGGAACATTGCATCAGATCATCATATATAAATGACAGTATGTGACAGAAGCTTTGGCGAAAAACCAAAGAAGATAGACAACATACCAAGAGGCCATTTCTGGGTCAGAATATTGGGGAATGACCTAATTAATGATTACTAAGTACATATAAATTGAATACCTCTTTAAAGTGTGCTCCTGATCTCAAGCTGTCAGCTCAGTTCCATCAGACTTTTATCAAATATCTGGCTGGAGGGGAAATGCAGCCTGAGCCACCTGGTTGTCTCGGTGACCCTCTCAGCCCACAGTGGCAGAGCTATCTGTAGCAGGCCAGTCGCACATATCTGCTGCTCCATCTTGTATCCACAGTCACCACTGCTTTGTGGACACTTTGTACTTTGTCAGCTTGTGCACGCTGCCAGACTGGCCTTAATAACTTAAAGAGGGCTCTGATTGGTGGCTGCTGCCTGATCTCAGCTGGATCTCTGTTGTGTGTGCCTTTTGGTGATTTTGCTTTATTACTTGGAAGACTGCTAGGATAAAATGTGTGTTTGGAAACATACCATATACTATCATAGTATATGGGCCTTCAATTCTCATTTATAGTGCAATGGCCATGTTAGAGGCAAGACAACAAATGATCATCCTACTGAAGTAAATTACAGAAAATGTACATGCTCAAAATTACTTAGGTTTAAAAGCTGCTGTGCCTTCTATATGTTTGATTTTTTTTTTTTTTTTTTTTTTTTTTCCACTGTGTCACAAATGACAAAGAGAAAATATATCTTCTCCAGATCATCCATGGGTCTAGTGAAGAGGACAGGTTCTAAAAATTGGAGAGTTTGCACGTAGCCTGTTTGCCCAAAGGCTTTACCTGAGCTTGAGCTCATTTGTGAATGTTCTGAAGACCAGAATCTTGTTACCACTTCAGAGCAAAGCTCTGTATGGCCAGCTACCTGCAGATTTATCTAATTTAATTGGACATAAATTAGCCCCGAAATTGTTTATCATTAGAGCTGATAAACATTGGCAGTTTGTGTCTGAAGAGATCAAATCATTTTATTCCTCTTTAAAGCAGCAGCACGCCTAATACCTCTGATTAAATTCCTGTTGGGTGGATAGAGCTTGAATGGTAAGCAGTAGTTCTGGCTTTGTTTTAGCTTGGTGCTTGCATTGTGATAGTGTAACACATGATAGTGAGAGCGCGTGTAGACAAACACTAGTGAACCTCTGCCTGACCTGTCTCCACACACACAGCCCTGGCTCTCAAAACCAACAGTCTCTCTCTGAACAGGGCCGCGCTTTTTCTGGCAAACACGGAAAGCTCCAAATGATTGATAGCCATTTGTTTTGCCTGCTTAATACAACATAAACTCCACAGCGATTTATCACTGCGCTGAGGGTTTTTCACGGTGCCTCTGCGAAGCCCACTAAATATAATTCATTTTGTGTGTGAGCTACGAGCCAGGCATTAATGTTAAATATTCATGTGGGTCCAGTCTAAATGATGTGGCCATTGGCACACAGTTAGAGCGCACTCGTGGATAGGAGAAAATGTCAGGCTGGCAATAAATGAAAGCAGCGATGCCGTATATTAGCCTGCCATTGTAAATTTACCGTTGTTGTCATTTAGTATGGCCACTTAAAATGGATCTCTCTTCTAATCAATACTACCAATAAAAAAAATGCATATTGGTTTGTTGGCAATGATCCCCACTCATCATATTTGCTCATCTTTTAGTCATTGTTTGTATTTGTTCTCTAATTTGTACCTCATGAATGCTAAAAGAGAGTTTGGTGTTGTTTCTGAGCTGACTATCAAAGACGCTAACTTGACTCCCTTCTAAGTTGTGGCTGCCTTGCGAGCTCTTGTCACGCTAAATCAATACAGGTTGATTTTATGGTTTGAATTGTATTGACTATGACATCGGTCAAGCACCTTAATTTGGTAGATGTTTGCGTGACTTTCACAGGGTAGAGCTGCTATCATTGCGGCATACAAATTGTTTTCAGCAATCATGTAGTACAATTGAAATAAAATAATTTATACATTCATCTTCTTCAGTTTAATTTCATCGGCCATAAGGTTCACCAGCAGGGACAACCTCTCATACTCATCGACTTCTGCCAGTGCTTTGTCTCACAGTCAAACCTGCACCTGGAATATCGTTGATCATTTGCATAGATGGACTAAGTCTATGGTTTCACATACATTAGGCTCACTGCTTGTAGTTTGGTGAAATATTAAAGGTGCACTTTGTAGCTTCTATGGTGGAGGGTGCGCTACTTGCTTGTCTCCATGGAGATGTTATTTTATCTGAAATGTTCCACAGTAGGACATACTGTACAAACATCTTCTTTGCATTTTGTTAGCCTGATTTACCAGCTCGTTTCACTTCCTGGAAACCGTCTGACCTCACAGCATTAGGATGTGTTCAATCGATGGTAGGCGGGTAATTTGTATTTAACCAATCGCTGATATTTACGTTATGACGTATGTAATGTGCCGTTAATGGGGCTAAATGGTATATTACGCTTTTCCCAAATCCCGTAGGAAGAAGGGCAATAACGTCTTTCTGCTTGATAAAATTAACCAAACATTCTCTTTGTTCCAGCTTTAAATCCTTGGTCTTGGGAATCGTTACCAGCACAGAATGTATGACTTCATCTACATCCATCTCGACCGCTTTGTTTACTTTTGTGCTGTACCACAAGTTACGGCTTCACAGCTCTTCACTGATTGGCCGGTGCACGGTCTACAGCTTCCGGGGTTCTTGCAAACCGTCTAGTGTATTCTGATTTCTGACCTAGTTGCTGGAGAGAAAAGAAATTGAGCAGAGGCACTAGGTGGCACCAGCCTGGCTGGTGTTTTCAGTTAAGCTGTCTCCATTGTGATTACCAATTTTATTTCCATACTGTGGAATAATCAAGGCAAAACAATAATATCTCCATGGAGCCAAGCAGTTGGCTGACCCTTCACCAGAAAAGTCACACAGTGCACCTTTAACCCTCTCCAGGCAGGCGTTGCAGATTTGCAACAGCTAAATGCCAATTACCTACTTACTCCACATCCATATTTTATGAGCTTTTTTAACGCAGGAGCCTTTTCTCCCATCCGTGCTGATAAACGTGGGCGATGCAGACTGTGCAAGAATGGCTACACGCAAACGGCCTGCCAGAAGTGCAAAATACTTTTTTTTTTTTTTTACAAAGGATAAAAAAGTCAGGATTGTATATTACTACCCAATATTATAATTTTCCCCAAATATCAGATTTTTCCTGATACTAAAAATTAATTTGAGCCTGAGAGGGTTAAAAAAAAAAAAAATTACTTCTATACTCACTAAACAAGCAAAGGATTTGAGTTAATGTAATGACAAGTTATTGGATTTTCAGTTCTAAAATACACATTTTATTGCTATTAAGTATTTACTGTACTTCTGGAAGTGACAGTAGGTGAAAAGTGTTCTGTTTTTGTTTTTTTTCTTGTAGTGTAATTAAATGTATCTAGTGTTGAGTATATGGACTGTAAGCCAAAAATATTCATGAATGCGTCATTACTGGATATAGTCATGTTCAACTACATACTATACTCTAAATATTAATTGTTAATAACATAGTCTGAGTATGCTCTCTATGTAAACCTGTATGGAAAACTGGATGGAAAGGGCAAAATATAATGGTACATGGAGTATCCATTAGGGAGTGGAGTGGAGAGCGTAATGTGTGCCGTGCATCATTTGGGTGGAGTAGTGAATGTTAAATGGCCACATATTGACAGACACACTTGAGCAGAATTCATTTTTATCAAACACACTCACATTTTCAGTCTGACTAATGAGGCCTAGGGCTGGAGATGGTTCCATCAAGGAACTTCCCTCCTCCTTGCTCTCTCTCTCTCTCTCTCTCTCTCTCTCTCTCTCTCTCTCTCTCTCTCTCTCTCTCTCTCTCTCTCTCTCTCTCTCTCTCTCTCTCTCTCTCTCTCTCTCTCTCTCTCTCTCTCTCTTCCCTTTTTCTCTCTCTCTCTCTTCCTCTTCTCTCACTCCTGGGTTGCCTCTCTTCTTTCAAACATGCACCTGATTGATAGCTGTGATTTGCCTGAGAAAAGGGAAATGGGAAATTGAAAAATAGTGAAAGAAGATTGGAAATAACACACTGATTATAAACTGTGCTGCAGAAACAAAGGGCCTTCCCGCTGCTTTTTTTCTTATTACTGAGGACGCAGGTGTGTGTCTGACAGGTGCCTGATTGAGCCGCACAAAAGACATTACAACTGCAAACAAATGGCTGTGTTTAGCGTCCCAGGCCGCAGTTAACATTTTGGGCTGATAGATGTGATTATGAGTATATGAGCACTGGCACAAACGGGCACAGGTGTTAGCTAGCACCACGCACAAACAACGCCATGTTATTGTTGTGCTCAATATAATCTATCTATACAATTAATGGTATGCCATCTGCAGGGTCATCAGTGCTGGGGCTGGTTTTTAATACGCCTCATATTGTAATAATGGGATCTCTCTGCTGGAGGCATGTACACTGATTCATCATTGTGCATAAGAAAAGCGGGTAATTTTTCAGACTGTAAAAGATGAAAACAACAACTGGAGTGGTTTAAAAATCACTGATTTACAAAATAACCTCAATTTCCTCGATGCTACTATTATTTATTCTTTCCATATTCAGCCTCTAAAAATGTGCTTTTGAATCAGCAGAAAATAGAAGGATTTGTGTTTCTCATAAGCGTTGGTTGACTAAAGACTTGGAGCTTTAATATTGGGCTTGCAGCTCCAGACAGTGGGCAGTGGTGCAGCAGCTGTCTGTTGACCTAACTGAACCTCCTCTTAGCCCCTCTGACCAGCCACGGTATGTGGGCAGGCTGTGCCCGTGACAGGGCTGTCATAACTGTCTCCTAATGTGCTAATTATCTCTCACACACGCTTGCACAACACGGACACAATGTAAAAATAGTGAGTAAGCAGATAAGCTGTTTTTTTCAAGAGATCAGAGTCAAAAGAGGCATCATGAACTACATACAGTATTTCACTGAAGAATAACTATAGGAAAGATGTTTTGAAACATGAGACATACAGATATTTATATATTTAATGTTTTAGATTGTAAATAATTAGACAGTATACAATAAACAAAAGATTAAGGTTTTAACAATAGTTTAAGACCTCTGTATGTGATGGTGAAAAATTGCATGTAATTTCAAAGTATAGCATTATTTCCATGGAGACAGGCCACTAGGGCAAGTTACAGGTCATGGACACAAAAAGGTCATGGACTTCCCTCTGGAATAGTTAGTGCACCTTGAAGTCAGACATTAGTAAGCCTATAACAAAATGTCACATTAGTGATGAAGTTAAATCATATTCATATTTTACAATCCATCCTTGCATCCCAATAACACAGGCCCGAAAGAGGCTTCTTTGTGACTCTCCTCTTTCTGAAAACATAAAGATGCTGTGCTATATACAGACTATGAGCCATAGTGTGTCGGTCAGCCAAGGGTTAAGTCTGCTGTCATTTAGTGCAGCTTTCTTTGGTTATACATCACAATGACGTCTTACTGCTCTTAAGTCTGCTCTCCGTCAGCCGCTCTTGTTAGCATAGCAGAGTGGATGAGTGTGCCTCGTAGGTAAAGGTAATCTTTGTCCCTTCCAGCTAATGCACTTCAGATTGTCAGTGCATTCATCTCAACTTTTATGTTTTTATAAGATACATTATTCCTTATTTTGTTAATTTGGCAGAATGCAATTATATATTAATAATTTCTTTTAAACATCACTGTTATTCATGTATGTTTGTTGTATTTTGTCTATATATCACGTAAAGGTAGCTTAGATGGGGTTATGTATTCTAAACACACAAAGAATACTGAAGTTACATTACATTTGGACTGCTGATGTACCCAAACTGGGCAAAGAATCACCAGTTCCTATAATACAATCCATCTCTGATCAGTGGGAACTCAGAAAGATTGTAACTTGTATTTTTATAGCAACTAATTAGCCGCATTCAAGGGTTATATTTAGTCTTTGGAGAAAGAACACGCGTGTACTCTTGTGTATCCCGTCAGGATTAATTTGTTAGCCAGCCTTCTGGGGACAAATATCAGACAGCTCCCAGTTGTGTTAGTGACAGGTGGTGGTGGATTAAGACAGAAATGACATGTAATGAAAGAAGGGGTTACTTATATCTAATAGTTTTACTTTAAATTTGAAGTTTGTTGATGGGTACTGGTTCTATGGGGACTGTGTGTGTGGCCTATATTTACTGATGCATTCATTTATACAGAAGCTGCAGCCAGTTTCAAGGTTGACCTTGTCATTAAAATGTTGTGCTATCAATACTTTGTGAAATTTTAAGCTAAGTATTGACTGAACTGATTCTCTAATATGCAATCATGTTTTTATTGCAAGACTTAGTTTAGTTTAGTTTTTATTTGAATAAAGGAGGGTGCAGAGACATTAAGCTCAGGTTTTGTCAACAAATGTTCAACTATTTTTGAGATAGCAGTTTTTGGTCACTAAAAACAGGTGTTCAGTTGTTGATGTTTTTTTTTTGTTTTTTTTTGTGCTTGTTTTTTTTTTTTTTTTTTTTTTTTTTTAGCCTGAATAACTGTGCCATCGATACTACAAATTTTGAGATGGTCTCCTCTGTCAAGATTACCACAGTGTGAGAAATTCTCATTTTTAATCAACCGAAGAAGCTATTTGGATGAGTGGAGAAATGCTTTCACTCTAAAATCTTTTGTCCTTCCTTTGCTACGGATCCGACCTGGACGACTTAAATCAAAAAGAACATTTAATGCATTAACGTAATAATATCCCCAATCTTTAAAGCCAATTTATTGTTGTTTATGTCTTACCATTGGATTGCAAGTTTCTTCTCAAACCAAGTCTTTGATAGTTTGTTTTTTTTTTCTTTTTTGAAACGGCTAACCTTAGAAGTGGCCCATGTTTATTGGGTCCACTCTGCAGGAGCTCATTTGTCCATGCGACTTCCTCGGAGGGAAAAGTTTGAAGCCCACCTCTGATCCATCTAATTAAATGAAAACTCAGTGAGCTCTACGCAGTCAGACAGCCCAGCACACACACACACACGCACACACACATATAAAGGTATAACTGATGTGAATCTCCATGGGGGACTACACATCATGCTGCAGTATCGTGTCCTCTGGTGCAGTGCTATCACAAAGTATGCTGACACACAACACGGCGCGGATCATGAGCATAAATAAGCAAGGGAATGTTTTACCTGAAAAGAGGAGCATTAATTCAAAGGCATCACGCTAGTACTGAAAGAATGTTGCCTCATTAGTGTTACCCCACTGCTTTCTACAGCAGCTGAGATGGTGTGAGCGAGAGGATGAGCCAGTCTACCAGCAGTCAGAATCTCCCGAGATCTTGCATTTGCCTCGGTGACTAAAAAGTGCACATTATTATGCTTCCATTGTGGCAACCGATGGGCTGAACAAAGATGCTTGAATACCAGAGCGCTCTGAGTCCTCACATCTTTGACAAATGTGCTGCCAAAAATTTATAGCTTCACAATGAGCGTCTCCAGCAGGAAATTTAGCATTACTGTAGACTCAAGCCCCCCAAAAATGAAATCACTTCTTTGCCTTTGCCCCTTAAAACGCAGAGAATGGAATTTTGGGGATGAAAAAGGAGCAGGGGTGAGGAGACAAGGACAGACGCTATTAGGAGGACGTCCTTGTGATTGACAGATTGGTGCATGGGCTGCGTTCACAAGCGCACGCCATCACAAGCGGTTCCCCCAGAAATCTGTCTATCACTGCTGTCTAAGCTGAGCGACAGCCATGACATCTAATCACAGGCGAGCTGGCACCTCATAACTCCTGCCTAATGTGCTGCAGGTACAGGAGGAGGAAGGGGCACACGCAGCCACGCACTATTTATAGCCCGTTCAGGGGCCACCAGCAGGAAGTAGATCACACCGAGGGGTTAGGGAAGATGTCACTACACTGTATCAGCACTGTTTAGATAGGTCTCCGTTGACAAGATTAAGCACCTCTGCGCCCAGGTATAAAGGCGAGATGTTTTCTAGGTTGCACTGGGCTTTTCCTGACAAGTAACATCAAATGAGGGCAGATATAGTGCATATACAAGATGATAATGAGCTATTTACATAATGTTGCTACAACACCATAATTACCTGGCAATTAAAGCAGCTCAAAAGCCTCATTACAGGCTGTCCTGAGGGCTTCTTGGACTGGGATGTGCGTTCAAGCTTGATATCCACTTTTAGATCAGCCACTAGATTTTTGGCACCTTATTTCTAGCTGTTTAATATAGTGTATAGTTTAAGGCATTAGCATAGGCTGTCACTGTTTATAACATGTTTTTACTTATTTTGTGATATTTCTAGAAACAAATACAGTGCTTTTTAGGGTTTTCAGGCGTGCACATACGCCATATCAACTTGACACTAAATGGTGACTAAAATTAAAACAAAACCTGGATCAGGAAAAGAACAGGAACAAAGCAGGACTAAACCAGGACCAAATCAAACATGAAGTGTATACCCTTATTATTAATTAAGTTAAGTTACAAAATATCTGATGCGCACTTATAAACTCTGAGGCTATTCCACAGATATTAATTTGTAAAGGTGTTAAATGTACGGGCATTGTTAGAACATTACTACATGTGTTGTATTATCGCCAAACTGTAAGAGGACATTTTGTGATGAAAATTTGTGACACTTCCAATTATCACAAAAAGTTTGGAATTGCACATAATAACATATTGAGCTAGGTTTTGTTGCATGCCTGTGGACCCTGTTAGAAATTTGTTCACTATCAGGTGTGATTTGTCACCTATACTTTTTGTCCTGAGGGAATCGCTGACACATAGAAAATGCACAAAGGAGTACACAAGGACATGTGTCATACCTTGCACCCTTATTACGCCAGCAATGACAAGTCAGACAAGCAGTCACTTCCCCAGTCTGCCGAGAGACCCATTGCTCTGAGTTACAATAGTCGAAGAAACTCGAAAGTCTGTCTGAATGTCAATATAATAAAAAATGGCTTGTGAGAAATAAAACTGCGCTGAAGGAGGGCGTAATGTATGTGTGTGAATGTGCGTGTGGCGTTGTTTATGAATAGCACACAATGAATGATGGGAGCTCTCCCGAGGGTAACAGGCCCCTGAGCGCCGCTGTGGGGACTTGGGAACATGCCAGTCTCCCATGCCCCGTGAGGAGATGCCAGCTCCGGTGGGCACCGTTCCGAATGGGTGCTCTCTCTTCCCTTCCAGGATCTACGTGTGGGCTCCCGGGGGAGAGTCTCCAGGCAGTGGCTGCACCAGAATGGACCTGGGCTGGAATCTCAATCAGGAACAAGCATAAAAACCAAAAGTCCACACCACCCCACACTCACACAGACACACATACAGTATATACCCACCTCTGAGCCTCTCTGTAATAATATCGCACTAGGGGAAATTGAGAAAAGGCCTCATTATGTCTGGGGTGGTGTACACCTGCCGGAAAAATGGAAGAAATTACCACTTGATGATGCCTTTTGTATTCGTCTTAATTACTCGGAAATTGCATATGGAGCGTAATGAATTTGAACGTGCACATTATTGCGATGTATTTGTTAACTGAGGGATATGCTGTGTGCTTGCATCCTGTCTTCTCACAAGCTGTCTTCTTCTTCTCTTTTTTCTGCCCTGTTCCTGTCCGTGTCTGCGCTGCTACAGGAGCTGCTGAAATCGTGACAGGTACGCCGCTTCATTTCTCTTCCCTCTCCTACCTGCTGTTCATTTGGAAGTGCTGCTTTCTGTCTGTTTCTGTTGATTTGCTGTCCGTTCCAACTGCTGTTCATCTGTGCGTATTTACATGAAATACGCCGCCTGTGTGTTGCAACTCCGCTGTAGGAAGATGCAGGCGTCTATCTGCACACAAGCAGTTGTTTTTGTTAGTTATAAATCAACTATTTGTGGGTATTGCCTGCTGTTCCAGTCCTGTGTGTGTGTGTGTGTGTGTGAGTGAGTGTATCCCCTCAACGTCAGCTCCAGTGACACCTCATCACACTATGTCTTCACTTCTTCATTAATGTCATTTGTGTTTGTCACTAATTAATAATTACATGTTCTAGTAACTAATCATCACGCACACCACACTCCACACTCCATTTAAATCTGCAGGTGTCTGTCTCTCATATAATGTCTCTTTTCAATATGACTGCCCACACAATCATCCATTATATACTGGTAATGTTCTTAAATACATAGTGCAAAAATAAAAACATTCACCGTATATAAAATAGGAATCACAATAATGTATTATTAAAATAAGCCCACAGGCTCAGTTAATTTTCATGTGTAAAATGTTTAATTATAACAAAATGGCACAACACTGCCATAAATGTTATTGTACAAGTAATTTCTCCTACTTTTCTTATGTTACTTAATTACTTTTAATGACATTTGTACAACTTTTGCTGTAGTAACTTTTTAAAGTCTAAAGGTAATGTAAAGGCTTACTTTCACTGAAGAATGTAGTTTACAAAGAGTAATATTTTCCCATCCCAATAATATCCATTATAGTGGTATAACTAGTTTCAATGCTCTAATTCAATTCCAGGTAAGTCAAACTTAGTTTTCTGAATGTCCTCTCTCTATATCGTAATGTAGGTCACATACACCGTGTATGTGTAAACATCATGGCACTAAAAGCTTCACAAAGGCATGCACCATGACGATGCAGCACAAGAGGAGCTTTATTAACCTTTACAAAAGCAGGCTAATTAGAAAGCTAATGCTGTGTTTGTTTAGTTTTATTACAAAAAATGGGGACTTTTTTACCTACTTATCCTGAGAACAGAAAGCTTTCTTCTATTTGAATGGTCTTATTTTCTTGTTGTAATGTAGGCCCCATTATTACACAAACAGATGCACTGATTTTCTATGATTGCATGTCTTTGAAGAATAGCCGAGATGGTCAAATTAGTGGGTATGAAATTTGTCAAACCTTCCCCACGTCAAGGTTCTGAGAGAAATGGCAGCGCACTAATTATACCCCCGGACTGAGCCTTCTTATGTTCCAACATCCTTTAAAAGCATTTCATCATGAGGATCAGGGTTTAATGACTGAGCAGCAGAAAGATGTGTTGCGCTAAAAAGCTAGCATCAGAGAGAGCCCGTCGCTGCGGAAACTTTTATTGTTAACGACTGACTGTAGACGTTCCTTGAAAGGACTCGGCCGCTGCAGACAGGGGTAACTCCAGGGAGATATGGCGGCGCTGCTGTCCTGCTTTCACTGCCCGCTTTCATGTCTTTTGATGCGAAAATAAGAAAGAGAAAAGTTCAAAGATGCCCAAGTCCACGCCAGAAAGGTACCCCAAGTATTCAAGGAGGCAGACAAATTCTATCCAATAAAGTTTCTGGGTCCAAATTGGTGGGTTTGGCTGGCTGTGTTTTGCATGTGATGAGGAGCAGATTGTACATCCCCTTAGCGTTCCAGAGTTCTGAGGACCCAACTCTTTCATTCATATGTTGTGATGGCGACACATGGGAGAGGGGGGCACTTTGCTCTTCCAGACAGCTGCTGGACTGAGTGAGAATTTATCAGCCAGTCATCTGTACCATTCCTCGCTCGCCCGCCTGCTCCTCTCCCTCACTAACCCCCATCCAACGCCCAGAATTAATGACTGCCTCTCCTCATTTGCACCCAATCATGACCGGGATGCTGAGGCAATTGAAAATGTTTACTCCAATTGCAAAAACCCTCCATGTTGCACAAAGTGGCTTGTTTTCTCTTTGATGGGATTGCTAATCACAGCGACGTTATTTATGTGTGTTTTGAATTGGAGATGAGCCTAGGCTTGGGATATTGGAGGGCTACCAACCTTGCTTGGGGCTGCTAAACCTTATGGAGAATTTATCTTTTTGCATTCCCTTTTCTCACAGTCCAACAGATTGGGAGCAGAATAACCTTGCTTTGAGGCTGCTCTATGTTGCTGTTATGACTGCCAAATATTTTACTTTTACAGCAGTGAATAAAAAGACATCAAACAGCTCCACAATGCTTTCGCTTTATTACAAATTGCAGGCTTTACAAGATAACTATTCTCAATAAAAGAGTTACAGCTTGCTCTTAATTTCAAAATATTAATCATGAAAAACAGATCAATTGTAAGACTCTTATCTACTTTTTTAAAATTTTGAACAAGCCAGAATAGAAAAAAAAAAAAAAAAAAATCCCTTGCTTTTAATCAACAGTGGATAAAAGTGAATAGGAAAGCATGCATACGATCACATATTCAGTAGGTGGTAGGTACGGGACATCTCTCATTAGTCAGTGCCAAACACAAGCCAAGGAGATAATAAGTTTGACCCTTAGGTGCCATTAAGCGTGAGGAGGTGAGCCCTAAATGATGCGAGTCCATCACTGTCAAAGCCACTGCGCTGCCACTGTTTGTCTTTCAAACATCCACTGAGTGATGAAGGTGCCAAACAAGGGCATGTGTGGCCCAGTTTCTCTAAGCAGCGCCGGTCTACAGGTGTGGGGGACCTTTTTACTGGTGTGTGTACTACATTTTAAAATACTGCACCATCCCTAGTATAGAGAGCGTATCAGAAGAAACACGATTTAACCATTATTCATGATTATTGACATCATGCCAAGATTTTAAGGCTTTATAAGAACCACAGGAGAAAGCATAGAGTCAGTGGGATGAAGATTGGGGAGAGACTGCGCAGTTTAATCTGCCTTTTCACTTCCAAAAATGCTGTTCACTTGTGCTTCTTTGTCTACATAATACACATATACGTTGTGTAATTGTGTTCTGTTGATTTTCCAGATAATTTGTTCATAATTTGAAAAATGGTGAAGTCCTTCATTCACTTTCATTCACACTGACTAATACATCACATTTTCTCTGGTACATATATGTAACAAAATATAATTACTTTACTTTTTACTCTTTTGTGATATAGACAGTGTTGGGAAGGTTACTTTTAAAATATATTCCCCTACAGATTACAGATTACATATCCCAAAATGTAGTTTGTAACGTAATCCATTAAAATACTTAAAGTGAGTAACGTAATCTGAATACTTTGGATTACTTGATATTGTCATGTTTTTTAAAACTACATAAATGTACCAACAACATCCTGAAAATTCATGTTTGTTCTCTTCAAATTGGTCCTGGTTGAGACCTGGTTTAGACCTGGTTTAGTCCTGGTTTAGTCCTGGTTTAGACTTGGTTTAGACTTGGTTTAGACCTGGTTTAGTCCTGGTTTAGTCATGGTTTAGACTTGGTTTAGACTTGGTTTAGACCTGGTTTAGTCCTGGTTTAGTCATGGTTTAGACTTGGTTTAGACCTGGTTTAGTCCTGGTTTAGTCCTTGTTTAGACCTGATTTAATCCTGGTTTAGTCCTTGTTTAGACCTGGTTTAGTCCTGGTTTAGACCTCGTTTTAGTCCTGGTTTTGTCCTGGTTTAGACCTCGTTTTAGTCCTGGTTTAGTCCTGGTTTAGATCTGGTTTAGTCCTGGTTTAGACCTGGTTTAGTCCTGGTTTAGACCTCGTTTTAGTCCTGGTTTTGTCCTGGTTTAGACCTCGTTTTAGTCCTGGTTTAGTCCTGGTTTAGATCTGGTTTAGATCTGGTTTAGTCCTGGTTTAGACCTAGTTTAGTCCTGGTTTAGACCTCGTTTTAGTCCTGGTTTAGTCCTGGTTTAGTCCTGGTTTAGACCTGGTTTAGTCCTGGTTTAGTCATGGTTTAGACTTGGTTTAGACCTGGTTTTAGTCCTGGTTTAGTCCTGGTTTAGTCCTTGTTTAGACCTGATTTAATCCTGGTTTAGTCCTTGTTTAGACCTGGTTTAGTCCTGGTTTAGTCCTGGTTTAGACCTAGTTCAGTCCTGGTTTAGACCTCGTTTTAGTCCTGGTTCAGTCCTGGTTTAGACCTCGTTTTAGTCCTGGTTTAGTCCTGGTTTTAGACCTGGTTTAGCCCAAAATGTGAAAACAGGAAAATACTGCCGTGTAATCCATTTATTTCAACAAAGTAACTGTAATCCAATTACCACTCACTGAAACAGTAACTGTAACTGAATACAGTTACTCATAATTTGTACTCTGATTATGTAACTCCGGTACATGTAATCTGTTACTCCCCAAGTCTGGATATAGATTTAATTACATTTACAAATCCATTACATTTTCACAAATTCTTATCATCATAGTGACCTTAATAATCACAATTATCGATGAAAGATGACGTTTCTGTTCTGTACCCGATACTATTTCAAACTCTGATACTTAGAAACAAGCTTGATTTTGACATAATACAAAATCTCCTGACAATTATTGTAACACTAAAATTTGATATTGTGACATCCTTATTTGGTATGCACAAACACAATGGGGCTTCATTTGGGCTTTACATCAGTCCTGTGTTAAGTTCTCTACTAGTTGAATGTCTGTCTTGTTACTCTTGCTGCTTTGTCCTGAGCCCAAACCTTGGCAGGAGAGTGAAATGAAATGGGTTGTTCATTGCGTCAGACAGGTCTTCAGAGCTTTTCTCTACAGGAGGTTAATTTCTTATTGCTTTCCACATTCTGAGGGTTCATTCTGAATCATGCTAGTTTGCTGTCTATTCCCATTATCCCTATCTGAAAATGTAGGTGTTTTTTTCTTCCCACTTTGTAAATGTCAGAATGCAATAGAGGTGTCTGACAACTCAGGCATGCAAATGGGCTTTTGATGTTTTCTTGGGGCTGTGGCTGCATGTTGTTACTTTGGTGTGAATCTGCGGTATTAAAACGTATTTTCTTTTTTTCACTCCTGCCAGATAAATATAGTACAGGGTGACTTCTGATTCTGTGAAGGAGGGGAAACAAAGCTGGTCTTTTTGTGCTGGGGTTTGCTGTAAGGTGTAAGTTAGGATGACAAGGTCCAGCGCCTGTCTGTAGCAACAATGGCCATGTTCAAAGAGAGCGTAGAGCACTTTTATTCCTGGAGCCACACAGCACCAGCGCCAACACACTGACTGAGTACACAGTGGTCACATGGAAGCTCAGATGGAGGGCTCTGATAAAGCTTAACCAAAAACAGCATCTCGCCCGTCTCCTCCTTTGCACCTCCCTGCCCAGATCCACTGCTCCACACTTTCTTACACTCTCTCTTTGTCTCCGTTTTGTCCTTTGCTTTATTCTTACCTTCGTGGGCAGCCGAGCTTACAGCCCATCTGGCACTGACTCACAGGGCCCACTCCGAGCTCGGGGGGGATCAATAGTGACAAACATTGCACATGGCTCTTATAATAAAAGGATTAGATTCAGCAGCAAACAATGTACACAGTCTATTCACACGTCCTTTCAGTGTGAATATTTGATGTTTCTGATTGTTCATAAATATCAAGCAGCAGGACTTGCACCAGTGTTTCCCCAAACAGGGCAAGAACCCCTGGAGTATGTGAGAGGTGGAAATGAAATGAAACTCTATTTGAATTTCAAAAATGCATAACTACACCGAAATACCCTTAATAGTGCATGAAGACTGACATGAACAAATAGTTTATTAGGAATGATTCAGGCTTTCACACTACTCAGTTCATCCTATAACTACTAAATATAACCCCTTAATTAAATAGTTATTAAGCCTGGCTCATTCTTAATAAAATATTTGTTAATTTTGAATAAAGTCTGTATTAATGTTTTATTAAGGCTAATTAAGGGTTATTATAAAGTGTGACCAATTTATTTGTGAGATAAAGCTTGGGGGGTACTTGAGAAAAAAGGTTGGCAATCACTGACATCGTGCTCGTGCACAATCACCTCTTAAAAAACTTAATTAATCCAGTACTAAACCAGCACTAGACCAGAACTAAACCTGGACAAGACCTGAACTAAATCAGCACTAGACCAGAGGTAAATCTGGACAGGACCAGAACTAAACCAGCACTTAACCAGAACTAAACCAGCACTTAACCAGAAGTAGACTAGGACTAGAACAGGGCCAAACCAAGCCGTCATCAGGACCAAAAAAGGACAGTGTGCACACGCCATGTTTGATTTTGTGTTTGTTTGTTTGTTTGTGTGTTGTTTCTAGTGGATGGTCAGAACCTGGCAACGGACAATGTGACTGTGATTGAGGGAGAAACAGCCACCATCAGCTGCAGAGTCCGAGACAATGATGACTCAGTGATCCAGCTCCTCAACCCCAACAGACAGACCATCTACTTCAAAGACTACAGACGTGAGTGACCAGCCCTAAAACATTGCACAATGGGACAAGAAAACATAACTTTGGTTACCTATATTAAACAGATTCTACCCTGCATAAAAAATCCTTAGTTTATTGTAAACTGTGTAATCTGTCTGGTAGAGGGTTCATCACCTTTTTTTTTGTATGGGTATGTTCTTAGTACTTTCCACAGTATGGCATTAAACTGATTTATCCATTCATGGAGACAAGCAGGCAGCATCAGAAGGCCAAGTTATAAGTGAGAGTAAGAATGTTTCAAGGTATTTTTGAGCAATAAAAACATCTCTAACTGAATATACTGTAAATTTGGGGGCAATGGTGGATCAAAACAAAGTCAATAAAGTAGTGAAGTACTGTACTTCAGTAAAATTTTTAGGTATATGTACTTAATTTAAACACACACATTTTACAATACATCTTAAAGTTAATATTTTTTTAGTTTTACTTTACTACATTTTCACCAAGTTGTTTGAGATCTGCCGAAAAGGCTGAGGGGTTATTTTTATATTATATATATTTGAGCAAACAAAAATATAACCAATAAAACAACAAATCAGTTCAGTTGTTGCTGTTGAACAAAATTTAGTACAAATCTTTATCAAAATTATAACACTATTAGATCT
This sequence comes from Boleophthalmus pectinirostris, assembly GCF_026225935.1. Classification (NCBI taxonomy): domain Eukaryota; kingdom Metazoa; phylum Chordata; class Actinopteri; order Gobiiformes; family Gobiidae; genus Boleophthalmus; species Boleophthalmus pectinirostris. The sequence continues at coordinate 15,919,788 of NW_026571541.1, forward strand.
CAATCTATGCAAAATACTTTTACTTTTTACTCTTTAAGTGTATTTTTATACAGGTTCCTGAATACTTTTACTTAAATAGATTTTTTCATGTGATACTTTTACTTGAGTATCTGTACTTTTATTTATGTAGCAAAAATTTGGTACTGAGTCCTTCACTGGTAAGGGGTTTGTTGTTATACTGTGAAATATTTCAAGCAAAGCAACATCTATGGAGACAAGCAAGGTGAACCAGCTACCAGAAAAGTTACGCTGTACATCTGCATCTGTAAATACTGTAAAATATGTTACTCAAGATATCAAAGTGTAGAGTTTGTTCTGTCAGCTGTATTTTTTCTAACATATAATGAACAGTAAGTAGAAAACAGCAAAGGTTAGAACACATAATAATTCCACTGGAATATTAAAATATCTGAGAATGTCAGTAAAAAATGGGGAAAAAATTGAACAAGAGGACAGTTTTTCATGTTTTGCAGAATTTTAAAATACAAAATGAAAAAGAAATATTTATTCCAGACCTAGGCACATATTTGTATTAAATTTTGTATTCTTACAGATTGATTCAATCACGTGTGAAATGTTTCCTTGTGATTATGTGACAGTTTAACCAATTTAGTAAATCTTTGTATTCAATTGTCCATGCAAACTTAATACCTTTTGTCCTTGACTCTTTTGGCTCATTTTCACAAGTCATTAAGCCCCGAAAACGTTGAGATTAATATGAGATACTACACAGTGCCTCCATAATGGGAGCAGTTTGGTGTCCTTGTCACCGTTCGATTTTACGATAATCTGGTAGATTAGGATATTGAACATTATGCTTATGCATGAGCATATGTGCTACTTCTAGCCTGAATTTTCCTGTTTGTTTTTTTTTACTTGTTTGTGACTGGGACAGACGCCAAGACTCAAGGTGAATGAGGACCTTCCTTATTTCAGTCTCCATCACATCCCAGCTGTTCCTTGCTGCTGCAGCCTGTGACGTTTTTTCCACTTCCACTTTGAAAAGTAAAAGATTTTAGAAAGAAAGTTACATGAAAATTTAAGTGAGGAATGCAGGTTTAAGGGATCTAATGGCACCATATTTGTAATATGTGTTTTGGAAAAGACAGGATGATTTAAATGAAACACAGCAGCGAATAATTAAGTCTGACATCCTTGTAACAATCAATATCAGCCTTTTTTTTCCCCGCCGCATTAGTCATTCAGCCTTTTATTTGTAGTGAACCGCTCCATATGCGTTTTAAAATAGGCTGTGTCATTTTGCTCTGCCTTAATCAATGAAGTGCTACTGCCAATTACCAACACAAAAGCTTTGGTTTATCTACAATTAGATCAGTCTTTATGGCAGCTCGGTGACAGCAGCAGTAGCGTTGTTTGACTCTGGCTCCTGTGTGTTGTCCTGTGGGGGGGTCCGACTGCTATTCTGGGCTGTGTTCCTGGAGGACTCATATCTGTGCGGGACCCCCCTCCGCCCGTGGCATTGTTAGCTGTCAACAGGCCCGCTCCACACAGCGCTCCACATCTTTATGTACAAGGAAGTAAACAGCAGCTACACCAGGACGCGAGCTGGGGACAAGAACAGAGATGCTGATTCACACACACAAGTAACTAGAGCTAACAGATCCACTGACACACAACAACTTCATGCTCCAAATACAGATGCACTACATGGTACAGGTCCCGTTGCTTAGACACAATTAGTGAATGAGATGTTCAACAGTGGATCATAACATAACCACTGACAGCTGAAGTCATTTACACAAGTTTATGATGGTTTGGAGTATTGGACAACAACAAAGCATTCATGTGTATGCCAAAAAATATATCTGACTTGTAATTAAAAAGACAATAATTTCAAACAATGCTGTAAAAATTAAAGGACCCATATTACGCAATTTTCTGATCTAAGTTATAATGTTATTTCCTCATCAAAAACATACCCAGAGCTTTGTTTTTTTCACACATTGACACATGTTTACATAAACCCTGCATATTTAGGCTGTGTTCCCTCAACAGAAAACACTCTGTTCCACCTTGTGATGTCATGTAGTAATACAGGAAGTGCTTCACTGTGTTTTTAAACTCCATACACCTTCACTAGAATCATTTGGATAATTTCAGATCTGGAAATGTCAATCTCTACTGAAGAAAAGGTAAAAGGTAGCTGTTAACATGAAAACTACAGCTTCATGGTATCACAAGGTGAAACAGCATCGTGAGCTTTGGAGATGTAGGCAAACTAATAATGCAGGATCATTCAAATATGTGTTAATGAAACAAAACACAACTCTAGGCCACTTTAATATGGCTAAAAGCTCACAATAGCCAATTTTGCATAACATAGTACCTGTAGAGAAAGTAAAACATAGACTTATCATTATTTATTAGTAATATCATAGAACTTGTTTTCAAAGCGGCTGTGGATAGAGGAGTAGCTTTGGTCCAGATTTTGCAGGGTAGAACAGGCCTCATATCATTCTGAACAGAAGTTAATTAATTGTATTTTTGATTGCAACCTTCTTGTAATTGCGTATTACTTGAAATCATAATTATAAATTTGATTAATTGCACAACCCTAATCTCTAAGTGAAAGTGTCAGAGACAGAAGGAACATTTAACATTTAACACCTGCACACACATCCAAATTGGGAAATTGACCAGGACTAAACCAGGACTAGAACAGAACTACCACAGTCAACTAAACAGTAAACTAAACTGCGCACAAACCAGGATCTAACCAGGACAACTGGGAACATACCCTAAAGCTCCAATATTATGGTTGACTTAGATTTGAAACTAATCCTGTATGAGTCTGTATGGAGGCCAGATGGTCTAATAAACAATAAGACTTATCACATACACTGGGCTTAAATATAAATGTTTTTTGAAAAATCTGTTTTGTTAGACTGGTATATTGACTTGTATAAAGAGTAATACATTTCAGTTTTTCATGTTGTTCTACAAATGAAGAGATCAATTGCAAAAGCAGATATCTCCGTTTAGAAAAATTGGCTAAAAATATTTTTCGTTTTGTTGGCATGTTCTGCAGACATAACCAATGACAATAATGTATGTGGATTTTATCATGGAGGCAGTAAAATACACTTATCTTTTGAAAACATTAAAGATTACTTGATTAAAATTTTAAAGTCTGTATTTACAAATGAACTCTTCAAATGTTTCTCTTATTCTGGTGCTAAGATCGATCTTAGCATTTGTCTTGTGGATCTCCTTACTTCATCATCTGTTAGTTGAAAGTGTTCACAGACTGGCGGTGCCGGGTGTGGTGTGGCTGCTGTTATGTGCCAAGCCAGTTAGTGAAAAGTTGTTGTATTTAACTGTGGTCTTTATGTGCTGTGCCAAGGTCAACCAACTGTGAGTGGTCAGTGAAACAAAGGCCCAGTATTGGCTCACAACTCTTTGTCTGTTCAACATGTGTTAGGCACAGACTGCGACGTGGGCTCACAGGCTGCACTTGTTTGTGTAGCTCTTTTCAGCTTTCAACTTTCACTCAACAAAATACATATGAGTAATGAAGTAATATTGTTTTTTAATATTTGTAGTAGGCTTGTCACGATAATTACTACACTGATTTATCATTTAGTATATGAAAGCTGGTACATTTATATATTGTCAATATATTGTCCCAGTATTTATCACGTGCACATTTTCTTTGCAGTACTGGGAGATTTTTGGTTATTTTTTGGCTTTATAATAAAACTTAAACCGTAAAAGTTTGAATTTATAACTTTTATGAATCATTATAGATACAGACTATATACTAAAGTGGTTCATTCTTTGTAATGCAGCTCATGATTTTTTAATAATATTGTAGATTTATAGAATAGTTACAGGTTTAAATCTGCTGTTTGGGTTTTTGCGTTGGTGGTATAAATTATTTTCAGCATTATTGTTTATCATCTATATTTACTTCACCAATACATCACACTTCAAATGTTGTTATCGTGTCAGGACAAATTTTTAGTGAATGGTAAAATATTGGTATTGTAAAGGTTTCAGTAATAATTCTGCACACCTGATAGTTATTTTACCCTTTTGTTAATAAAATAAAATAACTACTTGATTATAAGGAAAGACTAAAAACTTAATTTATAATGAACAACCACTAATCCTTACTTAAATTGCTACTAAGCCTTAATTAACACCCTAACTCTTAACCTCTAATTAGTTACTACACCAAAATCATCACTAAACTATTTGTTCAGTATGATGAAGTCCTTATCATGCTTTATAAGGCTAATTATAGTGTAGTTATTATTAAATATACCCCTAATGTAATGGACATTTTCCTCTGAGCTTGGGCTAGCTTAGAAGCAAATTGACTAGGGTGCAGTAGGCTGTCACATCATGTCAGTATGTCAAACTGCAGAGCTTTATGGAGACAGATACTCGGCCCTTTTCACTTGTCTACAGTAGTGAGGCTACTGCTACTTGGCATTAGCACAGGTGTAGTTGATCTGCACAGCACATCTCTGACTTTTATATGCTTCTTTTATAATACAGGTGCTGAGTATCATGCCGATGTAGCTTTATGACCTGTAGTAGTGATTAGGATGCTCAAGTCTAAAGCCCGATGGCAACACGTCTCTTTGCACTTTAGAAACAGACAGAGCCTAAGTCTGTCTAGCTTAAAAAGCCAAAAGAGGACTTGATGAAATGTCAGGTCAAAACATCAAAAATACCCCCAATCAAACCAACCCAAGCTGTTTATGTAAAAGAGCGCTCAAGGAGAGGGCTGACCCAAATCAAAAAGTCAGACAGACATCTAACCCACTTTGACAGCATTAAAGAAAATACCATCCACCAAGGCATTAGTATACAGCTTCTGAGGCAGGCGGACTTAGAGGCTGGGCCCTCTCCACACTCTGATTTAATTCATTATGTATGTTTGAATGCCTCTTCTTTTCCTGGAATATGTTAGCTTGTTGCAGCCATCCATGACCAGTAGCAGCCCATTTTAAGTTCCTGGACTTTCCTAGCTTGTTAGGAGTCCTCATGAGCACTCTTCACACTTTCCCGTGTCTGTGAGTGCTCTGTGGACTGTAAAGCTACTTTATAAATCAACTTGTATGAATCATTTTGAAACTCACTTTTCTTTTACTCAATTAAGGAGAAAGCACACAAAAGGGCAGCACTCCGCTGCTCCTCTCCAAGCTTGTTCTCATTTTTCTTTGCTGTTTTCTCTCTCTCACCTCTAGTGCCGCTCGTCTGGCAGTGTCTCTTGTCCATGTCCCTCCCTGGCCTCACTGTCTCTGCCTGTATGCCCACAGCTCTGAAGGACGCCCGGTTCCAGCTGGTGAATTTCTCTGACAACGAGCTGCGGGTGTCTCTGTCCAATGTGTCACTCTCGGACGAGGGCCGCTACGTGTGCCAGCTCTACACTGATCCTCCTCAGGAAGCCTACGCAGACATCACTGTCTTGGGTAGGTGCAAGGTTGCTTGTGGAAGTGCAAACAGCAGTGTCTCCTCCACACAGGCTCTGCATTGTTTCCGCTCACAGTTCAAATATGGGTATATACAGTGAAAATGGGGAATACTGTAGATATCTTTGATTTAGCTCTTGCAAGTGAAACAAAGTGTGAGTCAATTAGGTCCTTGTGATGCTCAACGGCAAAGTCAGTACGAAAAGGAGCAGATGCTGAAGCGGATGGCTCCGCCCGTATCGGTCCTGGCAGCTGTGTTGACTCTGTGAATCCCGGTGAATGTTGACTTGGCTGCTCCAAATGAGTCCCCATTGAGAGTCAGCTGTGGTACACTTTGATGCTTTGCAATGAAATGACTCTAGTTAAGCTTTATTATACATGCAGACATCCTGGGGGATTGAAAGGAATTAAAAGCACTTTAAGTAATTACTGGAGATGTACAATTGAAACATAGCTGCAGTATTTCTGAACCAAGGGTTGCCATGAAGAGTCCTTGAAATAAACACCCTGCTGACTTTCTGCTGGAGAGTGTGAGTGAGAGGGGTACAGCCTGTTATGCAGCAATGTCACAGGAGCGATGAGGGATCACTCAGCCCAGTCTGTGCTGTGGACTTTTACATATGATTAAAATGTACCAACTACATCAGCGCCAAAGTACCATATTCATTTTGTTGGAGTGTTGGCAACATTACAGACCCATGTATTTCCTGCCCAAAAAATGATTTCCACAAGGAAAACAGGAAAATATTTAAGTTATGTTATGCTTGGAAATTCTATGTGGTGTTAGCTAAACAGATATCCACTTTATATCCCTATAAAATAAACCATGAAATAGCCTAACCTTATTGAAAAATAAGACAGCTAATCTTTTCAAGCTTATGATAGTTCATGTGTGATTTGTGTGGTGGTCAGTATTTTTCTGACAGTTTGTGCCTTTTCTTTGGGACAGTCCCGCCGGGCAGCCCAATCATCGAGAGCCGGGAGGACCTGGTGAGCGAGGGCAATGAGACAGAGCTCACCTGCACGGCCATGGGCAGTAAGCCAGCCGCCTCCATCCGATGGATGAAAGGGGAGGAGGAACTGACAGGTCAGTGCAGTAACAGCCTGCTGCAGTTTGCCTCACATGCTCTGACTCTGTCCACTTCCTTCATCCTCCATCTCTACAAGTTTCTTATGTGGACCAAAAGTACAGCTCCTAGCTCCTATACATGTTGTACCATTATGTTGACTGACATGTTCAGAACACTGCCAAAAGAAAAGTAGTTCCACCAATCTTTTAATGTTTGTTTGTATTACAGTTTTAGTTTATAGTTTACTATTTCTTTATATCAGTTATTAATTACTTTATTCTTCTGTGATTTGTATTTGTCACTTTAATATGTAATGTATGTGTATGTAGATGTATGTGTCAGTGAGTCATGGTCAGCTTCATAACGCTGCAAAATCCTTCACACTTCTCAGTTGTAATTAGAGAGATTAAATACTCACTCACTGCCTTTACTCTTACCAAGGGGAGATATTTACTTCTCCATAAACATTTAAAGTGGCCATCCGAAGTGTTGTTACGCTGTATATATGGATAGGATTTGATCGGAGGGGATTCATTTGGCTTGTCTAGAGATGAAATATTTAGACAAGACTGAATGTGAAGCTAAATGCCATCTGTGCCTCCAGTGCTCCCCGCAGGAGTCAAAGTCGATTTGTGTTGGGAAGTTGTTGATGGTTGTGTAAGGGAGAGTGAGACAACAGGACGGTCGGATCAGCGAAATGCCACTGACACGCTGAGAGGGCTAATCCATAACGGCAGTGGCTACATAAAAGCTGGTCCAAGTGTCCTGGCCCCCCGTACCCTGGAAACACAAATCACTACTCATTATGCATGTTTCAAACTATTCATTAGCTCCTCCACGCTTCAAGTTTAAAGGCGCACATCACATCACTTTTACACAATCTCTCTGATCATGTTTGTCTCTTGTTTCAGTGCACTGCCAAGGCCAGTCCTTAATAGCCAAAAGGAAATGTGCTAGCTAATTTAAACATACTTGCAAACGTGCAGAGAGCTTTAGCAGCCATTTATCATGCTGGCAGGTTCAGGCCTACAGGGTTTAGGGCTGAGACTGCAAGGTGGGAAAAAGGCCGGTTACCACAAACGACACGATTCTGTTCAAAGAAATTATATTAAAGAAATACTGTCTTATGTATGAGTGTATATTATATTTATTATGCTACAAACAAAGTCGCTAATTAATGGAGATTTTCTATGTAAGTTCTGTAAAAAATGCACTCTCCAAAATAGTACTACCTGACTGCTTTGTACTATATTAAAAACAGCACTAGTTCTAGTTCATTTTAAACAAATTGCAGCAGTCCAAAGGCATTCCTGTTTCATATGTATTCCAAGTACCCTAATTATTCACTGCAATGAGTTTATAAGCGCTTTCTACAACTTTCAGAGTGCCTTTTGCCATCTTTGTAAAGCTAACAATAATTAGCATGCTAACAGCGTATTCCTGGTATTTGGAGAATAAAGCGCTCTGTAATTAGATGCATAATGCACTCTGTAGTCCCATTTAAACTCAAGATGCTTTTACAACATCTGTACAGGAGTAAAACAAATTTTGCACAACTACGTGGAAAATTGTGTACAGCCTTGTTAAGTAAACACATCTATTTTCAAATATGATTTAAAATACAATAATAAAAAAAATGCTCCAAGTTAAATCATTACATGTTTTGATAACACGTTTTGGTAAAACTTTTATTAGGCGATACTTATTAACATGTAACTGATCTAACTAATAAGGAGTTTATTAAGAGGAATGTGTTAGTAAATGTATAACTAGCAGCAAAATAAGACAATAAGAGTTGAATAAATACTAATGAATGACAAATTACACTACTACACTAATTAGCAGGTATTTAGTTAGTTTAGATAAGTGTATACTAAAATAAAGTATTACCAATATTTTGTATGTGAGTCTGGATAATGACTGCACTTATTAAAATATGACTGATTATTTTTCATAGTCAACTATTCACAGTTAGTTGATAAATCATTACAGTCCTACAGGTGAAACTGTAAAACATTTAAAAGGTCCAGTGTAAAAGTAAACCCAGTGCAGTTGCAGAGGAGTATTAGAGTACATTTTTACTCAGTGCTGACAGTTTTATTGAACATTGAGCGGTGGCAGCTACAGACAGCAGGATCAGTGATGCTGGCGCACTGTGCTGGCAGGCAAGAGGCCGGGCTCAAAACGCGCAGAGGCACCATGTCACCCTGAGGAGCGCTATGCTTGATTGCACTGGGATTGATCAGTAGTTGATGCTCACAAGCGCGTTTGATTTGACGTCTCTGCTGCAACACTCCAGTCTCCTCTGCATTCAGATTGGAGTCCTTCCTCGACCTGATCACTCTTGTTTTTCTTGTCAAAGTTGAGATGACACTGATAATTGACAGGCGTTTGGTGGAGGACAAAATTTTAAGATGGTTTGATCCGCAGAATTAAATTAGTGGCTTCACAAGTTGTAAAATCATTTGAAATATTTCAGCCCTCTAAATTATTCAGCAAGACTTTTTCAATTAGCACGTAGGGTGAGAGTTTTTTTCTTGACTTGATTAGAGCAGTTTGTCCCTTTAGTTTTGCCATTTAGCATGCATGAGCTATTTCAAAGCTTCCCAGTGGGACAATGTGCATTATTAAAACACAGATCTGCCCAAATGTATGTTACTAGCTATATATAAATTGTACAGTATAAATTGCATACTAATGAGATTTCCATCCATTAGTTTTTACTTAAACAAAACAGGTCCTGAATGATCACTTTTTCTGTGCTCTTTATGACACACTGCAGCTAACCCATGAAATTACTTGGCTCAAGAATAAATTAAATCTGATGAATGCATACATTGTACATTTTGTATATAGAACTGAATTTTAAATGTCATTTCGCACATTCTAACCTATGTTTTATACATTGTCATCACAGGTTCACATACATTCCCTGTCTTTTGTCTCATAGATTATTATGGCTCCTACATTACAGGAACATCCGGTGTGTTTTAAAGAGCCTGTTCAGCCAGTCAAGTTTAATGGTCTGCAGTGCACTGAGCTCTCACACCTCCCACTACTGTAAATGTTGTGTAGTCCACTCGGAGGCAGTGCACAGTGTGTGTTACATGGGTTCATTTCCATCAGGAGGCCTGTGAGATCATCCACTGTGGAACAACAGTATTTTGGCCTGAGACTGGACTCCCCGGTGACGCGGCTCAAATGGAAGTGTGCTGCAGGTCAGAGTAGGGCTGTAATTATTTCCTCACTTCATTAAGTGCGAGTAAACCATCGCACTCAGCACCGCAGCTAATGCCGCGCCCCTGTGGCATTGTAATGCTCTCTAAATGAATGCCCCTCTGACAGCCCAGGGCCTAGTGGGCAGCAGATTACTGCAGGGTGAGCCCCAACAATGCCCCAGTCTCAAACTGCACAGCCTTCATTATAGTGCTGATAGAACCCTGTGCTCCGCGCTGCTCCTGTCACAAATGAAGGCCCGAGGCCCATCACAGTCCACTAAAGCTGAGTTTGGGCTCCACATCTTTGAATCATAAATTAAATGTAAATGCCATCTGAAAGCAGTGCTCGTAGACAGGTATGTGCTTCTAATATCTCTGACTATTTGCTCATTAGGTCAGTGCAGGGCTGTGAGGCGGTACGATTTGATGGCAGTTTTCTGAGCGGAGCTGCACTTAACTTTCCTCCTGTCTTGTGCCGGTGGTGTTTTTCCAGGAGAGGCCACGGTGGAGGAGACATATGACAGGATGTTTACCGTCAGCAGCCGCGTGAGGTTTTCTGTCACCAAAGACGATGATGGAGTGCCAGTGGACTGCATCATTGACCACCCGGCTGTAAAGGACCTCCTGGCTCAAAGACACTTGGAAGTGCTATGTAAGTGACCGAGAGATGCACACTACTCCAAGAAACTGCATGTACTGCCAAGCCCCTCTGCAAACACAATTAACTAAACTGTGGCTTCTATAGAGGGATATGACTTGGCATTTTATAATACAGCCCTGACCCAAGAGAAAAAAAAAACTTTGAATTCATTTGACTTTTGGAATCAGCACCATAACACTATTTTTAGCTTGAACACACTGGTGGACTGTCAATCACTGAGCATAATGCTGCCTGTGGGCACAAACATGTCCTTCCTTAACCTTGCTACTTTATAAGAACTCTCAAATTGTAAACACCAAAAAGGACAGAAAAAGCACACTTGTATGATGTATTTATTGAGATGGGTTTATAGAAATCAATTTACCAGTTAGTAGTAATAGTAGTAATAGTAGTAATAGTAGTAATAGTAGTAGTAGTATATAACTATTTATGTAACTTTTCTAGTAGGGGATCTGACACTTGCTTGTGTCTATAGAGATCATTTTTGCCAAGAAGGTTTAAAAAAAAAAATGGCATTAAAACATAACTGTAGTGAATTTAGCCATTACCTACACGTGTGTATTATTGCTCAAAATACCTGCATTCCTACTATGAAGTTGGGTCTTTAAAGATCTGATCTGGTGTTGTCCCCTTTGTCTGCCATGGATAAATAAGTGAAAGGCCATACTGTGGAACATTCCAGGCAAGGTAATTACAGCTCCATGGAGACAAGCAGGTAGCAGATGCTTCACCAGAAATGTTACACAGTTACGCTAAACTCAAATATATTGGAGTACCTGGCAACCATTTAGAGGTACATCCTGGGTTTTGGAAAAGAGTAGTTAATGTGAAACTTGATCATGTCTCAAAGAAATCTGAAATAGTCTCCATGAAGTGGCCTATTAGATAAGGCCAAGAAAGAAAACATATCAACTTTCCTTGATGTCAGACAAAATATAGGTGTTCTTTTAATAGTGCAGTGATTGTACAGGTAATACTGGCTGCCTTACACTGTTCAACATCAAGGAAAGGTTAACGTACCCTTTTATAGGCTGTATGGAATATTAATTTATTTCAGATAGACAACTGTTTTGTTTGACCTTTCAAAGAAAAAAGAAAAAGCTTGACTGGAGCCGCTTGACATTTTGGTAATCTTTGGTGAGCATTGATAAGAAGGGAAAAATCGTTTTTGCTGTAAGCTACAGTAGACCTGGTATGTCTTCTGAGCACATGGAAAAATCACCTTATCCACCATTATGTTACTCTGGGCTATTTGACTTCATGTACGAGTTTCCCTGCGCAGCGCGATTCATTATGTGGTAGTACTGTACTCTTTAGCTGCGGGTGCAAGGAGGGCTGCCGTGTTATAACATGGGGCACTGGAGTATTGTGTGTTTCTTTTCAGATAAACCCGAAGTGAAGATTGTGGTGACATATCCTGAAGGTTTGACAAGAGAGGGAGACAACTTAGATTTGACATGCATCGCAGAGGGGAAACCGCAGTGAGTATATTGATTTTTAATTTTTATTTTTTATTATGTGCTCATTTAAAAATCATACCTTTACAATTTCCATGCATATTTTGTTTCTTGTAAAAATATAATTCACTTACTAGGGAAATAAAACCTAGATAAAGATTATTTTCCAAAATGAATGCACTATTGGGATTTGAAGGATCATGGACAAAATACTAATGTGACTACTATTTCTACAACTTCTTCTACCAATATACTAGGGCTGGGTAATTCCAAATTTAATCAAATATCCGGATCCAGTTGTCTCAAATTGTCAGTGATCAGCTGGGGTCTTTTTAATCAAGAGGACTACAGCCAATCCTCTGTCCATAAAAGCCTGTGGTCTGGAGCAGAGTTCAAACTTTGGAGGAAGGAACTGGACAACTTTCAGTGTTAAATGTCACTGATTAAAATGTTGTTTTGTTGCACATATGTGACTGTTATCATTTCAGTGTTGTAGGTTCGATTCTACCCTCCCACCCCCCCTCTCTATCCCCCATTTCACGCTACAACTGGCAATAAAGCCTTTGGGCCAACAGCATATGAATATAAAACAATTGACAAATCATCCTACTTTGTATTAATGCATGTCTTTCTTTTTCCATTCTTTATCTGTTATGCACATTCAGGATAATTGACTTACTCCATGTAATCCCTCATTTGCAAGATTTACTTTCTTAAAGGTCCTACATTACACAAAATGGATTCTTGAGCTTTAAGCCATGTTATAATGCTGTTACCTCCTCAAAAAAACTACTCGGAGTTGTGTTTTGTTTCAGTGATTAATTTATTTATTAGTCCATTTACATCAACAAAGCTCAAACTGCTCTGTTCCACTTTGTGATGTCATTTAGTAGCAGTTTTCAACTTAACAGCTACCTTTTACCTTTTGTTCAGTAGCAATTGGCAATTCCAGAGTTGAAATCATCCAAATTATTATAGTGAAGATGTATAGCATTTAAAAACACTGGGATGCACTTCCTGTATTACCACATGACATCAGAAGTGTTTTCTGTTTGTGAGAATACCGGTGTTAAGCATGTGTGAATGAAACAAAACACAGGTATGTTTTTGATGAGGAAATTACATTATAACATGGATCAAAAAACTGCACAGCCCATTAATGACTGTGTCCCTGTGTTGTCCTCAGTCCTCATCAGATAAACTGGCTGAGAGTGGATGAAGACGTGCCCCCTCACGCTGTGGTCACTGGTTCAGACCTCTACATCGAGAATCTGAACAAGTCCTACAATGGGACCTATCGCTGTGTGGCCTCCAACGCTGTGGGAGAGGCTTTCGATGACTACATTCTTTACGTCTATGGTATGACAGTTTCTATTTTATAAATTGTTAGTAGTAGCTATAAAGCAGATTAACATTGCTTTTGTGATCAGAAATATATACATGTAAGTAATTATTGAGCTCAGAATCACAGAAGGTGGCTACATTTAGCAAATCTCTAAAGCTTAAAAAAATATGCTGCAGATTTGTGGTGCCAGTGTAGTAAGTATGCCTAATAAGTGATGGATAAAGTGTCTGTTGGCTATGCCCCGCTCTGCTAAAATTGTTGTTAAAATAACAGGAAATGGGTTTACAGAGGGACATATTAATATTATAGAAGTTTGTTTGGGGGAAAAAACACATACTTAAGAGTTTGTGTTTTGAAAATAAATTGGCTGTTTCATTTGTCAGTGTTGTCTATTTTCAACATAACTTGCAACGCATACTTTATCTTGGTATATGATTTCAAAATGTACTTGCCTTCAATTGCCCAGTTTAGATTAAGTAGATTTTTGTACTTAAGTTATTTGGAGCAACATTGCGCTAGTACAACACAACTTGGACAGTACACAAATAATGTGCAAATTAAAGCCCCATTGTGTGACATTTTATACAAATAATAAAAGCTTTTATTTTTTTCATTTAGATTTTTACTTACTTTGAGCTGGCTTGCATCTCCAAAAACATATTACTCTTATTTGGCTTGAAGGGGGAGGGCCTTCACCTGCTTGTTTCCATGGAAATGTTGTTCCTTTGGCTATAATATTCCACAGTAGGGCATAAAATGTATCTATCTCTATGAGGAATATTCCAAACTATGGTATTAACAGTTTCCATGGAATCATGTAGGCGATGTGCCACCTCCAGACATTCATTGTGTTGCTTTAAATGTGGCTTTGAAACAGATACAGAATTGCTCAATAAAATCAGTTTTTTTTGTTCAGACTCTGTATTTTTGGAGGCATCTTTACCGATCTGTTCTGCACATTTGTACACGCTCTGCAGTCCTTACAGCCTTCTTTTTCTGACCATGAGGCTTTATCAGAGGCTCTATTAGTCCTCTCATGTGTGACTGGCTGTAGATCTGTTCATAAAAAGTGCGTAGAATCTGAATAGACTTGTAGTAAAGGCCAGGCGTGGGTCATCTCCAAGGACAGTAAATGCCACAGCCCTTTTGTTCCCCAGCTTGAAAACGTTCATCACTAATTCCTCAGTCAATACAGACAGCATTAGCAGCTCTACTGGGGCACAGCTCAACCTAAAAATACCTAATATCAAAACAGATCAAAACTAAATTGGAAAAATAATCAAAATAGAGTCTTCTAAAAACTTCTTTTGGTGAAACAAGGTCATTGTGAATAAACTTATTTGGCGATCAGAAAACTTTGTACAAACAGCTCTTGTGTTTAAAGTCATCCTTGAGCTCCTGAGGGGGGACAGCGGGAGGGATGCGTTTGAAGTGCCCAGAATCAGAGACTGCAACATTTACAATCACGTAACGTAACGCTGTCTAGTACACACTGCCTGGACCTTAATTTCCCATTTTCTCTTTGGTTTGTGATTTGAAACAGGCACGGCAGCCATTGTTGGTAAGTTTAGCCATCTCCGCTGGCAGTTGCTGCACCCTGCTGCTCAGAAAAAAGGTTTTGTATTTTGCCCCGTGTTCCAATTGGTTTTGTTCTGTGTATGAGAACATTGTCTACTGATGACCAGTGTCCAACACTCCACAAACTCTTTCTCCAAAGAGTCATTCTAAATAATATGAACTGTAAATCTGCACCGGCCAGTGAGACCTAATATTATGACTCGTAGTTTAGGAAATGGATCAGGCAGACACATTTTGTCTTTCAAGTTGTTCTGTTCAGCAGGAAAATTGACAAACAAGCTTGAAAAGGCCTAAATTGTAAGGGACCTTAGTTAGCTCTTTATTGTGGTTTTATATTTGCAGTGGTCAATTTAACCAGTCCTATGAACTGACTGTAGTGAGCTGGTGACAGGCATTCTGCATTCAAAATAAACACAAATTAAATATAGTTAGTGTAATAGAGTATCTCAGGTCCAACTTGTTTTCACACACATTTTTGAGAAAATGTGATTTTATTGTAAACAAGTTTTGTTTTGACAGCAGCACTTAAGGAAAATGCTTCCAGGAAGCGTCCTCTTGGCAGAGTCTGGAATTATGCCTCTTAAAGCTTAAACCTGACCCAAACAGTGCGATCAAACCTTTGTTGAAAATGGGCTTTGTGACAAATGTTAGTGATTGGCAATGTTGTTTCAAATTATCACTCAATAAGCTTGTTTATTTTGTGTTTGACAACCATGAACTCTATGTCAAAAAACATCATTTTAACATTTTTGTTTGACTGATAAGCAAATGTTAATGACAGCTGTTTGGAAACACACATTTGAGAAAATAAATGCATTTGTATCGCTTGTGTCATCCGCGCTATTTCAGCAATTGCAGGGCAGACATTGAATGGGATTTTAATGGAGGCACAAGGTCTTGGTCACAGGCAGAAAATATGGAGAAGAAAAACAAGTGTGTTTGGATGCAGCTTTTTAACAAGGTAACCAGGGACTGAATACTTGACACATGGAGATTTCAGATTTATGCCTAGGTGTCATTCAGGGTCTCATTTCATATTATGGGGAGATGTATGCTGTATAGTGTGTGCATATGTCTTTGACATTAGTGGTCACGAGTCTCGAGTGTAAAAACAACCTTTGCCATAAACAGTGTGAATGTAACAGTCAAGTCACACCTCCGATATGGGTATGCTGTAAATCTCCTTTTGTTTAAGTAGGATTCTGAAGGTGAATAGTATGAAATGTTATAATTGTTGGAAGGCAAAGTCGTATGTTGTGGTATATGCTACTCAGGTATTCTCTACTTAAATCTTTGAAATTGTGTATATTTTAAAAAGCAGTCGCTTCAAGTGGAGTCAGGATTGGAATACTTTTCTCAATTTTTAGAAATGTCTATAGAATAGGCATGTTTTTATGTAAAATATTAAATACATGGGTTTGCAAATTGCACTGAAATAATGTGACACTTGTTAGTAATGTTACATTTTGATTGCATTTCAAAATACACAATTCTGTATATATTTTTGCATAGTAATGGACCAAAAAAGTCTCCAAATGCCTTATGATAGTATAATAAAGTGCTAGCATTTGGTATCAGAGCTTGGTCAGTCGTTGTCATGACCACATGTAGAACAGCTGCGTGGTCTGGTCTCACCTCACAGGCCTGTCTAAACCGATTAAACTCTGTGAAGGTTGAACTGAGGTTAATGTGATTCTCAGATACCACAATGCACCTTGGTTTTGTCCAGGCAGCCCTCGAGACTCTATTACATGCACCTGGCCATAGGCTTCAGTCACATGAAAAAATATGATTTATAGTGTACATAATGTCCAATTCAGTACACCCAGTCTGCGTCTGAGAGTTGTCACAGAGCTGGTGTGAATATTTGTCCTGTTATACATCATTGTGTTCTGCCATTTCACCCCCTCCTCCCAGTTGTCCTGTAATCACCAGTCCCCAAACGTAGGCAACCAAAATAGTGCACTCAAGTAGAATTTGTTTTCAGTTAAAATTGTGATTCAAGCTTGATTTTATTTATAAACCTTGATTTTGACCAAACTGCTGTTAGAATTCTTGCTTAAAACATTATAAAAATATGCTTTCAACTGCAACTGACAGCCTTTCAAGTAATTACTCCCTGATAAAGAAGTTGTCATTGAATCGCCTCTGGTTATTTTATTATGACTATTCATGCGCCCACGGCTCTTTAATTAATTATATATTATTTTTGTTTCTTGCAAATGACAGAACAAATTTGAAAAGAATAGTGCCCTCTTATTTACAGCCCATTCTTCAATTAGTAATTTCCTTATCACATGTTTTACCTGCTCCGTTTAAACACCGTGCCTCCTCTGTTGTGCGAGTGCAGCGCTTGTATGACTTTACCTCACTATAATGAGGCACAGGAGGTGGTAAAAGGTGCTCATAACTGCAAATAATCATGTCTCCAACTCCCACTCCTCTTTTCCGTAGGATTTAATGCCAGACAAAATCACATTGTGGCTCATATGAGGTTTGGTTGTCCCAGACTAATCATGTGTGCTATGTGGGCTTAATTAGTGTGTTTGTGCACGTAGATTACTGTTAGCATGATAATTGTCTGCTATTTTTATGTAGCTCTACACAGCATCAAGGCACCATCCTAACATCTGGTCCTGCCCACTCACTCCGGCTTATAATATATATGAGACACATTTTAAACCTACACCTAAATAATGCTATGTGAACAGGCTCTAGTTGCTTTGGTTGTCCAGCAAGATTACAAGAATTGGTCACGTGGTAATTTACTATTTAAAGGGTCTATATTATGCTATTTTACGATCTATGTTATAATATTGTTTCCTCATCACAAGAGTAACAGGAGTTGTGTTTTGTTTCATTCACACATGTTTGACACACAAATCCTGCATATTTAGGATGGGTTCTTCTCTCAAATGGAAAACACTCCTTTTGATGTCATGTGGTAATACAGGAAGTGCTTCAGTGTGTTTTTTTAAACTCAATAAATCTTGACTATAATCTTCTGGATGATTTCAACCCTGGATTTATCTATTTCTCCTAGTGGTATAACAATAACCAAAATATTGTGATATCGTATCGTCAAAAGTCTTTCAATAATATTGTGGGCCATCACAATATTTTGGATCACAAGTTTCTTTGCTTAAATTCATTGTGCAGCAATAGCAAAAAACAGAGGGAACTACATGGACCATGATCCTTTGCACCGTTTTGGTGCAAGCTACATGAAGAAATAGCAGTTCTAAGCACTTTTAAATCTTGGTTCTTTTAATTAAGTCTTGTCAATGCATTTTAAGAGGAAAAAGTAGTATATTCACAATTTTGTTAATCTCCACAATATATCGCAATAAATACTGTACCGTGAGTTTTGGATATTGGTACATCCCTAATCTCTACTGAACTAAAGTTATAAGGCAATTGTTAAAAACTTGAAAACTACTACTTTGTGACATTATAATATGGAACAGAGGATTTTGAGCTGGAGATGTAGACAGACTAATAATAAAGGATTACCCCAACCGTAACCCAAACATGTGTGAATGAAACAAAACACAACTCCGGTTATGAACAACATTCTAAATTTAACCTTTAAATGAAACTATGAAAAGGATAGAGAAATGCATATTTTGAGGATTAAAAAAAACAAACAAAAAAACACTTGGATTGCAGATGTTTCTGTACAATATATTATGTGGGTGCTGAACAAACGACTGTCCTTTGATAAATACAGCTCTTAATATACCTGTTCCAATATGGTCATAAATATTTAATGTTGTTCAAATGGCTTGATCTTAAATTTTCATTTTGAATTGGCTCTATTTTGTTAAAATCGACATTTATATCTCTAAGTATTAAGGTCAGTTCCCAGTTCTTTTTTTTTTTTTTTTTTTTTTTGCAAATTGCATTTTTATAAAAAGTTATGAATTTTGATAAATGGTCATCACTAGTAGATCGTAATAATCCATGAAGATAATTGGGTGAAAGTGTGTGAACTTTGCTCTTTTCTATTTAACCACAGTCTAATGACCTTTTCTGACAGGCAGCTTAGACCAGTGTGAGGCTGTGTAAATCCCATTCGGATCACAGCTCCTTTATACAGCAGACTGGACTGGACTAAGAGGAGACAGGGGTGAATTGTACCCCCCAGCTCCTGTCTGCAGTGGGACAGCTCGCCTCATGTTATAACTCAAACTCTAGCCCTTGGCAGGACTACACAACTGGCCACTCTCTCCCAGTCTAACTCACATTGGCATTTGGACCTGTAAATCTAATAGACTAAATAGCAAAGGATTTACAAACCACTACCACACATACAGTTTTCTACAAGTTATTTACAGTGACGAAAAAACGATTTAACAAAATATGTGAGGCAAATGAGCAGTGTTTAAAGGTGCACTATGTAACTTTTCCACAAGCTGTTGGCATCACCTTTTCAACTTGTTAATCAGATCTATGGAGTGGCGATTCAATTCACAAATAGACACAATGATATTTTTAAACAATAAAAAATCCTGTATATAATAAATGTGTTTAATGCCATATTGTGGAACATTTTAGGCACAGTAAAAAGATCTGCATGGAGACATGGTATTGGACACCCCATCAGAAAAGTTACATAGTGCACCTTTAAGTTGTTGTGCTTGTCTCCATTGAGATGTTATTGCTTTGCCTTGAATGTTCCACAATATGGCATTAAACTTACCTCTGTGGAGACAAGCAGGTGATGCCACGAGGTCAAGTAAAAGATAAGATCTGTGGAGAGGCAAACGCTTGTACATTAAACACATTTTCAGCTTTAAAAACACCTGAAAATACATGTTTGATGGTATACTGTGGAACTGTATCTCCGTGGAGATGACGGCCCCCACTAAAAAAGTTACATAGTGCAGCTTTAAGTATTTATCATTTTGCCTGTTGCCTTGGTGAGGTGTGTGAAAGAATTTCATCAACTTGGCAGACTTAAACAAAGCCCAAGCTGTATTTCATTGCATTTTTACTGCATAGAATAACAACCCTGCAACATTTCACCTTTTCTTTTGTATTCTCATTTTAAACACTAAATGGGACAACAAATAGCCAGGCAAAAGAAAACCCTATTACTTCTCCCTTTGCTGTCATGTTTGTGAGCATGTTTAAGCAGGCATGGATAAACAATTTCTCCTGCATTGTTTCACTTTATGGTTAAATTTTCTCATATCGAATTCCTCTCCGATACAAATACTCCCTGAAAATATGGCCTTCAACCAAACACACTCATATTTCAGCCCTCATAATGTTGAGCCCCGAGTCATCCAGGCTGGAAATTGCCCATAGAGAATTCTTGTTTCGCCTAGATATTATATGTGCCACATCCTATCCCGGCCTTTGTGAAGACCCTCTTCCCTGAATGGCCAATTTCCCTCTTCCCAGACACTGACATTTCAGCTATCAGCCTGCCATACGGTCACAGGGAACCAAATCTAGCCCCCCACCTCACCCACACACAAGCGCCCCCCCACCCCACTTCAAATACTGTCAGAGGAGAATCTCTTCTTGATACCCGGATACCCTATACCACCAGCTGCACCGCCGCCCCCCGCTGCACCCCCCCCGTATATAGCCTGCAACATTATGCCCCGCTTGATGTTTTAGCATTAGTTTAGGAGTGTGTGCGGTCCCCTACTGCTGGCTTTTGATGGAGTGGAGACAGTAACGGCACGAAGACAGCCAGCCAATTTCCCCCGCTGAGTCCCTTCCACAGCAAGGGGCCTCGATATCTCCCCTTCGCAAAGCTGCCTGGCATATAATACTGGGCCTGATGAGGCTGCTTTGAGGCCCTCCTTAGTAGTGCCGCACACCTGAATTGGCCTCCATTTTGTTTGCGCGATGATTTTATTTCGGGGGTTAGCGACAGGGCTAATCAGTGCACCGCGGGGTAGGGGGGGTGATGGAGCACGGAGGGGAGGGGGGTGATGCTCGAGGCTGTGCGGCAGTGCAGCGGGAGACCACCAGACTGGTTTAATTTGCAGTTTGACTTAATTATTGAGAGTGACTGTGCAAAATAGCAATAGCGCGTCGTGATTGCGAGACATTATTATTCATAGTTAATTAGAAAACATATCGAAAATGAAACAAAAGCGTACTAAACCTAGACCATTTCTTTTTGTAACCTGCTAAGTGAGCAAGCAATTGGCTGTGTTTGTTAAATCGTTGATATGTGGCATCACTGTCAATTATGTTGTGACAGGAAATTAATATGATAGCAACTCCAGCTGCCTCAGTGGAATGTCAATTAGGGTGTTACCACGCTAATGCTAGCTGCTACATAAGAGTGGCACATTAGCAACTAGGTGTTAGCTTTAAGCAGATTGGACTGCAAAGCGAACCCTAGTTAACTTGTGTAATTACCAGAGGTGGAAACTTGCTAGATATATTCTCTCAAGCCATTTGCATAAGTATGTAGGCTAGTTAGAAGTAGTGTTGGGGAGTAACAGATTACATGTACCGGAGTTACGTAATCAGAGTACAGATTATGAGTAACTGTATTCAGGTACAGTTACTGTTTCAGTGAGTGGTAATTGGATTACAGTTACTTTGTTGAAATAAATGGATTATATGTAGGGTGACCATATTTCCATTTGTGAAAACCCGGACACCTTACCGGGGGGGAGATGGGGCCTCGACACTGAGCTACAGTCGTCCCTCGTAATATCGCGGTTCACCTTTCATGGTCTCGCTGATTTTTTTATTTTTTATTTTTTTTTAACCCATGGGTGGGTCAGGACTAAACCAGGTCTAAACCAGGACTAATCTTGGACTTAAGAGAGAGAACGCCGAGCAGTTTGTCTGCAAAGCGCGATCAGGCAATTGCCGCGTTTAACTCCGTGAGCTCTCCCTCGGTCCCTTCTCCTGCGCTCATCCCAACACTGACTCCTGGTTCAGTCCTGGTTCAGTCCCGGTTCAGTCCTGGTTCAGTCCTGGTTCAGTCCATGGCGTAGGCAGCGCAAAAGCTTGATATAATCACGGGTTAACGGGTGGCTGTGGTGTCGTACTGCAGGTATCCAAAAATGGACCCGTGCAGGACCCTGCGCTGTAGGGCTCTATTATGGAATACATGAATCTTGGGTTCGTTACATAAAGAAGGAGGAAAATAACAAAAGGACGACAGCAGCAATAAGTTTGAAGAAGGATGCAAAAAGGGTTGTAACTGTCCTGTGTGAGAAAAGTGTATAAAGTGTGTGGTGAGGGGTTTTACAGACTTAAAACAGATATAATAATTGTAAAATATAAAGTTGACTACTTCGTGGATTTCACCTATCGTGGGTTATTTTTAGAACAGAACCCCCGCGATAAACGAGGGACACTGTACTCTCACTCGCAACCTGTGCACATGTCCTCTCACTTGTCCCGACCGGGATGGAAAACTGAGAATTTCTTGTACATGTCATTGTTAAATGCGCATTTACGCTTCAGTATGTTGCAGGCTCAGAGAACTACGAAAGCCGATCAATTTAAAGGTTGTATAGAGGATTTTCCAAGGAACGAGAAATCCAGCGACTGTTTGTCCTTTTTCAAATGTTGCGCATGCGTGAAACCACCCCCCCTCCCCTACAGCTCCCTACGTAGAAACGCCTTCTCCCTCCTCCTCCTTAAGCCAGAAACAGGTTTGTTTACAGCCGGTGCGCTGCACATGACTTGTAAACAACTAACTACAGTGTTGGTTAGGCAAGGTGGTGGTGGAAGTGAGGAGCGGGGGGAGGGGGGGCGCGGACATTTCGTTCGCGGACGAGAAGTGAGGAGCAGGGAGAAGAGCGGAGCAGGGAGAGGAGAGAGGAGAGGGGAGCGGTGCGCGGAGATTCCATGCCCGGAGAAGTGAGGAGCAGGGGGAAGAGCGGCTCGGGCAGCGGGGACAGGAGCAGGAAAGGGTGCAGAGAAGGGTGCGTGGAGATTCAGTGCGAATGAACTAGCTACAACACACAGCAGCAAGCGGACTCTTTCTTTGCCTTGAAAATTACGTTTTCAGACATAGGATATCGCTTTCATGTCCTGAAAAACGTTTGTCTGGCTCTTGGAAATAAAGTACGTTTTCATAATAAGCAGAAGTGACCTGTCCAGGAGTAATTTGGCCACCAGTGCGTCAGTCTTTAGACCCTGCGTCTGCTTCAGTCGCGCCATCGCTGGAATGAATCTATAAGAATCACCTTAGTTTGGCTTTGCTGCTTTTCCCCTTGTCTTCTTCTTTCAGCAGTCTCAAAAATTTACTTTCTTGTGCGGCTAACTGCTCCTGGATTCTTGTCGCCATTGCAACAAACTTTGTGCTAACTGCGAGGAAGATATAGGTAAAAAAAAGCCGCTAAGAACTGTTGCGTTGGTGGCGTAAACAGCGTCTGTGCGTCTTGCGTCTGTGGACTACGTGACAGGTGTACGCAAACCACGTAATGGCAGCGTGCAGGCAAGTCAGTTACGCTAGAAACGTAGGGAGTTTGATTGACAGCCTGTCAGCTAACAGATAACGAGGCAGTGTCGTTATCTATTGGCAAATGTTTAGCTGGCCCCAGTTGATGAATTTTTATTCTCTTTTTTTTTTGGTCATCATAATTTCAAGGCTACTGCACCTCTATAATGCTATCATTGACAACTTGAAACAAAAAAAAATCCTCCATACAACCTTTAATGCCCCCAATGAACTGTAATGAAAACCCGGACATTTCCATCACTTTAAAAAAAAAACCTGGACGCCCAGGACAAGACGAAAAATACGGACATGTCCAAACCAAGTCTAAACCAGGACTAAACCAGGACTAAACCAAGACTAAAACCAAGTCTAAACCAGGACTAAAACCAAGTCTAAACCAGGACTAAAATCAGGTCTAAACCAGGATTAAAATCAGGTCTTAACTAGATCTAAACCAGGACTAAAACCAGGACTAAACCAGGTCTTAACCATGTCTAACACAGGATTTAACAAGACTAAACCATGTCGCGCGGACCGTGTCTCCTCCTCTTCTATCAATAATATTTTTAATATGGTTCAGTAAAGTCTGGGCTTTTTATTTTCTTTTACCAGATAAAACATCTCATGTTAAGATATCCTAGTCTTTGATTCTCTACAGCAAATCAAGTAATCCAAAGTATTCAGATTACGTTACTCACTGGAAGTAACTTAATGGATTACGTTACAAACTACATTTTGGGGTATGTAATCTGTAATCTGTAGGGGAATACATTTTAAAAGTAACCTTCCCAACACTGTTTAGAAGCAGGCAGAGTTAGCATTATTTAGGAAAGGCAAGTTTATTTGTACAGCACAATTCGTACACAAAGTAATTCAAAGTGCTTTACAGAATAAGAAAAACATTAAAATTAATAAAGAGAGAGACATTAATTACTTAAATTAGAGAGAGGGCTGGATATCATTAAGAAGTTGCCGATACGATACATACCTCGATACACTTTTGCACTTTCAATTCGATACGATATATTTCAAATTGATTCGATATGGTTCAATAAAAAATAAAGGCTAAATCATGGTTGTGATACTAAAAGTCTTTGTTAAACCACTATTTATGCAAAGTGAATATGAAACACACCCATTTTAATCCTCAAAACAGTGAAAATGTCAAATGTGTCGTGTAAATGAGTTTCCTTCCTCTGAACAAATGACAAAACTGCAGCGCTGTAGCAAAATCATTTAGTAAAATATACCAAAAAATACTCTTTGGCTGCTGTATATCGATACAGCAGCCCACGATATCGACACTGTATCATCAAATTAAATGATACGATATATTGATATTTTAATATTTTTGCACATCCCTAGTATTATTCATGTACAACAATAGGGTGACCAGATTTTCTAAATTCAAAACCGGGACACACAGTGATTAGGATATTTGGTGTACATAAAACTGTGAAAAGAGCGTAACATTGTGCATTCTCATGTCTGAGGGACCTCTATCACTGCATTTTTTTTTTTTTTTGCTTTATGGTCATTTGCAAGCATGGTTTTCTGTATTTTGGCTAAACAAATGACAATTTATGCTCCTCTTTACTGTTGGCAGGGATCAGAGTAGTCAGAAATTGTGATAGTCCTGTTTAAGCCCTAATTGAGACCTGATGTAGTCCTGGTTTAGACTTAGTTTAGTCTTGGTTTAGATCAAATTGGTCAAAAATAGGGACACCTCTTGTATAAAACTGGGACAAATCACTGGTTTTGTATAAATCTGCTAGGACAAGGGACAAAAGGCTCAAAACTGGGACTGTCCCGGATAAATAGGGATGTCTGGTCATCCTATACAAGTTAAAAGAATTAATCATAAACATCAGGTCATGACAGGGCTCATAGTTCACTCTTAGTAAGACAAAAGAATGGATTAGGTAAAACCACTCTAGATATTTCTTCAAAAAGGTACTTATGTAACTGTAGCTCTCATTAGCTTTCAGTAAATTGTAAAACTAGTTGCTGCATTGTTAGAGTGTATTAATATTAGTTGTAAAAAAATATTTCTAAAATGGTAGAAAGTTTGGCCAGGCAGTGGCAATGGTGGAGGTAGGTTTTTTTCTACAGTGAACACATTTGCACCTTTATTTTTGAGCACTAGATTTCTCAAATTTGTACTATTTCATGATGATAAAAATGATCTAAGTAAAAGTAAAACAAAAAGTCCTTATTCCAGCTAGTAAGTACTACTGGAATACAGCTTCTCGTGTCAAATGTCTTGTGTCTATCTCCTTATCCTTGTCTTGCTTTATTTCTTATACATGTTCTTTATTTTTGTTTCACTCTTTTTCATCTAGATGCTCCCACTACTATTCCTACACCCACCACCAACCCAGTCAACACACAAGGTACTGTATGCCCCCTCCCTATTGTCCCTAATACAACCATGTGTGGATGGAGGAGTGCGTGTGCTGCATGGCCATAGCGGGGGATCACTGAGAAATAATGGGAGCTTGTAGTAAAGGTTAGAGCCACTGCGTATGAGCGGTTTTAATCAGATAGAGCTGCTGATAGGTGACACTGAGGGACAGGCAGTCAGTCCTTTCCACTCACACATTTGATTTGAGCAAAAACTGCCTTGGCTTTTGTGCTATCTTATCAGCATCTGCAGCAATATCTCAACCGGCCTATCCGTCATATTAGAATGCCCTTTACATCTCTCCCACAAACGCCAGTTCAAAGGCATCAATGACATATTCTCAAAGACATACCAAATGAATGGAAGACACTTAATTTGTTTAGAGTAGAGCATGTTTTTGGCTTCCTACATGCTACTTTGATCTAGAAAATGTACACAGATTAAGGGCTTCATATGGAAGCTGCATATTAGACATGTGGGGCAACTGCAGATGGTCCTGATTTGTTTGATTGGTGTATTATTTAATTAACCAAAAGGAGTGTTAATCTAAGCCTGACATTTAGATGTGTCACCATGTACCATTTTAAATAGAAAAAAATCAATGACTAAGTAAAGAGAGAGTGTATTTTTTTCTATTCCACAGAGTTTGTGAGCTGAGCAGCAGTTTGTTTCTCAATAACTGAACTGAAATTAGCTCTGTATAGTATAAAGGCTGTATTATAAGTATGTGTTTTCAGTTGTAAATGATTAATTGGTTGATTTGATCAGTGTGCTATATATGAGTATGTGTGGGTATAGCTGAGCAAAAAGCTCCTGACTCATTCCTTTTCCTGCTTTTTATGATGATCTTGTTGTGAACCCTACTTCCGGTTCAAGTCTCCGCCTCAGTGCATTTAGTCTGAGGAGATGCGTCACTATTGGCTGTGATGGTACAGACACTATGGGCGGCATCAGCCAGCTCTCAGTGTGGCGTCAAACAGGAAGTGCTTTCTCAAAGCTTTCTTGACTCTGCATTTTAAATATAAGCTACAGATGCACCTTCTCCCGGGTTTCTGCTGCAGCATTCAAGTCATTTTCCAAAGACAGGCCTGAAAGAGGATTTACCATGATTTATGCAGTACATGCTGGGAGGATGTAATTGAGCTTTCTTGCAGTTCACTACTCTTCTAAATACCCTGTCACAGGGGCAAAGCTAAGCTGGCTGGCTGTAGATTGCTCCGCACAGCCTTAATCAGCATACAGCACCGTATAGCATATTCCTGTTGCCATTAAGGAGGTATACAGCCCGATTTCGTATTCATCCGTCTGGAGGGGCGTGTGAATAGGAGCAGACACTTTACCACCAGTGGAGCTCTAATCAGAGGCCACTCTGCAGCGCACAGCCAATCAGCCATTGTTCTTATGCATTATGTTCTGGACACACTATAATGATGGCAATGTGATTGAACAAAACAACATTTTAAAAAGTAGAACTGGCCATTAAGTGGATTACATACTGGGTATCTGATTAAAAACATAGGCTGTTTTTTTTTTTTTCTTAAAATGTGATGCTACATTTTTCACTTAAAATATAAATAGCACTTTGTGACATGTTTTGACAGAAAGAATGTCGCTAAATGCTGCTTTTTCTATAAAGTTGTATTTGCAGAAGCTTGATTTTTTTTTTTGTATGGACCGAACCCCCGTTATCCATCTCTAGAAGGTGCAGAGAAATATTGAATAGTGCAGACAACATGATTCAATATTAAGTGTAAATTTGAGGCTGAATTTAGACAGGCAAACTGTGCAGATGGTTATGCTAAGAAAAACAGTGCAAGTGGGTGTAGACCTCTTAGGGGCCAACGTCTCCTTTCTTCCTTCTTTCTGTGTTATATTTACTACAAATCAAAAAGCTTTTAGTTGACATCGTGTGTCAGAAAAGATGAAGGAAGACGTGTTTGACTTTCCCTCACAACAACCTGTGCACACAAGTCAGACTGCTGCTCTAAACCAACGCAGGCAGCACCAATCTTAACAAGAAAAGAAACTTGTGCGGTGCGTGTTTTTCAAGATGGACACCAAATGGCTACAACCAACATCAGAAAGGAAAAAATTTAGCCTTCTACAAGTTCTTTTGGATTTCTTTTGGGCAGAGGGTAGAATTTAGCCACAATCCACAGCTTTGAGGGAATAAGAGGAAGCCTGTGGCAATACTGCTCCAGCTCGTCAGATGCTCTGAGCTGATCTGAGGCAGGGACATCATATCCTGGTTAAGCCCGCACTAACCCACCCCCCTCTCCTCCGCTTCTCTCAGTCCCAAACATGTCTTCTGCAGCCAGACCAAAGACTCTGGACAAGGAATTATGGGAGAGTGGGGACTGAAAGGAGTCAATGTTTTTTCATTGCTGTTCACTGCTGTAGGCCAACTCTATCCCAAAATAAAACGTATTGCACTACTCACGAATAGTCAGCTTTGAAATCTGGTTGTGAATTAAAACAGACCTTGCTACAATGTGTGCTGCAGAAGGTAGTGGGGATTAAAATATTAGTACAAGTTGCGATAATTGCAGTAGTTGGATAGTAGTCAGTAGTTAAAACATGAAAAACAAGTTAATTTTAAAACCAGTGGTCCAAAGTTATTCCTCATTTACCAACAAGAGCGGAGTTTTGCTGTTATGGTAAAGCTAATAACTAGAGATGTTTATAGAATAAATCTGTAATGGGGATTAGAGATAGGGACATGAGGGACAGACACATAGGAAAAAATATACATGGACATATCCCTCAATATTTCAGTATGTATTGGCCTGGATTTTTTATTTTAAAGGCACATTCTGTAACTTTTCTGGTGAAGGGTCCATCATATGCTTTTCTCCATGTTTCACAGTATAGTATTAATAATTTTTATCTTTATGAACACCAAACTAGACCAAGTTACTGGTCAGATCAGTGGAGAAGTGACCCTGCTTACTCTCAGAATGCCTGTTTTTCTTGGTATTTTTAAGCAATAAAACCATCAGTAATGTAATAAATAATAGGTACAGCTGTTTAATGGCATACTGTGGAATATTTAAGGCAGAGCAATGACATATCCATTGAAACAAGCAGGTGATGGAATCCCATCCAAAAAGTTACATAGTGCACCTTTAATAAAAGTGATAGTACCTTTTTGTTTCAGTCAAGATTTTACTGCAATTGAGAAGTTGTACTAATAGTAAAACTGTAGTAGTGCTTGTAGCAGTACACTGCTAGTTACATCAGCCCACAGGTGAATAATGGTATGAATAAAATGTAGTGAAGTGTGCATCTACATTTGGAAAAGACAGAAAGGTGAAATTATTTAAACGGTTCCAGCGGGCAGACTTTGGAGAGTGCCAGCTACAAACTCTACTCTTACTAACACTGTGCCCCATTAGACCTGCCTCTGCATTGATTTTTATTGCATACTTGGCATTTGCAGATCTCTGGGCTTTTAACATTCTGAACACGATGTATGGATCACTTCGGGTGGTTCCCAAACCTTTGTTCTCTTCACAAACAAATGGTGATTTTTTTCTAGTAAGCAAAACAGAAGATCCAGCCCCAGATGGTATTTTAGGAAACCTCTTGCGGCATATTTTTTACATGTTATGTTTTCTGCTCCTCTGCTGTTGCTCATGTGAGGTGTTGGCAGTTTTCCAAAGCTGTTTAGTAATGGGATTTAAGACTTTCTTTTAACAAATTCTGACTGCATTTTGTATTCAACATAATTAAACATTTAGAAAATTGTCTAAACCCTTTGCACGTATCATTGTGCTTTGACGTATCCCTTGAAAAAATTAAAGAAGTGTTTAAAAATAATTATTATTTGTTTACTCTGATTCCCACTTGGAATTGACCTTTTTATTCTCTTCTTTTAAACAGATACTAAGGGAAGAAAATACAGTAAAAGGCAGTTTTAATTGGTCTCTGGAGAATAGGTTTGTGATGCCAGCCCACCCTGAAAATTAAAACCACTAATAGTGTTTTGAGGAAACGGTTGTGAAAGATGATAAGTTCTCTTTTGGCACCTTGGGTTAGATTTACCTGTACTGTGCCAGGGTCTTCTTAAATGAATACAGCTACTTTGAAGGTAATACTGTATTTAGTCTTGGGAATACTGCATAGGTGCATAAGTGACACATACACAGTGGATGTGTTTATTGGCAGATAGTGGTTGGCTTGTTGGTTATTGTGTTGTTCTACGTCAGGAGTGGGAAATATGGCAACAAATTAAGATCACAATTTTCTTGGAGCCAGATCACAAATTCAGTATTATCATTATTTGTGTTGGCTTGAATAAATAATCTGCTTTTTCAAGTCCAAACTTCACTGTGATTGGCTGACCTATAGAAGAAAATGTGTCTGTGTTTGCGCAGACAGTTGCATTAAAGGTGCAATGTGGAATGTTTTTTGGGGGGGGAGGTTCGTCACCTGCTTGTATTTGTGGATAAGTTATTGCTTGAAATGTTCCACAGTATTGCATCAACTTATATAACTTGCATTTATTCAATTTTCCTGTCTGTTTCTTGAATGTTTACTGAGAGCAGGGTCACTTATTCACAGATCTGACCTGTAACTTGCTTGACATCAGGGAGATAGATGTTTAATGTCATACTATGGGACATTTCAGCAATAGCATTTCCTTGGAAATGAGCAGACAACCTTTCACCAGAAAAAGTTACACAGTGCACCTTTAGATAAAGAAACAGTCAGTCACAATATGACCAAAATAGAAGAAAGTCACAGGGATGAGATTAAAATTTTTATATATCGTTACCGTAATAGCATAGTTGTCTAAGTCATATTTGAAAGTTTTCAGAAAACAAGAAAAAACATATTTTTAGGAGGCACATTGGTATTTTTTATTAATATTCTATAGAGATGACTAAAGGCAGACTGATTTTAGACTCGAACAAGCGTTCTGATAGGCTGAGGACATAGGCAGTAAGGCAGGGTGCTACAGCAGTGGTAGCAGAGAAAAGTTAGGCAGATAACACAATTTGGCCAAAAAAATGGCTTCTGCTGAATTCTGCTATTAGGCTAACAAATTTTATCACCATTTTGCCTAGCCTTACTCAGCTGCTATGTGAAATGCATGTAGTAATTTTGGCAGAGGGCTTTGATTTTCCTGTTTTAAGTCATTACTACACCTGTCACAATAACAAATTTTGAAGTGTGATATATTGCTGAAGAAAATGTAGACCATGAACTATAATATTCAAACTGTCTTGACATAATGACCCTAAAGTACTAGAATTATCCCAAAAATATTCTAAATGTAAAATATGGTTAAAACATACTCACTGCAATAAATAAACAGCAGAATGACACTTAAGTAATTAGTTTGCATCTGTAATGAGTCATAGAAGGTATCTTTTACAGCTTAAATCTTATCATATAACCAAAAAATAACAAAAAATTGTATCGCGCGTGCAAAGAAAATGTACAGATGATAAATATTGACCCCCAAAGTTTGTTGTTCCAGCTTTCATATATTGAACGATAAATGGATTTAGTAATTTATGACAGGTCAAGTCCTTACCTGCTGTTGCAATAGAATATAGAACAATATAGAATTAGATTTAGATCACTATGGTAAAACATAAATATTCTTATTCTTATTATTGTCTATGTGCCTGCATCAAGTCATTTGAGTGGAAAATACGTGAATGAGTGGGAGTCAACTTATTAAATGCTAAATGGAGACCAGAAAGTTCAGAGTTGCCATGTTGTATTTAGAATTTGTCAGTGTATTGATATGTAGAGCTTCACATATCAGCTCCTAAATGTCACTGTTGCATTTGTACAACTTCAATTTCCATTTTCCAGTTGTAGAGAATCTCTCCAATGCAAACTCAATTGCATAGACTTTCGGTAAACGGCGAGACAGACCTCCGAAAACACAATTTGCTGGACAATGGCCGCATAAGTCTGTCTCATTACATTTATTTGTCATTTACAGGACAAGGTCATTAGGAGTGCGGTGTCACTAAAAGGCTATTGACTGTAGTCCAGTAAACTGAGCAGCCATATGTCATTGTCAGACTGTGGCCAGGAGAGAGTTAAAGTCTACTCGGTTCAGCTACAAGCCCTGCTCCATCAATGCAAGAGTCATTGTTTCAATTATATCCATGTAATTACATCTATAAATTGAAAAGTGATTGCACTGGGAGAAAGTGTGGAGGACAAGTCTTGTTACACAGAAAGGAAATACAGTGCCTAATACTAAAAGGTTTTAGAGACAAATAAAAAGGAATTGAATGGTTCATAAAACTCATAAAATGATACAACACATAATAAAACATATGTTGTTTCATATTTAAGCATAAAAACTATTGTTACATTTAGAGCTGGCAACAGTAAGGTCCTAAAAACAGGACAAGCACAGTAGTAGCAGCTCCATAGTTTAGTGCATGTGTAGAGTGGAGTAGATAACGGCTCTTTTTAAAAGTGTTTTCTTTTTGCTGCTCTCCAATTCAGATTGCAATTATATCTTGAACAATTTTCAAGTATTGTATCATATATGATTATATTTCACAAGCTACTGTTTTTGTATGCCTATTGTAAGATCTATAGCAAATTAGAAATGGAATGCAGAGCAATCATTGTCAGATTAACTGTTATAACAATACAGAAGAGAAATGCACACAATTTAAAAGTATTTAAAGGGCCCATATTACACTGTTTTCTTGTCTGTTATAATGTTGTCTCTTCATCCTCCTCCTCTGCAAGCTGAGTTCTTTTCTCTTTCTCTGTTCCACCTTGTGATGCCATGTGGTAATACAGGAAGTGCTCCACTGTGTTTTTAAACTCCATACATTTTCACTAGAATCATTTGGATAATTTCAGCCCTGGAACTGAAAATCTCTGTTGAACTAAAGATAAAAAGTACAGTAGCTGAAACTTGAAAACTACCACTACATGACATCACAAGGTGGAACAGAGCATTTTGAGCTTTGGAGATGTAGACAAACTAATAATAAAGAGGTACTCAAACATGTGCGAATGAAACAAAACACAATTCCAGGTCTGTTTTTCATCAGGAAACAACATTACATTATGACTTAAAGCTCACAAGAGTCAGTTTTGTGTAACACAGGACCATTTATTGTAATGCTGTGGAACATGATGCACATTTTTTGGATTTGTACATCAAATGGTGACCTCTCAGCATTTGTCTGTAACCTGTGTCACTGACCACACAATGACCGCTGTGGCAATTAGTCATGTTGGAGAAGTGATGGGAAGGTGTACCAGTAAAGCATGTAGGAGCAGGTTCAGTGGAGCAGGTTGGCGCGGCGACACAGGCATCAGTTGCAAATCCTCTTTTATTCCCCCGTAAATCCCCGCGGCTGTGCACATCCTGTCGAGACATGTCAGCGCTGTCCTCTCTGCCGCCGCCCCGATGGACACACGCCACATTACAGACATAATCAAACACGGCTTATTTCTAGGACCACAGAAGGACGTGTAACAGGACTGGTTGTCATAGGGATATTTGTACGCATTGAATTTTGGGTTGTATTATTGTTGTTTACTGAGCTGAAAGATACCCATGTAATACAATGATCTTTACTGGAAAATAAGTAGACTTCCCCCTGTGCTGTGTATTGCATCCAGGAACTGTGTGGACTACAGAACAGAAGACGTGTTTTTAGAATGGGCTTGCACCATGGGCTGGTCTAATACATTTTTTGAATAAAGTCTGCATGTTCTCCCCATGTTACTGTGAGTTCTGTTCAAATATCCTGGCTTCCTTAGACTATCCAATATTCTGAGGAAATACATTTGTGAATCGAACTTGTGTGCTTGCAGAGCCGATGTAGGTGAGTGGCTATTTGTCAGTGAACTTTTGTTGCTCCTGGCCAAAGCTGAAATGAATCCCTAGAATGAGCCAAAATTCATATAGGCTAGCTAGTACTTTAGAAAAAACTGGTTATGAGACAAAGTAGTTGATTGCAGATTGAAGCTTGCACCCCTTTTCAGAAATATCAACACTGGTACAACTCTAAAGCAATAAAATCCTGCTTTATTTATATATATGAGTCTATAGTCACAGAGAGGAGACAGAAAGTTTAATAACAGCTGTACTTATTGCATTGATATTTCTCATTGTATGCAGTGTGGATATGTCGGTGCCGTTCTCCTTTCTAATAAGTGGAGGAGTTTACGAGTGAAAATCAGTGCTGTACATAATAGAAGAACAGCGATATGCACTGGGCCATAACAGTTGATACTCTGGCTCTTTGGGGGATTTGAAGTTCCCTATCAGACGTTTTTGTGAGAGAGCCCCGGTGCTTACTCCAGGCAAGTCCTTATACCTGTTAAGGGTGAGACTCTCTAATAAACTGGATATTTAAATTCACAAAACATGCTAAAATTCTTATTTCCGTCATATTGGAGACTACACCGCTGACACAGTTGTTTCTAGCTTTTTTATTGTAAGAAATCTGGAGGTCTTAACTCAATAGTGTTCGTGTTCACATTTAATTTTACATCCTTACATTTACAGTATTATTATGTTACATCTTAACTACTTACTCACTTTCCTAAAATCAAAGGAATTCATTGAGGTACTTGATCATGTAATTTGAGGCTTCAGGTTGCACGGTATCAAAATTAAAAATAGAAATATTCTTTCATCACTGATTTTGAGTGACTTTACAAAGAGAATTATAGATATGGTTGCTAACCTGCTAAAAACATGGCAACTGTATTTTGCAAAGCTATCGACTGGATTTTTTATTCTAGTGAATATCTTGTCAGCTCTAATTCAGTACAACTACATATCTTTTTTTCCTGGTTCAATCCAAATCCATGTTTTTTATTATATGCATGTAAATGTAAAAGTGTAATTTGCTGTATGAATCATGCAAAACCTGCCTTGCATATTGATCCGTCTATGCACTTATATTATCTGTTATAAACGTCACCTATAGGGTCATGCCTTAAATACCCCCTGTGTGCTCAGAGACAGGAGATACCCCATGTGCTTCCTTGCGGATGTGTCAAACAGGAGACTGCGGGGGGGGGGTTAAGGTGAGACCAGGGGGAGGAAGGAGAGGGCTATTAAGTGGGTGCCAGTTCATTAGCATGGACCGTGGCTTCTCCGCTCTTCAGGGCACACACCGCGCTATCTGACATCGGCGATACAGTAAACAAAGCGCACTTCCTCGCTCCACAGATGCTGCCTCTGTGAAGATGACTCCATTCTTCCGACGGCGCTCATCTGAAGCACAACTTTTCTCATTAATTAGATTTTCTTCTTCTTTTTTCCTGTCCTTGTGTTTTAAAAAAAAGTAAACTTCAAAAGGTTTGGGTTTTGGAGGACATGATGCGACTGTGCCATCTGTGTCGGTTAGGGTGCCTTAGACTTGACTCATTGTGCCCTGGCTCTGTTGAGAATTTCTTTATCAGAATCATTCAGAGTTCAGAGCATGACTAGCGAGATTGATGGAAAATTGAGGTGCTCTCTCATGCAGCAACGAACAGCGCAGCCAATCCACCCCTCACTCTAAATGTGCACACATATAGACTATTGATAGAAGCCCGGGTTCTATTCTAAGGCTGGAAATTTAAAGGGCCTCGGATTTTGCCTTGTTCTTGGGCTGAGTGCGAATAAATCTGGCTAAATGCAAGTCGTAGCTACTCTAGTGACACCTGAGGCGACCGCGTATTTCTTTCAATGGGGACAGCGGGCGCCAATTTATCTCAAGTCCTGTGTCTATTTCTGATGATGGAGCTCGGTGACTTCCACAAATGGCCTCTTAAATCACAATGTATTTTACAGTGGCTGAACTTGTGCGAGGAATAGGAGCCGTGTCGAGCGTTTCATGGTGAAATAACTGTCTTAAAACATTTTTCAGCATTGCTCACTCAAGGGACTCTAACTGCCATTTAAGGCCGTATAGGACTGAGAAGTTTGGTGAAAGAGTGGCGCTCAATTGGGTGAAATGTACTCTGAAAATACACTGTACCATTTGGAATTAAGTCTACTACAGCACTACTTTTATTCAATGCCAATGTACTTTCCAGAATTACATTTTATTACATTTACTATTAGACGTTGTGAGTTGACTCTGTTCCCATAGTACAGACATGTCAAACTCAGGCCCGGGAGCCAAATTTGGCCCACGATATAATTAGATGTGGCCCTCAAGATCATATCAAATATGTATTAGAGCTGGCTTGCTGGCTACAGATAGGCTATAGAGACATTATTTAAAATGTTTTTATTATTTTATTTTATGCTTGTTCTGGATTCAGTGTTTAATCAGAACTATTATTAAACATTTATTTATAGATGTTATTGAAATTTTAAATAATTATTTAGTTTAGCCCACGACTTTCCAGTCCCAGTTTTTAATTTTGGCCCATTTGAGTTTGACACCCCTGCCATCGTATAACACTGTAAAGGCTTAAAGACCATAATAAAGCATAAACAAACTGAAAAATGTGCTGGATCAGATATCAGCTTTCAAATATAATTTCATTTGATATCATGATTGGACATATAAACTAATATACTAAGACTGTTTACTGGCTGTATTTGGCCCAGAAGGTCTCAGAATGTTTGAACTTTTATTTATGCAGTTGTAAGTTGTTCGGTAGATACTTGAGAGATAAATAACAGATACATAACACATTTGGATCAGTTTCGGTTTATGTTATTTTTGTATAAAGAAAATAAATGCTATTTTCAGTCTCTGTACTGCTATCATCCAGACTGAATATTTGATTATGAATTGTTCATTAGCTTTATTAAGACTATTAACAATGTCGTCATAGTCAAGTTTTAGTTTTAGTCTAGAAAATAGTCTATTCTTATATGAAGTAATTTGAACATGCTTTCTAGAGATAATGTTTTATATTTTTTGGTTATTATTTTTGGTTTTTAGTGTCATACAAGAGCCCTGATTTCACATTTAAAGCCGCTCTTTTCCTTTTATCTGATGCCATTGCACCTAAACCAGCACAAGACAATACATGACAGAGCGTGAAGTATTACATTTTATTATGTTTTTTATTATGTTTTGTGGCCTTTTATGGGAATAGATGTTTTAAATTGGAAGCCGGTTTTCAGCTGAACATTGCGCTCTTAAATCTTTTGCTTGTAAACAATACAATCTGTGTAAAATGTAATATTGTTCTGTTTTTGTGCTTAAGAGAAAACAAGCCAGTCACACTTAAAGTCACACTTGTAATTTATTGTGGTCCTCCTGTTTGTTTTGGGCTCATGGGCGGCTATGGGGAAACTAGGGGCAAGAGTTTAATTGTACAAAATGTGCACAATGAACTGCATGGTTGTACAAAGGAACGCAACTATGGCAACTGCATGAGTTTAGTTTTATTATATTTACCATTGAATCTTATGTGTAATTATAGATACTCTTTTTCAGTAATAAGCACAGGTAAATTAATTTAACACTATGTGCTTATCT
The DNA here is from genome assembly GCF_026225935.1 of Boleophthalmus pectinirostris. Taxonomy (NCBI): domain Eukaryota; kingdom Metazoa; phylum Chordata; class Actinopteri; order Gobiiformes; family Gobiidae; genus Boleophthalmus; species Boleophthalmus pectinirostris. The sequence continues at coordinate 15,956,840 of NW_026571541.1, forward strand.
ATGTGCAATATATAGTGTACAGCTCAAAGTTTCCCACAGGCACACACTCCTTTCAGTCAGTTTATTTCATACTGTTACAAACTAAAGCAGTTGTTTCTTAGAACAGCTTAATGCTAGCATAAAATAAAAGTACTGTAACTCTTTTACAAACACACACATGTATCATTGGGTGTATTTTTGCTGCTTGGCATAAGACAAAAGCATAAATATTATAATAATAATAATGTCAAAATGTCAATAGCTATCTTTTTTTTTGCCTGTTATGTGAGAGGGGGTAGGCATTTCTAAGTTTTTTCCTATACCTACTCCTTGTGTGTATCATCTATATTGATATGATCTATCAACAGAGATAATCTACAATCTGTAAATCATGGAAAAGGGGAAAAGGTTGAGTTTCCCAAATGAAATAAATAAAGAAACCCTAACAGAAAGAGAAATAATACATGATGTGTCTTTTTATCTCATGTACCTTTCCTTTGGACAAGTGGAGGACTTCTGCTTATTTTTAGTATACGATAAGATTTGAGGAGTAGAGGGTCATATAATATAAGTACCTCTTTCAAAAGTTGTGTGCAGGGGCCCATGTACTCATATATAGTTATGTAATGTAGCCTATAGTTTAATACAGAAGAGTATCATTTTAGATTACCTTGTTAAACTGGTCCTGGACAGCTACTTCACTGCTTGAGTTTTCTGACTGACTTCTGAGTGTAATTTTGTGCCTGTGTCATCATTATTTATGGTTATTGTTGTGTTTCCAGACTCCCGAGCCGGCGAAGGGGCACCACAGAAAATTGACCACGCTGTCATCGGAGGGGTGGTTGCCGTGGTGATGTTCGCCATCCTCTGCGCACTTATCGTTCTGGGTCGATACTTCGCCAGACACAAAGGTAAAGCCTGGCAATCATACTTGATCATGGACACATCTGAGGAGTTCAAGTGTTTTTGTTGTGAGTTGATTGCAGCGGTTTTGAAGAGTGGTTGATGGAAGATGGAGGATTTTGACGTGTGGTTAATATTTATTCTTTTTTTTTTTTTTTTTATAGGAACTTACTTTACACATGAAGCCAAAGGAGCAGATGACGCGGCTGACGCAGACACAGCCATCATTAACGCGGAGGGAGGACACACCAACACAGACGAGAAGAAGGAGTACTATATCTAGACTGTGAGGACTGGGCCAGGAGAGCGGGTGTGGGGACGTACTGCTGAGGCTGGTGATGGACAATGCTGTAGGAGCATTATGGATTACTCCGGTTGGTTACAAAAAAGGCTGATCGAACGACAAAGGATTTTCAAAGTAATCTGCAGAAGTCTGGAGAACATGAATTTGGACAGGCGTGGCCATTTTGGTGAGAGGCGATTCTCCTATCCGACCCCTCCTGGACTGCTGGGGCCTGTACAGTTCAGTTATTTTATGGACAATTTTGTGCCTTGTTCGATTTCTTTTGTTTCATTTCGATGTGTTTCCCCCTGTCATTTTGCTTGTTGGATTGGATTCTCCTGTGTATCTCATGTTCCGTTGCATTTGCCTTTAGAGGAGAGTCAGTGGCCTGGTGTCCGTCTATGTGTGCCGCAGCTAGCTTTTAGCTCACTGTTCCTGAATCCGAGGTGCTGCTAACCACACACAAGAGCTCACTAACTGAACCACAACACATTTCTCCTGGCCAGGTCAAAGGTCAATGGCCCCAGCAAACTCCACATACTCACACCTCTGATTTCTTACTTTTCCGTCCACACTTCCTCACTGCCTATGTACAATTTGTGAGTAACCATGCTCATTATAGAATGTATTGTTGCTTGGAAATGAAGTAGGAGTGCCGTATCATTTATAATTTCACAGCAGCTTAGTGAAGGTGATTGGTTTTTCAAGAAGAAAACACAGTTCGTACGTGCGTGGTCAGTTAGTGCTTGTTTAGGGTGTTGTACAGTCTTAGGCATCATGACTGCTGTAATGTGCCATGATGTGGAGCTCTCTGTATCTAGTACTGTCGACTGAGAAACCCTCTTAAAACTCCTCTTTGAACCAGACACACCAAAACACAAGGCGGAATTATTGCTTTCTTTAGTCCTTTGCATTGCTATCTGTCTGCACTGCTAGACTTAAAACGATTTGAATTACAGGTAATACAAGTGGTATTCAACAACTATTGTTACTGCAATGGGAATTTAAATAATGGGAGACACTTGTTGACATTGCCAAACAACATGGCTCACAATTTTTAGTTGGCACTTTATAATAACTGAATTTTAATTAACCTTAATGAAGCATGAACAAACACTTCAATCATAATATATAATAGTCTATTAATAATGATTTGGGCCTAGTAACTACTTAATTAAGAGGTTAGGGTTGTGAGTTAAGGTACTAATTAAGTAGTTACTAAGCCTAAATGTTTTTTTAGCCTTAATGTTTTTTTTAATTTGTTCATTATGAAAAAGTCCTTGCCATGCTCTATTAAGGCTTTTAAAAGTGTAGTTATTATAAAGCGTAACCTATAACTCAAATACAGAAAATCACATTATTGAATTTTACGTTGTGTAATAGAGGTATTTTCTGGTATTTTAAATTAATGTCTGGGGACAGAACAGAGTATGTACAATGCTTATACTACCTTTAAACATCTAGTCAGTTTGCCCTGCAGTCTTTCCAAGGGTGACAGCATATAAACTTTATTTGTCTTAATAGTGTTTTTGTTTTGTTTTATGTTTTTTTGACTTTCTGATTCCTTCTCACACGTGTAATGGTCAACCTTGGACCAGACCGTTTTTCAAGTTTTATATTTTCAGTCCAAACTGCTTGACTGTGTTATATTATTCAAAAAGTCCAGGTTCCTATCATTTGACATTCATTACTACACTTTTTCACAAGGTGTTCCTATTTCATTATACAACAGTTCTGATTTCAATGTCATCTTTCAGTGCTGTTACAAAGTATGTTCAACTGAATAGGTCGAGCTAGAAAAAAACTACTGTGTAAATCCTTGCTCACAAATCTTTGTCATGTAAGGCTCTGCCCATGCTCATGTGAACGCACAAGGACACACAAAATTTAATCAGTTATACACTATCTCCTAAGTGTATGGACATTTTACCTTCGGGCTGTCTTTGATAACTTGTAAGAGCTCTCAGGTTATCAAAGATTTGCATAGCCCTGGTGTGAAGCCTCTTCTCCTTGTCATCGTTCAGCCTCAAACTTTCTCCATCGAAAATATACTCTCTGTGACTTACTTCATGTCAAAGCAACACTATGTGGTATTTGAATCTTAACATTAGATCTTTTTTAATATATATCAGAACTATGTGTCAAACTGCCAATTTTCTGATCTGTGAATGCTAATGGTTATAAAGTGTAATGTACAGAATGTTGCACATCATCTCCATGTCCCCGTGCATATATTATTGCTTTGCCTGGAATATTCCACAGTATGGCATTACAATTACAGTACATTTTTCTACTATTTATTTCATTAGAAGGATTTTATTGCTTAAAACTACCTGGAATAAACACCTCCTTACTGTGAGTGGGGTAATCTCTCCACAGATCTGACTTGTTGTTAGATCTGTTTCATGGAGATAGATGTTTGATGAAGTTTAATGCCACACTGTGGAACATTCTAGGCGGTGAGGGACCTTCCAAATTAAACATGACATAGTGCACCTTTAACTTATCATTTTCAGTTGATGCTTTGCAGTGACGTCACGCTGGGGGTGTTCTCCTTGTATGTGTGAAACGTTTTTAGAATACTCCAAAAAAAAAAAAAAAACACACACACACACACAATAAAATTAAACAACACATTTTCGGGAGCCTGTGATCAATACAAACGATCATGGTTCTGTTTGGGTGTTTGATTTCTAACAAAAAGGTGAGAGTGACTAACTGAAAAACTGTGATTTTGAGAGGGACTAGTTTAACAGCACAAAATCAGCTCACCTGTTTTAGCTCCAGATAAGTCAGTTCTTTCTGGCCAGATTGTGTTAACACAAAGCTTAGATTAAATTCTAACAAAGCCTTAGACAGAGCATGCCTACAGTTAGCGTCATACCCCCAGGAAACGTTGATGGCATCAGTTGCAAAGTATCAACAGAATATTCAAACAAAGCAAACCTGACGTTCTAATTTCCAACTAAAGCATTTTTCTTTTTCTCATTCATAAGAAAAAGGCAAAGTTACATAGTGTTGCTTTCATATAGGCCAATCCATGCTTTCCTCCATAAAAGAGAAGATGCTGTGTCCTCCATGCATGCCTCCTGCTTCTGGAAGAGTATTGACAACATGTTTTTGAATACGAAAAAGACATCTGTAAATGTATCGAGGAACGATAACCACTGCCTTAAACCCACCTCCTGGTATTTGTCACAGGAAAGACTGAAGGACTGAGTTTAGTGCCTTCTTGGAGACTGAGGCAAATGGATTCAGTCCTGTCAATGAATTAGTATAGTATATGTTTCTGAATGTGATATATTTGGATTGGATTAGCCATAATCTTCTCAATTGATTTGTTTACTGGACTATTATGAGTATTACCATTTACTTCAGCTGAAAAAGTGACCATTGCAAAAGGTAAAGAAAAAGATGCCAACCTCATTCATTCCTTTGCCAAACTCAAATTGTTATCTCTAATCAGTATTACATACTATTGTACACATTTAAAAGTGCACTATGTCATTTCTGGTAAAGGGTTCACCACCGACTTGTCTCCATGGATACGTTATTGCTTTGCCTGGAATGTTCCACAGTAGACCAGTTATCAATAAATATGCCTTATTTATCTTGCATTTATTCAATTACAGTTGTTTATTTGTTGCTAAAGATAGTATGCGTTCATATTGCGAGCAGGGTCACCTCTACACAGATCTGACCTGTGACTTTATGGCCTGGTGGTGTTACCTGCTTGTCTCCATGAAGATAGACGCGTTTAATGCCATACTGTGAAACATTCTAGGCAAAGCAATAACATCTGCATGGAGACAAGCAGTTAGTAAACAAAGCTTACATAGTGCACCTTTAAAAAGATGGGACTTCTATACTATACTAACTCACTGATGACTGTAGTTCCACACAGTATTCTTATAAATACCACGCAGTATGTCATTCAATCCACAAGACGCATAGTATCAATGTCCTGGACCTTAAAGGGATCAGTTTTTCTCCTAAGATGTAATATTTATTGTCATACTGATAAATATGCTTGTCATTATTGTCTCTATATGTTTAAACATTATTTATTTGGAGTTTTATGGACTTGACTGACATGATCAGAGAAGTATATAATGGTAAAATAAGCTTTGAAGGGAAGCTGTTGTTTTGAATATTTGGTGTCACGGTTAAGCTGCCTGCATGACTGGAATTGTTTTGCTATTTTTCTTGATTGTTCTAAAATGGCCATTGAGGGACTTCAAAGATTGATCGAAAAATCACGTTTTTATTTGATATTGTTGATATTTGTGTTCACTCTCTCAGGTTCATGAGTGTTTATGGTTGTTTTTTGCATCTCAGGTAGAATGCAAACATAAGGCCCACGTATATAATGTACCACTATTGGAAAAAGATAATCCCAAGATGTACATGTTCTTCTCAGTTGTACATGTTTCTATGTGTTTTCAATATGGTGCACTGGTAGAGATATTATTTTGCATAGAACTAGCTCACAAAGAGACCAGACTAGATTTGTTAAGCAGACAAAATGATGTACAGTCAATATCAACAAACTCACAATATGTGCATACAACGTCCACTAATACAGTATGTTAATTAGCAATTAGACTATGTGACCACAACACAGTCCAGGCATCTCTTTGTTCTTTTTGAGGAAACAATGGTGTATTTACTGTGACATGGCATTTTATGAATTATTTGAAACATGTCTTGAATATTTTGGATGAAATTGTTAAAACCTGAATTGTTTAATTTTAAGACAAATTGACATTTGGTTGTTCAATCTTCAATTTTCTCTGTACCAGGCCATGTTTTATTTCTACAGTGAAGTTTATGTTCCCCATAAGGCCATGCATATTTTGTATTGGTTCACCAACATTTTTACAAAGGAAAAAAAAAATCAAGAGTTCTTGTCTTAATAAAAAAGATTTCAATGTTTAAAGTGGAGTGTTGTGATTTAAACAAAACATTTATTTTTGCAGTGGTTCAAGTTGATGATACCTGGTCTACACGGTCTAAAGGTTCTCTCTTTGTATTTGGTTCTGTGGTGTTGTTACCTCTTCAATCTAAAGCATGAATATAGAATATTATAGATTCATCTTCCAGTTATAGCTCCTCCTGGGTCCTGACCAAGATCCTAGTTCAGATTTGGAAAAGGGTCCCTGGGCGCAACAGTGCGGTCACATTCTGCCCCGTACGTGGTTCCTCCACAATGTTGAAGGACAAATGCAGGGAGAAAACATGCTATATACCTGAAAATAGTGCTCTAAAACCACTCTGACCTACTAATATTTTTAAGTATAGGCAACGTCTTGACACAATGCAAACTTGTTCATCATTACACACTTACAAATACGTGTACAAAATCACTTCTATTTTGATTTATGTTCATCCAAGAGATTGATTCTAACCTTAACAACAGTCACTACCTGCCTAACCTTAACTTAAACCCTAGCCTTAATCAATTTGAACTCATATCTGAACTTTAAACATTGTTTTTAATCTAATAATAATGAATTGATGACATGGGGAACTGGTTTGTCACCATAAGGGATGCATGTCCCCATGAGATGTGATTTATCTTAACTAAAACTTTGGTGACTGTGAGTAAGTCTAAAAAAGCTTTATGTTGACAACATGAAATTATTTAAATAATTGGGTCTCTTACACTGCTCCTTCAGATACGGTTTTATTTTTCAAATTTAGGTGGTCAATCATTTTAAAAGACATATTTTGGTCATTATGTACCATTTTGTCATTTCAGTTACATTAACTTTGAATTATAAATCAGATATTATGTCGATAATTATCTTACTCTTACACAGTGGTGGAAAAAGTACTCAATTTTGTTACTTAACAAAAAGTGCAGATACTGGAGCAAAAAAAAAAAACTCAAGTAAAATTAAAAGTATGACATGGAAAACTTATTCTACTTAGTATTTTGTGCATATTTTGAGGTCTCTTTGAGGCTTCAAATGTAGTGATTTTAATAAAGGTGTGTGTTGAATTTTGTTCAACAGAAACAAATGAGTCAGGTTTTTCTAGCTGTTTTTATGTGTATATTTTTGTTTCCTCAGACTATGAATCTGATAAAAAAAAAAAAAAAAAATCCCCTCAGCCTTTTCAGTAAGTCTCAAACAATAAAAAAATAAAAAATAATTAAATTTTTCAGCCCAGTTAAAAAATGTAGAGGAGTAGAAAGTATAGATACCTGCTCTCAAATGTAGCTAAGTAAAAGTACGTACTTTAAAATGTGATTTAAAAAAAAAAAAGTAAAGTATAGATCCTTTATACAAGTACAGTACTTTTATTTCATTGCATTCATCACTACTTTTACCCTTGAGAATTTCTTGAAACACAATTTTGTACCTTTCCTTGAGTAATATGTTTAGAGTAGTGTTCCTCTTACTTGAGGTACATTTTTCCCACCTTCTGCCCACAGTGTGACAAAATACCTGTATATTCTGGTAGAAAACCTTTGAACTTGCTGCTTGCTGCTGGGAGCTGTGAGCGTGTATTAAAATGCTGCATATATGTGTGGAGCGGCTGGGCCCTGATCTCTGTGATACTTGTCAGAGTGAGATCTTGCAGGAGTGAAGTGTGTGCAGTGAGTGAAGCTGCAGCCTCGCGGTGCTTTTGACTGACATATACAGTGTGCTACATGACTGACACGGAGCAGCTCAGGCTCTTGTTAAGGGCCCACACCAACACATGCAGCTAGTGATTTGACAAATTGATAGGCGCTCCCAGGTACAAGACCTAATTCATAACCAGGAGCCATTTTGTCATCATAATTCTGTCACTGCTGCCATTTTCCATTACTTTAAGTGATCCATCCCCAGTAAAGGTCAATAACATTATTCAAACTTTAATGGAAATAGTTTAACCTGGGATACCACCCACTTTGCTTCATGACTCTGAAAATTAATAAAATACAGTATAACGCTCCCATAAAGGAATCTTAAATAACTTTTGTGGCTGGTTTGAAACTAATTGAAAAACTAAAATCTTTCCAAAGGTCAAGGCCAAAAACTTGTCATATTTATTCTAAAAATATGTATATATGAGAGAGTTAACGAACACGGGAATCTTCATTTTTAATAGAAAACTTCCACTGGTCTCAATCAATTATACACTGCTCTAAACAATCAAGGAAACAAGTATATCATTTAAGAGAATCACAAAATACTAATTCATCAAATCAAACTTAAATGAAGAGCTCATAATTCACTTAGAACATTAGAGAGAGTTGTATAGCGATTTCTCATCGCCTCATCAGCATCTTGTATTTGAGGTTGCCTAGGACCACCCCTGCAAACACCACAGGGTATAACATGGTGGCAATGATGTGATATAAACCAAAAATAAGAACGCACCAAGTGATTTACACTATTGATACTTTGCAGCTGACGTCTTCAACATTCCCTGGGGGTGTGATGCTAACTGAGGCTCTGCTCTGTCTGAGGCCCTCCTACTCAAGTCAGACTCAATCTGATCTGGTTTGTGCACATGAAAAAGTCTCTCATACACACAACAACAGTCACATGCTAATAAATAAGCCAGTCACTCTCACCTTTTGGTTGAAAAGCAAACACCTAAACAACACTCATATTGATCACAGACTCCTGAAAATATGTTGTTTAAATCCATTTTGTATTTTTTCTTGAGTTTTCAGACTATTTTAAAACTTTTTTTTTTTTTTTTTGCTGTGTTTGTTAATGTGTGCATTGTGCCACCATGGTAACTGCTAAACATTCCACCATACACATTCATACATATCTCCCACAGTCACTGCAAAGTATGAATACCTATTTTAAAACATGATTTAAGCAGAGGTTTGCTGGATCATGGCAAAAAAACCGTTCTGTCTTCAGGTTATGCCATGGGTTTCAGAGTGTTGAGAAATTGTCACCGTCGCCATAGTAAATAACAATTACCTTTTGAATGGGCAAAAGTACACAAATGGTGCCAAGAAACAAAACGCTGATCTGTGCAAACTGTTACCAAAGTTCATGCTCTGATATCTTTATAATGCAATTAAAACGTAATGTTATGTCTTGCCATTACTGGAATTACTTGAACTTCTTCCCATTAACAATAACAAATAAAGAAAAATCACCTGCTAAATTTTGCCTTTAAGCTAAAAATGTTTGCAATATGCGTGCACGGAGAGGCTGTTTCAGTTAGCTGCTGCTTATTCCATTTAAATGTTCAATTTCAATTTGGAGTGACGTGTTTAAGGGTAATTAGCACAATGGGGAAATTGAGAGCAAACAAATGTGCGAGCATGGCTTGTTTAGTGCGCTAATTGATGGATTGAGATTGATGGCATGTAGCACTAGGTTTGGCTGAGGTGTAATTACAAGATGTGGGAATAAATAGTGGCTGAACAAAAGGACTTAAGACCTGTTTAACACAACAGCCAAGGAACAGCAATTTCTCAAAATTTTCATTTCAATTTTTTCTTTTCATTGGACACTGTACCAAATCATCTGTCATTTTCTCCTAGAATCTGCAATCATCTGCCTCTCTGTCACTTCTAAATATGAGAAGAAAGTAAAAACATGGGGGAGATTAGACATGAATATTGTTTGCAGTACTATGACCACCACTTAAAACTACTGTCACTCACTCACAACCCTGCTACTAGTGTTGTGAAGCAACTGATTATATGTACTAAGAATACATTTCTAAATACTAATTTTGAGTATGTATTCTGGTATAGTTAATCTTTCATTTAGTGGTATTCACACTGCAGTTACTTTTCTAAAATTAAAGGAATACATGGTGGTACTGAGCACACCATACAGGCTTCAAACTGAACAGAATCAGTGAGAGAAATATAAAACACTGCTCTTGTGGAGTTATATTTTCTTCTATGATCAGTGATAAATAAATGATAAATGGTGAAAAAAACATGTTTCTGTTTTTGATAGTATCTTGCATCTTTACAATATAATTAAATGTAACTCTGTGTGAAAGTATTCTAAGTATTCAGAATACAGTACTCTGACGGGAGCAAGTATCGAGGTAGCTTACAAATCCATTTTATTTATTTGTTTATTTATTTGAGACAGGGATAGCGCACAATTTAAAAAAATTACAATGCAAAGTTTAATGCAGGTATTCAGTATTCTCTAAGTAAATAAATTTCCCATCACTGCTGCTACTACACCAATGACTAGTACTAGATTTACTGCAAATACTGGTTTTGAAACTAATCAGCTACATATTGGGTTTTGGTGGTGCAGTGAGTAAAGTGTTTGCCTACCAACCAGAGGGTAACTAGTTGCTTGAGTGTAACCTATTCATTGTTGCTTAGTACTTCAACATATGATTATGACGCAGAGTGCATCCAGTGGCGGAATTAACAATTTGGGGGCCCTTAGCAAGCTTGAGTTCTTTGGGGCCCTCACTATAATGCACTTATTATTATTATTATTATTATTATTGAATTAATGTATTTTGTGTATATATATATATATATATATATATATATATATATATATATATATATATATATATATTTTTTTTTTTATCTATTGTCTGTTTTCCCCATTATTCTTGAGACATGCACTTCTCTCTTTGAATTAGGGTGGATTGGAAACTTGTTTCAGGTCGCCAACTAGATAACCAGAGCAGAAAGTAGTTTTATTTTTTTGCTAGGACAATTACATTTTTTGTTTACATCCATTACATATGATTATGCTATGATTATGTTCAAATTAGAGTCAAGCTGACGAGTCCATTCTAACGTGAAAGGGGGGATGCTTTGACGGTTAAAATAGATTTGACAATCAGATATTATTTTGATGTTTTTTTTTTTTTTTTTGTTTTTTTTTTTAAACTACTCTCATTTAATGTCATATTGAGAGAAAATTTGATTGCTCTGAGGCCTCAACCATAAGCGGCACTGAGGGAAATTGTTTGGGGGGCCCCTCCAGGTTTGGGGGCCCTAAGCTGCTGCCTACTTTTGCCTAATGGTAGCGCCGCCTCTGAGTGCATCCGATACAAAAGACTTCCCATTTCAGTAATTCTATAAATTTTCAGCTTTTCCCGGAGGATCTGTTTTTCAGCTACATTGAAAAACAAGCTCTATGACAGTTGACATAAATGTTTTTATTTTTGTGAAGTTATCCTCCCTCAGAGCACATGAAAGCACTATCCATTAGAGGCGCACACGTCCTGGAGTCTGCATGGAGGAAAACATCACTCGACTGCTTTGGCATCTTCAAAGCCGGCACTATTTATAACTAATAATGTAGCGGGAAAAATGCCAAGTCATTTTGAGTGAAACAGATGAGCTGGTTGTTTCAGACAATGATGAAGGACGAGCACCTGAAGCCTGTGATAACCGCGGCGCAATTATCTGCGGAGGATTGACAATGACCCACAGTCTGTCTGCGGCGGCGCGCGCACACGAGCCGCGCTTAATCCATAGGAAATGTCAGAGAGAGGGAGAGGCGATTAGCAAACACGGCCCACAACGCTATAGGCTGTAATGCCACTTTGATGTCTAAGACTTAATACGAGATTGATATTTACAACAAAATTAAAAATGTGGGACAAAATGTGAGTAATCCTTAATTGAATGTGAGAGCTTTCAAATCTATTCAAAGTTATACGAACAAAATAAGGTGTTACAGGATGTGCCCCCTGTGTTCCATCACCAAACAAATCCAATTTTTGTCTGAAGATTTTGAGGGATCCGGGGATATATAGTTGATTGAAAACTAGAAGATTTATGGTACAATATCTGTTCCAAACAATGCATACTATTGTTGTGCTTCTGGCAAGACACTTCATCCATCTTTCCTGCATGAATATTAAGTGATTGGTTGAGGTTGTTGGAGATGCCGTTGGTGCAGACTGTTAGCCACATCAGTCAGCTTATGGAGGCAGAAAAACACAGAACTAGCTTTGTCAACATCATTGTTTGGTGACACTAGACTGGACCAGAGTTGTGTGATGTCACTTCCGGGTCCAATGTCCAATTCAAATTTTATAAATGACAAAGCCAGAAATCAGTCAGTCTGACCTGGGAGTAACATAATACTTAACAAATCTATAAGGTATAATTTGTATATTTTATCATCAACCTGTCATCATTTTATTTTGAAAACAATAAAAGCATTCCAAATAGGAAGTGAGCATAGAGGTGAGGTTCTGGTTCCATTAACTCTGGCTCCAGTTGACTTTACCTTGAAAAATTGTCATCCCTCTCTCTGTAATTGTACTTTTTATCATCAACATGTCATCATTTTATTTTGAAAAACATGTTGTCCTTTCTCTTGTGACTTAGGGTTGTGTAACAACATTCAGACTGTAAGCTTTTTCCTTGTGATTATTTAGTCTGAGCTCGAAGAAAACTCTCCCTCATAGTAAATGCATAATTATCTGCTGAGCCCCAGCCTGAGCAGCTCCTCTGAAGTTCTCTGAGCATCTCAAGGTGACCCCCTTGCTGCTCACGCAAAAGACAAGTTTTCTTTGCCCAATTTACACTGACGTTCCGCTTCAGAGGCACCACCCAGATACAATAAGCAGCATTTTCAATCTCCTTATCTGCTGTGCTAGGCCTGCACACAATCACATTTCACATCACACTTCATATGTTACTGCTGATGCATAATTAATTGTGTCTTAAAGGAGATGTGTTTTAATTTATACTTACACAACTGATTATCTTCTACAGATACCTCGGGAGAAATGAAAAACTTTGCATTGTTGACTTACACAGTATTTGTTTTTCAAAGTACCCAGTACTCTCAGTTGATATTACAGTTATTGCTGCTACAGCTCCTGTTACTTTTACAAAGACGTGATGTACAAATGCAGTACAAATGCTACCACAGCTAATTAAATATATACTACATTAAATACACTGTTGTACTATATGGGAACAATAATCAGTCAAATCTTAATTGTTTCACTGACCGTGCTACTGCTATATGTACTTCTAATTCTAGCCATGTTGTAATTAGCTAAGTTTAAAGCAATTAAGAGAATACAGCACAAGTCCCAATCATCCCAGTGCTCGGGTGTCTCTGTGCTCTATCTGCTGTTTACCCACAAACATATAATGGAATTATATTGCCAGCTTTGATTGGAACAATCTTAGATTAGAGTATGTGGATTGTGGTTGAAAACTATTTACGTAATTCAGCTTTAAACTGTTCGATTAAGTTTTGTTTAAAATACTGGTCTAAAATGCTACTGAAATTGCATAAAAGTTATTTATTTTAAAGGTCTTATATTACACAAAATTGTGACCTTTAAGTCATATTGTTACATCTTCAAAAACATACCTGCAGAGTTTTGCCTACCTGCATTTTAATCTGTCTACATCTCCAAAGCCAAAAATGTTCTGTTTCACCTTGTGATGTCATAAAACAGCAGTTTTCAAGTTAACAGCTGCATTTTACCTTTAGCTCAGTAGAGATTGGCAGAGATTGGTCTGAAGTTATCCAAATGATTCTAGTGAAGGTGTATAAAGGTAAAAAACTCAGCCTAAATATGCAAGATCTGTGTTATGTGTTATGTGTGAATGAAATTAAACACAACTTCAGGTATGTTTTTGATGAGAAAATAACATTATAACAGAAAAAAAAAAAAAAAAAAAAAACATTATACGGGGTCTATAAGAAATGTTTTCTTGCATATTTTAAGCATTTTCTTGCAACACTTTGGCCTCCACCAGGATGCACCTCCGCCCACATGCCCATCACCATTTTTATTAGTTTACATTATGATCAACTTAATTACACGTTCTCTCAGTTGATGCTTGTCTATTAAATGTGATAAATTCCATTTCAAATTGTTTCGAGCGAAGCACTTCAAAGACATTTAATCACCAATAGATTTCATTTCTAGTTTGAAATTAATAGCTTTGTGTCGTCTGCTCTACTCTGCTTGTGTAGGTTAATTAACAATTTAAAACACGTCACAAATAAAAAACAGTTATTAGACTGTCAGCATAGGCCTACATGTACAAGAGCGTGAATAGCATAGACATATTACATGTATTTTTTCCGTGAATGTGGTGTCGTAGGCCTTGTGTCTGGTTAAGATTAGGCACAAATCTGTAATAGTTAAAGGTGCAATGTGTAACTTTTCTGATGGGATGTCCGCACATGATTGTCTCCTTGGAGATGTCATTGCTCTGCCTGGCATCTTCGACAGTATATGTACAGTTAAATATTCTGTACTTATTAAATTATTGTATTAAATTATAGTGTTTTATTGCTCAAAATGTGCCTGATCCATCAACTGGTTTCACTTTGTAGAAACCGTCTGACTTCACAGCATTAGGATACTTTACGACAATACTTTTTTACATTTAACCAGTCGATGCTATTTGGTCGTGCCTATGCAATGTGCCGCTAATGGTATATTAAGCTTTTCCCAAATCCCTTAGGAAGAAGGGCAATAACGTCTTTCCCCTTGATAAAATTCACCAAACATTCTCTTTGTTCCGGCTTTAAATCCTCGATCTCGAGAATCACAAAATTTATGGCTCTTTGCTGATTGGCTGGTGCCAGGACTCGCACTTCCAGGGTTTTTGTGATCTGTCTAGTGTATTCTGATTCCTGACCTAGTCTCTGGAGAGGAATGAAACTGAGTGGAGACACTAGGTGGCGCCAGCCTGGCTAACTCAAAACTTGCTTTAAAAATATGGATTGCTAGTGAAAACTGGGTCACCTCTCCACAGAGCTGATCTGTAACTTGGCTTGGTGCTGTCACTGGCTTACACTGGAGATATACATGTACCCAGGCAAAGTAGTAACATCATTATGGTAACAAGCAGGGGCAGATCCTTCACCAGAAAAGTTACGCAGTGCATCTTTAAGGTTGGGAACAGTGTTTGGGCTTGTCTTAAGTGTAAAACAAACACGGCCTGAGGATGTGAGGGTCCTCTGGGTGGAGCTGTGCAATACTATTTCCACCAGTATTTACTATACTGGCAATTCAGCAATGTTACTTCAATTACTATTGCTTGAGTTTGCCATTACTACCGCAATACTACTACCCATTTTGCCATCAGCTCAAATCCCCCAAATGTTACACATGAGTAGTGAGAAGAAGTACCTATCCCAAGTTGCAGTACAAGTTCAGATATTCTTCCGTACTTCGTCTCTTCATGTGTTCTTTTTTGTGAGCTTGTTGTCAGTATATGAAAGCTTTCTATTTTTGTGGCCATCCTGTTACCTTCAAAGGAAATACACACATCCTTGAATCCAGTCACAGTGAGGCTGCACAGACTATTCCACCTTCATTATTTATCTTCCAAACGTATTAAATTAATTACTTATAGGTAATTAAAAGTCACATGTTTTAATTAAATTTGCATTGAATTCGAACTCGGGAAGAAAAGGCATCTGGGGACATATTTCATCAGGTTCAATGAGCTTAAACTTCAACTCTATTCCGCCTGGGAAGATGTGGAAAGTTAAAAATTATCAGTTTCATGCTCTATAGCCATTGTACGCTTTTGAGACCAGCAAAAGTCACATAGCCGATTAACGAAGACGGAAAAGGAGAAAAAAAAGCACACAAAAAAGGTTGGTGCCCACATCCTTTTGTTCAAATGGATTATGGGTTTTGGGTCTTGCTCTGAAACAGTTGGAAGGCTACACATGTATGTCAACTTCATGACAGCAGCATAGACAAGCCCAGAGCAAACAAGGGACTCTCCAATCAAAATCCCCAGTCCTAAGATGGGTATTAATTATTATTAGCTAGGAAAAGCAGGATCAGAATTTGGTCTTTTATTTTTGTTCTCTTTGGGTATGTACCAACCCGCATGTTTTTGTTAAATGGAAGTCTAAAATGTTCAAACACTCATTGTCCCTGTTAAAGATGCAAAATCAATAGCTCTAAAGTGATTGCAAAGCATCACAATAATGGCAAGTCACAGCTTTGTTTCATAGTATAATTTTAAGATAATAATAAACTCTAGTGGTGTGGTAGTCATTTCATGTATTTATTTAAAAGGACAATGTACTGTATAGTCACATCGTGCCTGAGGCCAGAAATGCAAGATACCAGATTCTTTCTTAGGAAGCTCATTTCCATTTGCAGTCCTTTAAAAAGGGAAGAGGTGGAGGAGGACACAGTGCATTATTTGTAGCATAGTGGGTACGTAAAGGGTAGCTCAGACCAGTAAATACTGTTGTGTCCACAGGCAAGACACCTCACCTTGTCTCTGTGTGAATGTGAGTGACCAGAGGAGCAGATGGTGCAGATAAGCAGTCTCATCTCATCAGTCTGCTGTGGCTATAGAATTAACTTTTAACACCGCTGAGTATAAAATGTTTTGTCTGGGATCTTGAAAACACACGTCTTCAATATTTTATCAATAAAAGATAAAGAAGGATATCATTCTGAATTTGCCAGGCAATAAAATATTATGAATAATGCAAAAAAATCCTAAAGCTACTCTGAGCCTCTGGAAAAGTGCAAAACACGACTAATGTGTTATTATAATTTGAGAAAGTTGCAGTATAGTTACCTTCTCCGCCCAATCTGTCATCTGATAATCCAAAAGTATTAATTGAATCTTCTATTGTACATTAACTGTACACATCTATCATGTCAGATCATTGTAAAAGAAACAACCACATTATGGAATTGGGACGGGGTATGGGTCATTGAATCAGGGAACAACAACTTCAAATGCTGGATCAGGGAGGCCACTGAAATCAGGAAACAGCCACAACATCAACCTGGATGACGGACCACTCCTCTGTCCACCCACCTCCAGAGACCATTGGGTGACAAGACGCCTGGTCAGTCTGAGCGACCTGATTGACTGACCACATCTACAGGCTGTAACAACAGATGATACACAGTTCGCCAGCACTATCTTCGGTGACAGTTCTGAGAATGGTTTGCAGTTAACAGCCAAAACATGTCAACAAGGTAAATATATCTCCAACTTTATTGTTTTTAAAAAGAACCCAAAAAGTTAATGATGTAATATCTTCAGGTATAGCACAGCTTCCTCTCACCGCTTATGTGCACTGGCCAAACTCCTCTTGTAACATAATGGAAAAAGATAAATGCGTCTCCAATGCCACAAATGGTTTGATGTTTTCAGTGGTCCACTACAACAATAAAACATTGTAAGCCTGTAATACTTCTGAAAAGGCGCTTTGGTTAAAATAATGAGGAAAAGCGCTGGAGTTTACAGAGGTGTGTGCAGATGTCTGGTAATCTGATTGGCCGATACACCTGGGTGCATAAATTGAATATTTATTTTTCATTTGTCAGAGGGTGAGTCATTTGGATTTTGCTGCCTTTTTCTCATTAGCCACACCACATGGTTTAAAAGATCACCCAAAACAGATATGTTACGTCCCAAATGTCTCCTCATGACCACAGTCGCTTTCCCTGTGTGGCTACCTTCTGAACCAACTGTAATGCCTAATGCCTTAATTACATTCTGTTTTTGTGTCCTATTATTCATCCCTGAAAGGTCAAGAGCATTATTTGCAACACAAACCCAGGGCCTCTATTGTATGGACCGTGCAGTCTTGTAGTTCCTTGGTCACTTTGATATGCATGTGAATGTCAAATTAAAAACTGGGCCCTAATAGGCAACCATTATGGCAAGTGAGGCGCCTTTGTGCAAAGCTAATCACTTATTCAATCACTATGCATTGTGCCCTGTTCCTCCACCTCTCAGCATCATTCAAAAAGCAAGAGGATTTTTTCATGCCAGAAAAACCATGGCTACACTTGGGTCAAAAATATATTTGTACTCTTAGCTGAGGCCTAATTGGTTATGTGAAGGACTAGCAAGGTTTTCTTGGTTGGTGTAATTAAATTAGAATCTATTGTCATGTTAACTAGCCAATTAAGTGACAGGGAGACTGGGAGATGGTGTCCACTGTCTTGGCACTGCAGTATATGTGAAGGGTCAAAATATCTGATGATTAAAAAGATATGTAACATTCGGATTTAACTAAGCAAATAGGTAACACTCAAAAGCATCTCATTCGTTAATTGGTCCAACAATACTTGAAGAATGCATTGAGCACATTTTTAAAGCTCCTGTATGAATCAAAATGTACTCTTGTGAGCTTTAAGCCACGTTGTAATGCTGTTACTTTCTCAAAAACATATCTGGAGTTGTGTTTTGTTTCATTAACATGTTTGAGTAATGTCTGTTCACCTCTCCAAAGCTCAAAATGTTCTGTTCCACATTATCATGAAGTGGTAGTTTTCAAGTTAACAGTTACCTTTCACCTTTAATTAAGTAGAGACTTGGCAACTCTAAATGATTGTAGTAAAGGTGTGTTGAATTTATAAACACTTTGGAGAACTTCCTGTATTACTACATAACATCACAAGGTGGAACCAAGTGTTTTCTGTTTGAGAGTTAAACGTGTGAATGAAACAAAATAGAACTCCAGGTACAGTTCGTTTGTGATGACGAAACAACATTATAACATAGATCTGAAAATAGTGTAACATGGAAACTTTAAGCAACAAATACTGCATGAAAATATATGCTGCATTATATATGTGCTAACTTTTAAACACATTTAAAATAATAAAGTTAACAGAATTATCTTAGATGTTGATGCAAACATGAAAATACACCAAGTTTAACCACCTCAAGCACTCCACTTATTCAAAGTAAACTGGACTCCACCACCAAGATTTGATTCATGTAATTAAAAAATATGAGCAACTGATGTTATTTTGTGCTAATAAGTGAAGGAGCTGGTTGGGCAGTCATTATCCAGGCGCTGCTCTGCTCCAGGAGAGGTGACAGAGCTACCACCTCACACCTGCTGCTGCCTGGCTCCGCACGCCTCGCACATCCCATCATGCATCTGGACCTCACAGATGTTCTGGAAGCATTTCTCACACAGGTCAAAGGTCACTCCCTTTGCCAACAGAATCAACTTGCTCAACATTTCCTCCAATTTTCAACTCTGCCAACTTCATCAAGTGTATAGGTTATAGAAGTAGTGGCTGAGTAAAATGTGCATAAACAGCATCATATTTGCAAATCCTGTGAAACTTTAAGGGCATTGAGCAGACACAGACACGTAACAGCACTGACTGACAATCTTATTTGTTTCTGCAGTTTCACTGGATAGTAATCTAAAACTTTATACCTAACAGAAATACACTAAAACTCTTTGCAAACTGTAGCATAAAAACCTGCCAGAAAAAGAAATAGAGCCATTTATTTGAATACACATAATAATGTAAGTGCATACTCCTGACCAACACCATGACTCAAGATCTATAGGCTCCCACAGGCGCCACTGACAGGTTGCCCCTCTGGCATTGAAGGGTGGGTGAATGTGTGGAAGTGTATATTTTATTATACTTCATACCTTTGCAGCATTTATGTACATGTGAAAAATATGTGGGTACTTGTGCCTGCCAGATAAATTTGCACTGTAACATTTCTAGTAGGCCATTTATAAGTAATTGAATAAATGCAAGAATAATACATTTCATTTCATAAAGTGGAACGAGAAAAGCTCACCAGAAAAGTTACATTGTGCACCTTTAAAATTATTTTTTTACATAAGTGTCCATATATCTGGTTTCCATCTTTATAATTTGTCTATATCATATTGTGAAAATCAGTTTGCTGAGACTCACAAACCACTGAATTAAGTTTATATTTACATTTTACACAGTCCCTCTTCTTTTGAATTGGCTTTTCTAAAATGGAGGCTTCTAACCTGATGGTGAAAGGCAGGATGTCTCAAATGCATCACAAGCAAGAGCCTCTCTGTGAAAAGCTGAATAATACATAGATATCTAGCGAGGATCTGGTGCTTTTCAATGGCTATAGGATTGCACTCAACATAAACCATTTTTACTAAGGGCCGTTCTCTTTCCTTGGGTCCGGTCTCCCATAAATAATTTGCCTTCAGATGCATCAAAATTGCAACTTGTTGGTTATGAGAAAGAACAGTGAGGAGGCAGTTTGAATGCCAATGTGCCAATGAATAAACAATGGAGCACTACTACAGAGCTGCCAAGAGACACTGCCCGGAGCCCGCAAACTCCTCTAATGGGATTTCACCACAGAAGCAGCTCTTTAGTCCAGTGTGAATGAAGGGCGGCCTGGACGTGGCTGTCTCAACGGCCTTCTATACTAAATGATGTTAAAGCAGCTATTCTTCAAGCATTATGTGTAATCAAATGGGCAGCTATAACTAGGCCTACTGTATTGGAATAACGAACATCAAATATGTTAAGTGTGATTACTTAACCAAATCTTGTAATAGAGATAAAAGTAGAAGATAACTTGACACTCAATAAAGAGCAAATTATCAGTTCCACTTTTAATATTCCACTTAGGGCATAAGGGCAGTGTAATTGTAGCTGGAAATGCCCATTCACATCACAAATCTTAACAATTGGCAGATAACCAGTAAAAACTAAATTACAGCCCACACTAGAATAAACGTTAAGTAATGGTTTAAGTTGCCAAGACATTAAAATTACACAAAATCCTGTCAGCTTCAAAGAACGAAATACAGTACAACACATTGATGCTATACTGCCATCTAGTGTTCACACACTGAACTTGTTTAATTATTTCAACGAGACCAACTTTCAATTTGTAAGATATATATTTATTTTTAAGACGTCACTAAAATAACAAACTTAGCGTGTCTTAACCGAATAGTTTTACAGTCTGATAATCATTGAAATGCAATTTTAAAACAATTAAACATGATAGAGCATTAAAACACTGTTTTTAAAAGATTTTTAAGAGAGTAAAATATATATTTTTCAATCTGTGACAAAACCACAATGTCATACAATGTTACAAAATGCATTCTCTTCTCACAAATGAGCATTATGTTTTTAGCATATCTTAACGTGGCGGCTTTTAACAAAACCTTGCATTATTCAGTGCCGAAGGTAGAAATCATGAGGTCTTTCCATCATTCTTTCACAAAAGTGCTTACAGAGGATTTAGCAATGGTTTAAAGCCAGTTGTATTGTACAAATAAAAATATACTGCATTGACTGTAGATCCTGTATGTTCGGTTTTAAGAGTCTTCACCATGTTAAGACAATATACAGCTGTCCTCCATACAAAGTGCATGTGGAAGTCTAGAAGCAGACTGAAAAACTATAAACACAATGTACAGTACATTGGCCACATGATAGCTGTATTATTATACAAATATTTTTATAATGCATTAAAATCAGTTCTTTTTTACACATTCATAAATATATATGTAAAATAAACCTGTTGTGACTGGACTTTCATGTTGTTTAAAATACATTTTCTTTATATGATGAGAATATTGGCATGTCGGATTTGTTCCCTTCTAGCATTGCACAGTTTGACACTTTCACGGATGCTGGCAATAGAATTGGAAGCAGCACCTCGAATAGGTTGTTTTCACAGACCCTTTTTTACATACAATTTCTGAAACAATATCCACAAATATTGAACCTGAATGTGTTAACAGTTGGGCCCAAAACCTTGATTTATTTTATGATAAATTACCTGTTTTTTTCAAGAGCTCGCCAGTGCAAAGGACTAATACTATGACATTGCATGATAAAAGTTCATTCACCATATTTATTCCCATTAGCAGTGGCAGTTTTTGTTTCATGTGGAGAGGCAGAGAAATTGCAGTGATATTAACCATGAACGAGAACAAAATAGTAGATACTTCAGTTGCTAATTTTGGCCTTTCAAGCATTATGAAAACAACCTATTCAAACAGATCTCCCGAATGTTGAATGAAAATCATACAACAGTCTATTGGTCTGGCAGGGGATAAAGTGCTCATGTCCTTTGGCAGCGACATGGAGTAAAACTTAAGTGTTCAATAATAATCAATCGTAGACTCCACCTTCAGATCTGAGATAATAACCCTCTCGCCCCAGCGCCTTGGACAGTAGTCTGTGTCTATTGGGAGACATACAGCTCTGCGCCTGCACAAACCCAGCCAAAGCCTTGTTCGTTCGCACAGGTTTTGATCTCGGTGCTGCATAATACCCCTCTGTGAAGTCATGCTGTGTGGGTCTGACTTTATAGCTCTGAGTCCTCCTTCCGGATTGAGAAAAAGATCCCGGATGTTCAGGATCTAGCTGGGATTTGACCTGGTATTGGTGGGGTCGGCTTTCTCTCGTGCTCTGCGATCTGCCAGGTCGTCTGAGTATTCCCGGTTTCAAAATGCCAGAATAGCTTGTAGCCTTAGCCATCATGAGCGGATCCTGGTTGTAACCCTGTATATGGCTTTTGTGCTCGATGTTTTTGAGGTTAGGAGCCCTTTCTGAGAGCGAGGGGACTTTGTGAAGCTGTTGTGTTGAGCTCTCTTTTATATGAATACGCCTGGTTTGGCCCGGTTCTACGCTTGGCCTATAACTGATTTGATGTTTAGTAACTTCTGGCTCACTTTGTTGAGATAGGGGCGATGTTGGGGAGGTAGCTGCTTGTACATTTTCCATTCTATCTGCACAAAGCAAGTACGCGTTTCCAGGATCGGACTTACTGCGCGTGTGCATAATATCTCTGTTTCTTGAACCTGGACTGCCAAACTGAGACTTAACCCTGTCCCTACTATAAGGTTGATACACCACTCTTTCATAAACTTCTGCATCTCTAGCCTCATAGACAACAGTATCGCGCTCTATAAAAAGCTCCCTGTTCATTGGTTGAGCGTAGTAGTCGGATGGTTCACTTTCTCTAGTGGAATGTAACGTGTAGGACTGGCTGTGGCGAATCCCAGTTGGTTGGCAGGGCTCAGCATAGTATTGAGAATTGTCTCCTTGGTATCGCTTCGGTCGGTTGCTTTCTAACTGGCTAGGAGGGTGCCAACCAGTTTCTATTAGTCTAGAATAGATTGCGTCCTGGTTTGAGGGTCCTTCTACATAAAATATTGTGTCGGGAGGCATGATTTCGGCCTCGGCTACCTCGTAGTGGCTAATCTGAGGTGCGTGGAAAGATCTAGCTCTCCTGATTGCAGGTTGTCCAGCTGCTCTGTCGTCCGACCTCTGCTGCTGGCTGTTTGACCTTTGAAAACCACTTACAATGTGCTCATCTTTATAGTAACGTCTGTTCTGAGGTGACAAAGGGTATCTGGAAGCTAAAGCACTGTAGTGGCCCTCAGAAGACTGTCGGTATATGCTTTTTTGTAAATGAATTGGCAAGGCTTCAGGCGGAGGGCAGCGGGGCAGTTGCCGTGTTTGAATAAGATAACTGTAGTCATCAGTCGTGTCCTCTTCTGCGCTGTAGTGGTGGTGCAGAGGGCGTGGGAGGACCTGCTCAATTGAAGTTGGCATAGAGGTTTCGGCAAGAACTGCGCGGAAGTTGAAGACATTTATAGAGTCGGTATTGACATAAACAGGAGAAGTCAAGGGGCTCTGAGTGGGACAAACAGGCTGCGTAGGCGTGGACACTCCTACGCTCTGATAGGTTGGTTCTATCGGCGTGTCTTCGGGTCGCAAATCGTCTCTGCCTTCGTCCAGACTACCTGATCCAAGTGGGCTAACGTTAGGTGTGAAATTGCTCGAGCTCTCCTGTCCGTCTGTGGCGAGCTCTGGCCGGAGGTGGGCGGGGAGGAAGTGGACTGGAGGGGGGTAGCGGTGACTCTTAGCTGGGCTGTGTCCCACTGAAGATGCCTGGATGTTACCTCGCTGCTCCTGTAAGTACACTTTGAGATCCAGCATGGAGGGCCTGGCCGGTCTGTCCTGGCCCGTCCCGTGGGGTAGAGGAGCGTCCTGTCTGGGGAGGAGCAGGGGGTGAGGGGGGGTGTAGGTGTTTCTCCTCGGGGGGCAGCCGCTGGCCCTCTGCGCAGACTCGGCCAGGGCTAGGGCCAGCTTGCGTGCGGCGCTCATCAGGGGAGGGTGAGGAGGGAGAACAGAGACTGAACTCATAAGTCTATCTGTTCCTGGGGAGGCATAAGACAAACAACGCTACAGTATGACAGGACAAACAAAGCTATGGTAAAGACATGATGGGACAAGACACAAAAGCTTTCATAAGAAACTAGATTAGATGTTTTTACTAACTGTGCACTAGTGTTGACACATATTTTGGTACTAACCTGGATCTGGGAGGTCCGAAGCTTGGCTCACTGTGCTAATAGGGCTACAGTGAGGATATAAAGGTCTCCGCTCTTTTCCATCATTAACATCACATCTGTCGTCCAGAGGTGAAGGTGTGCAGGGGGAGGGCGATGTCGAACTTCCAAACACTGCTGAGGAATTTTGAACATCCGCCTGCGTTTTAAATGACTTCTTCCTGAGTTTGGGAGATTTCAACACCCTCTTGGCGTCTCCGTCCATGCCTGGGCTGAGATCTGGTGAAAATTCGTCTATGTTATTGTTGGGAGAGGAGATAGGTTCAGATTCACTGGAGCACCCCGCACTCTTCCTCCATTTATTTCCACTCTTGCTGCACTGGAAAGACATGGGGTCAAAGTCCAGAGTGGAGATGCCCACAGCCGGCGGGCTCAGGTCGAGATCGTCCTCTTGCGGAGACAGTATAGAGGCAGGCGCGTGGAGAGAGTGAGGCCGTAGTTCTTCTTTACTTCTGGAGGAGTGCAGGTCATCTTTACTGACCGCAGCAGAAATAGCCTCGCTGGTGGACCGGGGTCGTAGGGGCCGATAACTGTGAGGATCGCCTGGTAGAAAGAAAACATGAAAGATTCAACTTAAAAAAAAATATTAGTAGTGCTAGAAGAATGACAGTGTAAAGCATAATCATGTATTCATATTAAGGCTTGGTAAGTACATTTGTTTCTTTATTATTTACAGGAAATGATGTATGTATTACATTTAAGTAGTTTAGCTGAAGGTGCATTATGTAATTTTTCTGGTTGGGGTTCCGTCA
Organism: Boleophthalmus pectinirostris; assembly: GCF_026225935.1. Classification (NCBI taxonomy): domain Eukaryota; kingdom Metazoa; phylum Chordata; class Actinopteri; order Gobiiformes; family Gobiidae; genus Boleophthalmus; species Boleophthalmus pectinirostris. Next base: position 15,981,841 of record NW_026571541.1, read on the forward strand.
CCTGCTTGTTTCTATGGGGATGTCATTGCGCTGTCTGGAATGTTCCATAGTATGACATTAAACAGTTCTACATTTACATTTATTAAATTATAGGTGCTTTTATAGCTCAAAAAGAATGAAAAATAGGCATTTTAACTGTGAATGGGTTGTCTCTCCACAGATCCGACCTGTCACTTAGTCTCCATGAAGATAAATTTAATACCATACTGTGAAAGATTCCAGACTAAGTAATAACATCTCCATGGAGAAAAGTATTTGTAGTACCAGAAAAGTTACACAATGCATAAGTGCAATCATAGAAATGTAATTATATCAGTCATACAGTTTTCATATTTCTTTGCAATAACCCAGATTGCAAACTAATACTAAACAATAGTAAAACTATCTAATCTAGATAATAATTTCAGTCTGTATCATTTCTGAAATGAAACAAATTTAGACCTTTCGTCTCTTCTTTCAGAATGGTCTTTTTGTGTCCAACTAGAATCAGGGCTCATTGTAATATTAGTGATACAACTATTATTTTAGGTTTGTGTAAAAATTCTATTGTATAAAAAAAGAGTGATATAAAAAAAGAGTGATTTATCATTTCATAATTGTTTTTTGGGCCTCATTTTTAGTATCAATATATATAATATAGTTAATTGTAGAATCAGCAGTGGTCTTCAGAGTACCAATAACATCACTTCATAACTTACCTTGGATATTGTGCAAAGAGGTGAGAGATTCTTCACTTTTAGTTGAACGCAATGTACCAGTGTCTCCTCTTCCACCTGTGCATGATATCACCACTCTGATTTAAGCCCATAATCTGAGATCATTTATTAAGGTTAAGGCTTTGAAACTGACCTGGAAGTGCGATGCTCTTCATCTCGTTAGGCTCACTGGGGTGACGCTTTAGTTTGCGTTTTGTCACAGAATGGGATTTGCCCAGGTGGAAAAATGAAAGCCAGTTGCCAACTGGAGATTTCTTAGATTTGACAGGAGCTCGTTTAAGGCTGTTAGAAAAGTGCAGTACATTTCATAAACACATTTCATTACATCAATAAATTATGCTTATCCACATTAAGGTTTAATTCAATTATATTTTGGATGAAAAATAGATATTCTTTATCAGACTAGTTAAAGCTGAGCCATATCATATCACTGGTGAAACAGCTGTGCATGCACTGCAGCTGATTTTCCTCTCAGTTGTGACGGGAGGCAGTGGTGACTAATAGCTTCCACTAAAGCCTAGAAATTTTAGTATAGAGACACACTGTAAGTTTTATATTGTATCATATTATTTTGCCTGTTCATATTTAAGTTGTTCATTTTTTTTAAAAAAAAAGTCAGATTATGTGTATCATGAAGCACAAGGGCATGAGGTACATACTTGTCGATGGGCAGGTCTATGACGGTATGAAACTTGCCAAGCAAAGCTTCAGGTCCCTCCCCAACCTCGATGTAGTCGCTGTGGGACAGACAGGGGGTGGTGGCCGGAGACCCCAGCTGGGCCTGTGTCCGAGCCTGGGCTTCTTCTAATGACAATAACTTAGTGGATGGAGAACAGACTAACAGTGATTTGGGTCTGGCTAAGGTGTTGTTACCTAAACATTGAAAAAAGGTTTGAGGGTTAATGCACTCAGTACTGATTTATTTCTGACAATATTCATTTTGGATACAAAAAAACGATTAAAGTGGAAGTGACAAACCATTGTTTTCCCGTATGATGGCGTTTATTTTCTGGCTGAACAGAGCCTCAGTGTTATTAAGGATAAACTCAACCACCACAGACTGGATCCGTACCTCCATAAAAGCTGCCGTGCCACTGAAACAGGCCGACTCAATTTGTCTAGACCTGAAACACAATACAACAGTTTATCATAAAGAGATACGGTCTAGTTTTCTACAATGAAACAAAATAGCAGAACAAAAGATTTCAGTGTTGTGTTGAGTGTTACCTGAGAAGGTTAGGAGCCCAGACAATAGCCAGGTTCTTTGTGTGCATACTGGTGACGGAGCTAAATGTGGCCAGGCGAGACAAATGCCTCATAAGGAATTCTAGGGTCCTGTGACGAAAGGTTAAATGTAATTATTAACAGGCTATATGCAATTATTATATACATATATTTTTTTTACAAAAGACACATCAACTCCCCAAATTCATGTTTTAATTCTTGCACCTCCTGCCAGCAGGGGGCAACAGATTTCATTAGACAGACCTATAGTGAGGCGGAGGCAGCTGCTGGATGACATTGTAGATCTTGACCAGCCTCTCCTCATCAGTGGCTGCAGACACAGCCTCCTGAGCAGACAGGGGATAATGCAAATACAGTGGAGGGACAAAGGGACATTCACTTTTATATAGAGCCAGTATTCAGCTTTGTTTAATCAGCTCTAGTTTAAGCATGCACATCCCCTGCTGTTCCCAGAAGGCGTGACGTAATGCAGTGACCCCATTTAATGTGTGTGGTTTGGTCCTTACAGCAAAGCGGTCGTAGAGCTGATAGGTGAGCAGGGGGTTGGGAAGCTCTCTGAAGTACAGCTTACATAGGGAGCCCACTGAGTGGATGTCCTGTCTGAAGTTATCTCTGGTCAGATCTGGAACCTGCTCCGAGTCAAACTCATGTCTACACACAGACAAGAAGACAGAGCTAGGCTTTTAACATCTGAATCTAAACAAAAATGATATGCAATCAAACGCAAGAGAAAAATGCAGCTATAAATTGAGGCTCAGCATCTCTAAAGCCAAACAAAAATTAGTCATTGACATAAACATTTGATTTAGTCCAAGATTTAATATTAATTGTAAAAAAATCACATTTACAACACCAACCCAAAGTTACAAACCTGAGTTTCTGGATGTTGGAGGAGATCCCAGAGAGCCTGTATATTCCATCAACAACACCATGTTTCTCGATGAATTCTGCACAGCTCTGCACAACCTGTGGGACTGCACATCATAGAGAATAAGTGTCTGCTCAGTCATCTGCTTTATATACTGAGTTTAAATGTGATAAACGACTAATATCAAACTAATAAAGAGCGGCCTAATTACCCCAAAATGTGACAGTGACAATTAGCAAGCAGACACAAATTGCATGAGACAATAGATCATTAACAAGGTTTGCAGCCCAACTTGTCTTCAGTCTAACAGTGATTTGTATTAACAGCCAAGATGAAATCAGACACTCAGCGCTGTGTGGTGTAAACTGAACAAATCACAGTTGCTCAAGCGTAAGAGCACATGTCGAGAAATGTTAGTTGATTTAACCACAAACACAACACACTCAGACATAAGCAAAACTGACCACAGCAAAGACCACATGTTCGTAATGAAAGAGTTTGTACCATCATGTCCTGAGTTGTGGAGGTGCTCTCCCAGATCACAGCCGAAAACTCGCTCCCGAAGGATGCCTCGCTGGCGGAGCTTCTGGGGTGGCGGTCTCGATTTCATGAAAGTCCTCAGGAATGTCACAAGTTTGCCATGCTTCTTGCACACTAAGAATGCACAAAAGAAAATGTAATCTTGAAAAATAAAAACAAAACTGCATCTAGCTATTAATGAAGATTCATGTACCTGGCTTTGGCACTGAGCTCTGAACACTGGGGGGGATTTTGTCATTTATCAGCTCCACACAGTCACAGGGAAAGAAACCAACCTGTACAAAGATTAAATCATATTTAAGGACATTTAAAACATAACACAAAAAAGTAAACAGCAAAAGCAAAATTTCTTGTTTAACCTGAAATCCATGTTTACCCCTCCACCAGCCAGTGTCTTCTTTAGGAGGCATGTCGATTACAGAAACAATATCCCCAACCTATACATTTACAATGACATGAAAACAATAACATTTTTAAAAGCTCGGAAAATGCAATCAATATAATTTCTAATAAGTTTTTACCTCAAAAGTTAATTCATCAGTAGCCTGAGCAGTGTACCGTTTGGTCACATGGGCAGCAGCGATAGCAGGAACATTTATTGAAGCTTCCTCTGAAACGAGCAGGTGGTTTCCCTTGTTGTCGATCTGATGCGAAAAATATGGTTTAGGAAATATTCCTTGTCTTTTGTCTGCATATTTTGGACCTTTAATTTTGCCCATAAATCACTTTACATCTGTGTATAGATTGACCCCATTCACAGTATAAATGCATGATTTTCAAGGTATATTCTGTACTTCAGTAACTGTATAAATAGATAAGAATAATATAATGTAAGGCTATAATGCACGGTCCCTCACAACACAATACATGGCACACAATACAATATTATCATGATATGGCAATATATGCTATAATCAATATATTGCACATGATACTCTGTGATATATTGATGTTTTTTAAGAACCAAACAAATTTTAGCAACATTGTTTCTTTGTTAAACCACTTCTTGTGCAAACCTAATATGAAATGCATCTATTTTAATCATCAAAACAGTGAATATGTCAAGTGTATTCCATTAACTTAAGTTTCCTTCCACTACAGAAGCAACAAAACTGTAGTGCAGTCACATCAAAAACTGCTAAAAGATACCAAAAAATACTCAATACAGCAGCCCATGATAACAATACTGTATCACTAAATTGAACATCACAATATTTCAGTATTTTTGCACAGCCCTAATATAATGCCATAATGAGAAACATTTCAGGAAAAGGAATATGCAACAAACAGGTGGCAAACCCGAGATTAGAAAAGACCACTAAAATGTTGGCATTTTCCAATTGGAGTTGGATGTAAGCATGAATCTGTGGTAAGGCACGCACCACAAAGCACTATGAACCAAGTCTCAGTGATATGCGGAATACAACAAAAGTACCTCAGTATAAAAGTATTCATACTCTGATTTATGCCACAATATTGCAATAAATAAATAAATAAATAAAAAATCATAGCCCTTTATTCTTAGTCATAGGAGATAAAGATTTTTAGTTGGCTGAAAAAATAGACTCTCCGTCTGCCTTGGAGCTCCATTTTGGCTCCTTACATCTTTTTTATTCCCAAAGATTAAAAGGGTTTGGTGATGCACTTTTCAGAGCCAAAATGCAGTCCTTGGTTGCCATTACCATCCAATTTAAATTCACCCTAGGATGCTACCAAGTGAGACAGCATATTACTTCCAAGTTTTCCCCCCGAGCATTTTAAGCAGGTCCCAAATGATGCAAATAAAAATAAGATCATACCTCCATCCATGTTAGCACCGGGCCACAGTTGATCTTATTGTCTGCAATGACTGAGAGGCGGGACAGGTATGTAGCCAGCATTTTTGTTATGACCTACAGAAAACAGTTAATATATGTTTATGCAGTATCTTTCAGCAGATGTAGCCTTTTGAAAGTAAATTTGATTACCTCCACGGCGTCTTTTGAAGGGTCAAATTTGGGCAGCTCAGTGAGTTGTGAGAAGCGACGGTCATAGATACACAAATGGAGATGTTTGTCCAGCACCCGGAAGTCTTCATAGGACCTCTTCACTAACCAATTTTTCCCCTTATATGAAGCAAAAAAATACAAACCAATACTTATTAAGTGCTTAATGTATGTACCATTTAATTAGATGGTTATCTATTTAATCAGTTGTTGAAGATACCTTATACTATAACAGTGGTATAGCAGATTGTGTATACATATAAAGTACTTTTGTCAAATTACCTGGCAGGTGATTTGAGCCAGGTAGACCAGCTCTTTAGAATCAAAATTTCCTTTTGGTGCTTCACTCTGATCTTCCTTGAGGACCAACTAGGATATAAAAATTAAAAATAGGAATAGAAATTAGGAATGGGAGTTTATACATAACACATCATGTAAAACAACTTTGAAATGGCCTAAATAATGACATTATCATCTTTATATACCATTTTACCATCTAAAAAACATAGCAAAAATCAAAGGTTTACTGTCTAAAGCAGACTTGGAGAAACTTATCCATGCGTTTGTCTCCAGTAGATTAGTCTACTGTAATGTTCTGCTCACTGGTCTCTCCAAACGAGCTGTGAGACGCTGCAGAACATCCAGAACATCCAGAACGCTGCAGCTCGGGTCCTTACTCGAACTAGGAAGTACGAGCACATAAGTCCTGTGCTCAGGTCTCTGCACTGGCTTCCTGTGCCTCAGAGAATAGAGTTTAAAACAGCTCTGCTTGTGTACAAGTCTCTCCATGGCCGAGCACCAAAGTACATCTGTGACATGTTAGTGTCATATGAACCATCTCGCACTCTGAGGACCTCAGGGACCGGCCTCCTGCTGGTGCCCAGAGTCAGGACTAAACAAGGGGAGTCAGCGTTTCAGGTTCATGCAGCTAAAACCTGGAACAGTCTTCCTGAACATGTGAGACAGACTCTTCTGTGACGCTGTTTAAATCCAGGCTCAAAACATTTCTGTTTAACTGTGCATATAACTGAAAGGTTTTCATCCCGCACTCTTCTCTCCAATTTATGTCTCTCTTTTTTAATTTTAATCTTCATGATTATTTATGTTTTGATTTGTTTTTATTATGATTTTAATGTATTTCTTATTCTGTAAAGCACTTTGAATTACTTTGTGTACGAATTGTGCTATACAAATAAACTTGCCTTGCCTTGCCTTGCCTTATATAAACATTGTTGAGATAAGTACAGAGGCACTGTAATCTTAGCACAAACTTGTTTCTTGTTGTTTTATTGACAGACGTCATGCTTCCAAAAATACTGTACTGAGTCGTATGGGGGTTTTGGAATACATTGATCGACACGATACTTCAAAGGCCTGAAACCGATGGAAGTTCTGGTTATTTATAACTTGCAGCAGCTCCTCCAGATCCAATATTATACAACACACAGCGACCTAGTTACAACAGCAGCCTAAAACTGAGACGAAAGACCACTTTAACCACTTGAGATAGGAGATAACAATAAAATATAAAGTTCCTAATTAAAGGAGGAATAAAGTAATATGCTGTGAAAAAGTATCACAAAACTAATTCACTGACCATAAGGCTGCATTAAACATTTGTTCTGGTTTGTCCCTGGTTTGAGCCCAGTCGAGTCTTAATTTAGACTTGGTTTAGTCATGTTCTAGTGCTAGTTCAATCTTTGTTTAGTCCAGATTTGGTTCCAGTTTAGTCCTAATTTTGATTTGGTGTGTGCAAGTGTAACCGGACCTCAAGTGGGATACAACAATGTCCAGGAACTACCAGATAACTCGCACCCAATTTACAGTACATTCAGTCATTTACTTGTCAGCTGTACATCCATGGACCCTAAAGAAACACCAAAATAGCAGCCGTCCAAAAAGAAAACAGCTCAGTGATTAAACAACAGACAACTGAAGATGATGTTAACAACACATCATGTTTTTAGTCCTGCATATATTGACAAAATGAAACTAAATAATCCCCAAATAATCATTTATATCCATTTTTTCCACCTACCTAAACAATTCTTGCAACTAACGCATCTTGGACCGCCACGTGCCTCTACCCTCGTGCTCAGCTTCCATCCCAGAGCTCAATAACGTTCTCCGACCAGACAAATAATGGCCCAGGGGTAGACGAGTTTAAATGCTGCTCCTCGCTCCCCTATCCTCTTACCGCCATGTTATGTAAAAAGATCATTCACAGTGCCTTGGCTCACTATGTGCACTAGTCCATTCACAGCAAAAAGAAATAAAGAGGATGCTAAAGAGGAATCTTCCCTCATCCCTACCTCTGTGATTCGATCCATCCCCTGCTCATTATGCAACCCCCCCTTTCCTGTCTGAGCTAGTCTACATTCGGTTCCCTCGTTGTAAAGGGCTTGGCATATATGGGGTCAATGCATGCACACATAGACACACATTGTTCATTATAGGCAGGGCTTATTAATTAAGGGTGATGCTGCAGATAATCTAGGGGAGAATCAGAGGGGCCAAGACAGTAGAAAGTGCTGTCCTTTTGTGCTAACTAAAGATAAGAACTACTAAGAACATTATCCATGGAGAGAAATTCAGCCAAAAGCTTCAAGATGTCCTCCTTTAGCCAAAATGAAGACAGTAGTTAATACAAAAGCAGGGTTTAGTAGTGAGGACATTAGAGACAGTCTTAAGTATGTCCCTCCTGTCGACTAACTCACTGGCCTTGTCTTGGTGCAGCACTCCAAGGTCAGTCAAGCTGCCAGCCATAGCAGCTCACTTCCTCTGGCTGTGCAGATAAAGCCATCAGGAAGTTATGGCAACTGCAGTGGGACATTTTGGCCAAACAGAGCTGTGGCATCTTGGGATTGAGGATGGGCTTTGCAACACTGAATCACATTATTGGAGCGTGGAGGGATGCGGGGATTGTTTTTGTTTCACACATGCAGCCTTTTGTCTAAAGCAGCCAAGGCACTCACTGAGGGACTACTGCACTCTGCTGGCAGGTACACTGAACTGCACTCATGAATAAAAATAACAAAGACTCTCTGAAATACTGTTTTGGGTGGACAGTTTACTACATATAGAGGTAACATATAATAATATATGTTTCCATCAGTGACAAATTTATTATCATTGTATTAGGGTGCACATGGGCTTTTCTGCTGGTGGGCATGTCCCCGACTTGTAGATATTACGCTTTACCTTGAATGTTCCACAGTATGGCATAAAACTATAGCAATTATGTCATTATGAAAATTATGGCTGTTGTCAAAAATACCTTCCTTAGATTTGACCTATAAAGTGGCCTTCACTTACTTGTCTCCAGGGAAACGGATATGTTTAAAGGTGCTACATTACACAAAATTGATCCTTGTGAGTCTTTAGTCCTGTTAGAATGTTGTTATCTCCTCAAAAACATACCCGGAGTTGTGTTTTGTTTCATTCACACATGAAGTGTGAAGTCTGAGTAATCCTTTATTATTAGTCTGTCTACATATCCAAAGCTCAAAATGCTCTGCTCCAACTTGTGATATCATAAAGTGGCAGTTTTCAAGCTAAAAGTGACCTTATACCTTTAGTTCAGTAACTGGCAATTCTAGGGCTGAAATCATCCAAGTGGTTCTAGTGAAGGTGCATGGAGTTTAAAAGCACAATGGAGCACTTCCTGTATTACCACATGACACAAGTTTGAACTCAGCCTAAATATGCAGGTTATGTGAGTTAAACACGTGACAATGAAAGAAAATGAAACAAAATACAACTCCAGGAATGTTTCTGATGAGGACACAACACAAAACAACATAATATCGGTCTTTTAATAACATCCCATGGAACATATCAGGCAAAGAGATAATATCTACATGGAGATGAGGGTCATATTCCACCACCAAAAAAGTCAGATAATGTGCCTATAAATAAGTAGTTGTCATGGCAACTACTATATTAGAAGAAATAAAATAGAAGATGGGATTTTGTTGCTATTTTTGGGATGTAGTAATGACTACAAATACTGCATTTATTGTACTATTTTTATCTGACAGATCTGTCATGTGTTTTCCCCACTGTGGAAAAAAAAAGTCGCTATCAGAGCGACAGAGAGATAGTGATTTATTTCACTTTTACTATGAATATTATTAATATGACTGTACTAAAATGAATTCAGCTACTAATTAATAATTTTTCAAAACATTTTAAATATATTGAAATCACCTGAACGCTCCCAAAGTCCACTGTTTCGTAGTGGAAATGTGCACACTCGGCCAACTTGGGGAAGTGGCCTCTGGGGAATGTCAACCTACAAAATAAAGCAGAAACATCACACATTTACATCCACTACAACAATCTATATAGGAATCTGTGAGTTAGATGGGGAAATCACACTGGTCCTAAGAGTCATGCTACAGGCCCCCATTACACTGGCCTGGATAAGAGTCCTGGTTTACAGCCCATAATAGCAGCAGCTCTGTCACAGGGAGCACCTACTTCTTCATGTTCTTGACTTTCATGCTGGCGGTGCTGACGCAGGAGCGCAGGAGAGGCTCTGGGTGCTCTGTCATATCATCAGTGGGCGCCTGTGCAACAATAGAAGTAGATGAAGAAACGATGCATATATTTATTATGATCATTAATGATTGCCCCTGTAAGTCCCCTATAACTATCAAGATAACAAGATTCATTATGCATAGCTGTAAACAAGATTTTTGTTATCAAATGTACTCTTAGCAAAGCACAGTGGTGGTACTAAATGACCCTTACATGACATAAAGGTTTGTGATAAGTCAAACTGAATCTGCTAGCATGCTAATGCTGTCTGTTTGTATTGTATGGCCATGTTTTAGTGAGGGATGAGTCACACTGGTGTGGGCATGTACCAGGGCACTGGGTGCCTCTTGTTCTTGTTTCTCCTCCAGAGGATTACTGTTGGCAGCTTGAGATGAGTCCTCAGATTTGTCCTGGTTTGAACATGGCGGCGCATCTCTGCACACATTCAAAGAGTTTATTTAATATGCAAAACAATCTTTCCTGCAAAATGCATGGTTAGTGTGATGTGTAGTATTTTTGGAGAACACCAGAGGGAGCAATCAAAGAAACATAATCTTGTTCTATCTGAATTTATTACTACTGCAGATATCTTTATACAACAGTTTGAGGATTGCTTTAATAGAGATTTTATTTCTGGGTTTACTTTGGAAAACAGAAACTCAAAGACTTCTGTCAACATCAAAAAGCCAGCCTTGTCCATTCAAAGTCACAACGGTTATCCACCCACAAGGGAATGCTTTAGAAATCCTCTTTTTGAAAAGTGACTCAAATGTATTCAGAAGTGAAGGGTGAGGTCCATTCAGCTCAATTTAATGATGAACAAAGAGAGGACAGAAAGAAGCCCTTGGCTTATCACAGAGACTGGGCCGGATCAGATGAAGACAAAGAAGTGTAGTATCCAGTGAAGCTTAATGGTTTTACTCTCTACAGATCCAATAATAACGTAGGTATGCAAACACTTAATGTTCACAATCCACTGGAATTTGATGATGTCAAAAAGATAGATATAATGTAAAACATTTGGGAATACAAACAGAAATAAAAATAGAAATAGCTGTAAGAATTATGTTATACAGTATTTTTGTGAGCAGTGGTGTTCACTGTTTTAAATGTTCAGTAAACTGACAACAATCACACATGTGTTATGAATATAGCATCTGTTCATGCTTTGCAGAGGGTGATGTTGAATCAGTTCTGTCCTTCATTTCAATGTCTCTGTGTTGACATCACATGACTAAAATCTAGGAGTCCGTGCAAAACTACATGACTTTACATAATTCATGACACAAACATAGAGTAGAAAAGGATAGTAGTAACTCACCCCCCAAGGACGTCACCACTTCCTGGTTCTTCCTGGGATCCTGAGGCAGCATTCTCAATCACCGCGGCAACCACACATCCAGCTTCCATGATGGCGGCTTATTGCAACAGCCTGCTGAGGAGGACACACAGGAGAGGGAGGGGCAGAGATGGGTGGGTGTGTAAGAGTACGAGAGCCGGCAGACGTAAACCCAGTGGAGGCTGCAGTGATTCTCAAGGCTACGATTCACACACGCACACACAACCACGCGCACACACACATGCACACACAGAGACACACACATGCCCCCGACAGTAATCTCTGTCGACATCATGACACAGAGATGAGAGCTGCTTCTACTGACAATGCATGCATGGCCCCCAAGACACTACAGTATACAAGAGAACTACCACAGCACTTAACCATTAAGCTAAAATGAACCTTTATTACCAATTCTAACCATTTAGACCTGTTAAATTATTTATAATGTGAAGCGAGGCATTACGGAGTTACATGTCACAGGCCTTCAGAGTTCAAGAGTCCATTTTCTGCTTGATATGTATTGTAAACAAGTATCATGACAATGCAAACAAGTACCCTGTTTCCAAACTACAGTAAATAAAATTAGTGTAAGCTTTACAACAAAAATAAAAAGATTAAGTTTGAAATGAACTTGGGTACCTTATAACAATCAATCATTGTTGTGTTGAATACTATTCTGAATTCTCATCTATGAATGTAAAAGAAGACATTATCTTGGCACCAATATTTTGTCTTTGCAAGATTAGACAGATATCCGTGTCTACACTCAGGGACAAAGTGCATGTCCAGAAGCACTGACTGACTAAACTAAATATGTGAGAACGTTTTCCTGTGTGGGAACATGTTGAGCTGCAGGGAGGGCTGACTGGTTTTGTAATTTGAGATTTAATGGGTTTCATTTCACCTGTTCAAACTTACAGAACAAAACTGGAGTGCAATAACTCTGTTAACTCTGAATGGAATATTAAGTATAATAGCATTAACAGTACAAAGTGTTCTTTATGGTAAAGATATGATATAGTATTAATTAGTTTTTACTTTCATATTCATTCCTTAATTGTATTCATTCTTGGAAGGGTCTTACAATAGGCTTAACAATGTGACACAACCCATATAAGGCCCTAAGCAGCAAAGAATATATGAGTGACTTCACTTACATCTATAAAATCATAAATCTTTTCATCTTTTCAGTTTTCCAAGTGCCACAATTAAACAACAATGGAAACAAGTACTCACCTGAATCATTCCAACACCACACAAAACAATAAGATCAGCAGTACCTTGTGCTATAAAAAGATGATCATGTGACTTTAACTATAAAAAGATTTTATGCACTGTTTAAAAGAAGACAAGTAAATCTTGACACACTGTGAAGAATTAATGCCTTCTTCCTATACTTGTTGTCACTTTAAGGATCACTGTCGATAAATATCAAATAGATTGCTCAATGATAAAGATATTTTATGATGAACCACTAAAGAAGCACATAATAGGTGCTATCTGATGGCCTACATTATGTTTCTAAAGAAAAATAGGCCAGTCTACACATTCCACTCTTTCAAAAAACCTGGTTTCAGCAAGACTATGGACATAAAACATGGCTGCAGTCATACAGCAGGCTTTCATGTGTGTATCTGAGGCAACAACCAAACAGCAGATGTGTCCAAATGAGTCACTGCTCCTTTATCACGTGAGAGGAAGGACCACATAAGGACAAGGACAGTAGCCATCTTACAAAGCTTACACATTGTACTATTTACTATTAATTTACTATTAATCCTCTAATTATTGTTGCTTAAGACAGTTCTTTCTTGGAAATAGTTATTCTCATATATTTGCATATATCCATATAATACAGGAGGTACAACAGTCTGAACAGTGGAGAGTTATATTATTGTGCTAAATGTTGTATTGCGTGTTTACTTTTGTATTATGAGTAACCTCACTCACACCCTTAGCAGACAGACTCTGGGGAGATGAACATTCTATCATGGATAAGTCTATGTTGGCGATGTACAGTCATGGCTCCTACACAAGCTGTAACAAATATAGTTTAAAGCCTTCAAGAAAAATGCATGCATAATACAGTATGCACTTCCCTGGAGACAGTGACATGCTTAATATTGTCACCCAGGCTAAAGCAACTTTTCATGCTCTTATTTTCAGTGTGGGAATGCAGTCAGCCCAGGAAACAAACATGGAGGCGAGAGGCCTGTGGTTGCCATGGCAACCCCCATCGTCCATCGTGGTTGGATGTTATATGGATGAACCCAGGATGAAGCAGCAACTGGGACAACGCCTACAATGAACTTTTGACTAGCGTCTCACCTTTAGCCTGTGCAATAATATACTTGTGCCCTGAATGATTATGGCATTATTATAGCTGGTACATTTGTTGTGAGAGGAGGAGCAGTTGAGGCCACATGACCATTTAATCTTCTTGAAATCTACCAGAGTGAGATTAACTTTATTTCATCTCACATTGGGGTTGGTGACACAGCTCAGCTGAGCTGGACAGACAGCAGGCCTGTGATTATGTCTGAGACAAGAGAGTCCAAATATTTAATCAACAAATCCAGTGGTACGTCACCGGATTTGAAAAACAGTCAGACGTAAAAGACAAGACCTGTTCTTGAAATAGTAGTAGACAATAAGGGGCCTAACACATAATAATAGGCCTAACACACCAGCTATTATCAGTTTAATAGGCTAAGCAATAATAAAATGCTTTGTTTTTACAGCTGTAGACTTCTACATAAATTGCAAAAATAAATATCATTATGTCATTCTTTCACAGATTCACACCTTATACTAAACCAATGCAGCAAATTATTACCCACTTCCTCATAACAGCACAAATGGGAGACTACATGTTTTCACTTAATAGCCTATTACATAATAATAGACAACAAAATGAAAGAATGAATGAACTCATGCTATTAATAATGTTTCTCACACTCATAGTGAGATATATTTGGGAAGTGTTTAGCAAAGTCTTTCAATAGGCTTATTTAGAATTTTACTCAGTGAGTCAGTTAGTGTCCGTTCTGCTCTGAGCGTGAATAGCTGCGCGTGGATCAGTGAGAAATTCATATTCAACTATAATATCCATAGCTGGGTGGTTAGGTGAACTGTTGGCTGTAATGTGGTGCAGGAAGTCAGGTGGGAAAAGTTGCTCCTCTCCGTGTACTCTGACCTGTTGGGCCTGACGAATGTGGGCTACCCGTCTCTGCTAACTTCAAAGCTGATTGGCTGGATCATTAGTAACTACATCACAGCTATATCACGCGCTAAATGAGCCGGGGACGTGCATTACCTGTGCGTTGTGGGAGAACCTAACCTTGCACTGTAATAAGCTAGCTCCAACGTGTCCAAAGCCTAATTGCTTACCTGTGGTGGTGCACGTTGCTGCAGACTGCCGCCTTCTCCTCCTCTCTATGCCGCTTCTTCTCGACGAGGAAACATCTTGTGAGCATCGCCGTAGATCCACGCTCACAGCCCGGACACAAAGCCGATCAGAAGAGAGGAAGAGAGGAAGGGATGCTGCAGGATTTTACTACGGGTTTAGTCTTCGCTGCGACATTTCTGATGAGCTGTGTGGGCTGTCTCACTGCTGTCTACCGCTGAGAAACTGCACAGCCGGCTACGGGCGCGCGCACTAGTCATCTCGTGGTCGCGCATTGGTTATTTAGCCTCTGGGGTTCGTCCTTTGTAACATCCGGGCGCACTGGTGAATAAGGTGGTAGTAGTTGAATGTATGCAAAGAGGGTTGGTGAAATTAAAAGCCCCGGGAGCGCAATGTAGTAACTGTGCGTTGGGTTAGGTAATGCTTTACGCGTTACATAATCAGTGGAGGTGGGTGAGAGCAGTGGGCACAGCTCACATCTTCCCTGAGATAAATTATACTATCCTTTATTATACAATCATCTTTGGTTTTGCCTCACCTTCATATTCCAGAAAGTAAGCAAATCTAAAGAATACATTTATACACACCCACAGATCAATTAAATATGAAATACGAAAGTTATACACTGACCAAAAGCTGCCTCGCAAAATAAATATCTAGCCTGAGACCTTTATTTCTGACTACTCACCAGTACTAGAATAGAATAAGGAATCTCCTTTTTGCGGCAGTGGTAAGAGTGTTGCAGTTTCATGACATTTCCATGGTCAACACAACAACCAATTTGCTGTTATTTCCCAAAAGATTCTTATTACTGAACTTAACACCAAGTATCTGACTATAACTACATAGAGTATTAAGAGCCTATGTTACACACGTGGCCTGTGGCTCTTTCATGTCCCCAGGCTTATGCAGATGCTTTGTTTATTATTCCCAGAATGCCCTGCAGAATTTGAACACAGTACAAAGGTCATTCTGACGGTCCTCAAACACTTGAAAGGAAGTATTTTATTTTGTCCTGGCTAAACGTTGTGCACAGTCATCTCTCTTTATTGTCTGTTTACAGATGTCAACCTTAAGATCTAATTGTTAATCATTAAACATGCTTTGCTAGAGGTGATTGAGCAGCGTTTACAATTTTAAGTCTACAACTCTGCACAATGGAAAAGAGTAAACAAGGCGGTACCTTTAAATCATGTTTTAATGCAATAGCATATTTACAGAGATATTTGTTTTCAGTATCTAACTCTTTGACCCAAAAGCTGTTGTTATCAATCCCTTTATCTGCCCAACACTTACCCCCTGTGTTCAGTCAATGAACTGCACCTCTCCCTATAAGAACAAATCACACAAAATAAACCTCTTTTGATTTTTTTATTATATCAAAATACAAAAATTTGAGAGGAAATTTTTATATGGGGCTAAGCATTTGAAATGATATGATGACAAAATGTCGTACAACACTGCATTCTGGCCACAGATAGAGCATAGATCATGTGCTAGGTCCTTGGCTACATTTGGAGTAGCATCCATGAGCAAGCCACTTCCTGTCAAAGGCTTTATGGCGACCATTACCAAAGCTGTTATCAGAAACCTATGCTGTTTTACATTTTAAATTCTGTTTCGAGATGCACCAGAGCCATGGCAGTTGAGGTGAAAATGATTTTAGACAATTCACTGGACAGCAAATGAGAAAAAGTAATACAAATATTATACATAAGGCTTTGGTACAGCACCATACAGTATGAGTTAATTGCTTACAAAAAGTTAATTGAAGCGTACCTGATGACAGAAATAAATGGCAATTCTACAAAACATAAAAAACATCCGGTTATTATTATACAAAGAAAGTAAAAAATGTCTCTTGATATTTACATATGAACATTATCTGATAATGTAATGAAACATAAATATGTAAACATGTAATGTACAGCACAGAGACCCTTGGATGGAAATGAAATGTGGTCATTTTTTTTTCTCCTCCAAGCACAACTTGGTTTGAGTATGAACAATAAGCTAAAACAGTCAACAATGTAGTGCTTATAGTAGCCTACCATAATAATACATTCTAGTTTCTCAGTGCTGGTACACATGAAAAAACAGAGAATATAGAAAATACTACATAGTCTATTTTTCTGTCCATTAACAACCAGTTTGTCCATGAATGATTGCTAAATAGGCGTTTCTGTATTGTCTCTACATGCAAGATTATTACAATAAAGAAAAACAATCTAAATATCATTCTATCAGCACCTAGAGATGCGGTAAAAGCTGTAAGCAGACACTTCTGAAAATCAAATTAATAAAAAAAGAAACAAAACAATAAATAATTCAAATTAAAAAGCTAACAGTACATCCAAAGCAGCCCTCTTTCACACTGTACATGTTGAAAATGCCAAGAGCCAGGAAGACAGTGTCCATTTTATCGAACCCTTGGTGAGAATGAATGTATTTTGCCAATAGCGTGTCTAGTGCAATGTGATGGTGACTAATGGCAAATGTACAGCACTAGGTTTGTGAACATGTGGGTTTTGTTATAGTGTGCTTGAGAAACATTGTTAACCAAAGATGGTGGATGGGTTACAAAATATCTCCATGCTTGCAGATTCCCTTGCTTGTCTACTCTAAAAGACTAGTGGCAACAGTTAAATTTTGTTTTTTGTTTTTCCCATAGCCTGGATTAAAGTTGTCATCACAAGTATACTTCAGAGAGAGGGTACCTTGGAAGCACAGACAGACATTGCAAACACACTATAAAACAGGTCATCTTGAGATTGTTTTGAAAGTAGTATCACACGTTTAGTATCAGAGAATATACTGTAGTACTTCTACTTTACAGTATTGTCTAGCACTGTCATCACACTGTTATGGGAAGGACCTAGTGTCTACCTCCAACACAAAGGGCTGAAGAATTGCTCGTAGAAAAACAAAAGAATCTTGAGACCTCTATTCTACAGCACCACAAAGTTAAACATAGCACCAAGTTGTAATGTTTCAAAGCAACTATGCCCTAACACGCTTGTCTGTATCGAACTAATGTAAACACGTTTCCTGCACAGCACATATTGTACATGACTATAGCATGTCTGTGATTCGTAAAAAAGATTTCATATATATTTGCTTTGGACACGCACAGATCTGGAGTGAATCTACATATGTGCTCATTGACAGGGCAAAAATGTCCAGAATTATTATAGAGGGCAACACACTTCTGCTTCTAAAGCTTTTCTCAATGGGTTTTCATCAACTATACATCCCAGAAAATACTAATCAGCTTGTGCAGCCAGCGGGCTATGGCAATAATACAATGTACGGTACTAACATTAAAGTTACTTTTGTTTTTCAATAAAATAATGTCTTCTAAAGTATGACAAATGAGGCACCTTAAATGTTTTTAAAACATTATCCACTTAAAGCCGTACTGTAAGCAAATACCTTTATATAGAATCTAATTTCTTTTAGAGGGATTTCCCTTCTTTTTCATACACCCTTATACAAGAAGGTTTTCTGTAAAACATGTTTGATTATTCTTTACAAATACAGTACACACCATGTACAGTACATAACAAATATAGAGTTTTTTCCTCATATCTTACAATAAACCAATTAGTAAAATACGCATTTCAGCGCATTCTCTAGACCCCAGACAATCAGTGTCTAACTGGAGACAGTTCCATTATGAAGTCATTACATTACTAAATTCAAGTGGATATTTGTTGGACAGCCTGTTTTGTTAGTAGCTGATGAGACGTGACTGATTTAACTGTAAAGTGAAGAGATTTAGAGTCAGTGGCAAAACAAAGGGGAGCTCAGCTCAGAACCAGCTGTACTTTAAACCTCATTAGAGAAATTAAGACCTTTTGTACCAACTGGTCAGCTATGAGCAACATTTGTCAATGTTTATGACATTGCGACATTCATTTCCTGTACAAAAAAACATACATTCATAATCGGTTAGTGTTCAAAAGAAAAAAAAAACTCAACCAAAAACAGAAGTATCTAGCACATAATATACAGTTAAAAGATAAACAGTCAAGAGTGGCATTTGCTAAAGTAACAGCAATTCAATGAAGCAAGTACATTCTCTTCTAACAGCTGTAGTTACACAACAGCACCACCACAACACCGGTGTATGCAGTGTTTCTGTACATTTCACCATTCCTGCATTACACCTGCCATATAAGGTTTATGTTGTTTTTAATGGTTTCCTCTTTCCCAATAGTTGGGTATGCACAGTTTAAGTAGGTATAGATTCTGATTGTGTATGTGAAAATACAGTTGTGTTGAGTTCTTTCATGTGTCCTTGGCAGAGAACATAAAACATAGAAAGCCTGCCCTCACTTCAAAGAGATAAATATAACAAGGCAAAGAAAAGGCAGCTCTTATGTCAGAAAAAGAAGAGAAAGGCTAAAGGCATCGTACAGCGTGCCAACTTTTCACAAATGATCCGTAATAATGACATACATACAGTACACACTAATCTTACAAGTCAAGTCTCCACTGAGCACTGAAGTCCCAAATTGTTTTGCACATCCTCATGAAGGCTACGGTCTTTCTGCTGTGCTAGAATGAGCTGTTAAGCATTTAAAATAAGACATTGCTGTTTAATTTGTAATATATTAAATGAAAAACATTATGATATGCCACATATTTATTACTGATAGAACGTTTCAAAATTAGTCAGGTTTAGGCCATTTGTCTATTGTGTATCAGCACGTGTGGCATGTATAACATACCTTTTACTCATATGATTTATATGCAAAAAGGTCAAGTACAGTATACCACAAGAATGACAGCAACTCTGCATTTACTCTGAGGTATATTTTGTGGTAAAACCCTGTGTATAACTGATACTATTTGTATTGTAGTAAGGTAGATTTAGGTCCCTGTCCAAGGACCAACCAGGTTTAACAGTACTGAAAAACTTTAAGGTATTGACCCTCAGTGATGTATGAGCAAAATCCTTTCATGTGTTGTGACCTAAACAACCAACACTTTGACATTATTGAAAGAGGAAGCTTAATTCCCTTGTTTTACTATTTATATACATTACATACTTTCAGAGCATTTTCAAGCAAGATTCAGAGACAAGGTGTGGTAATAGAGCAGTAAATTGCAATTGTTTGTCTTTATATATACGATTCCCACCCACAGAAGATTCTTTCTGCTGCCTGAATTGCATTGAGCTTTAGTGAAGATAAGAAATATTCTCTTATTGCAGAGAGTGGGGTAGATGGAGCCTTTCAGGGGTGGGAGTGAGTTTAGTCGAGTCCAATGGCTTGTCCTGTTAGTGACAGTGTGCACATGGGTCAGTGGAGAGTCCCGTAGTTGGGGCCCTCAGAGTCTGCACTGGCCAGGATGCCTGTCTGGTCCTCTGCAGACAGCCTGCGCTGCAGGAGGGAGGTCAGATACTCATAAGGGCTCTTGTTCTGTCGTCTCCTCTTTTTGTGGAAGTGGAGGTCCCATTCCTCTGGGGGTGTCCGAGAATGCTGCTGGATCTGAGAGGAAGCCACACCTGCGTAACACATCAGACACACACAAGAGGAAAAACATACTGAATAAAAAAAATAAAAAATCACATGTCATGGTAATGACAATATACAAATTTGAGCAATTACGGCACTGATTAAGGATAGACAGTCAGACCTGCACATTTAAGCTAAGGTAACACTTGTCATGTCTATTAAAATGACTGACCTGTTTTCCCTGTGGAGTTTGTGTTGTTGTTATTGTTAGCAGCTGCTCCCTTGGTTTTCGTAATGCAGTGGTGTAGCAGTGCTGGTAAACTCTCAGAGCCGGCAGGATCAGCAGACGCACCTAGAGGTTCCCTGAGACAACAGAGGCACAGCAGTGTTCTGCATTAACCAATGGTCAGCTCATACAATAGGGGCACTTTATCTGCTAGCTCCCAGGATGGCTACCACCAGATGAAAATGTTAAACTTCTAATGGGATGATCAAAAATACATGTATATACTGTATGTATTTGGACTGACAGATGGTGAAAGCCAGACAAAGTAAGACGCTAATGATAGAATCAAACTGGATGAAAAATAGAAAGTTAATGAACGGATAATTGATGAAAGTATTGAATAGTCCCATAAGCAGTCACTTTCTGGAAGATCCAAGGTTATTAAAAAGGTTTCAGTGATCAAAATAAATATCACACAAACTGAACATAAAGGTCACATATATGGTGCTTTAAAGACTAATAAGTGACAGCTTTGGGAGGGAAGACGTTCATTGTGTTTGTATTAATAAAGAAAATGATGAAATGAAAAGAAATGCAGTAAGTTCTCGTGGAATTTATACTGAAATAAGAAGTGTGCTTTTTCATTTCATTATTTTTAATAAAGTGAACATCATATACTGTATTGTTTATGTTCATTTTAAGTGTTAGAAGAAGCTATTTGTTTTACAAATATTACCCCTGTCTTGTATTTGTGTAAATGTGTTTTATGAATGAACTCATAAGCAACTAAATTAGATCTGTGTAAATGTCAGCATTTGAAAAAGAAACACAAAGCTTTCGACGTGGTCCTTCACTGTCTGACACTGTGGAGAGAGAGACTGAGAGCCATTATCAGAGATTTCAACACTTGTTAAAACAGAATATTTTCATAGTACTGAGCAAAGCCAGGTTAATGTTATCTCCATTGACAAACACTGTACAGCACACTGTAATCGACATGAACACTGCTCACAGAGGCTTCACCATGCTGACGGGAGGAGATGGCAGGAAGAGGGAATGGCCGTTAAGAACAGTCACATGACAGGAAGAGGTAATGGCCATTAAAACAGTCAAATGACAGAAGAACAAAAGCACTAAGACAACAATGGGACAGATTTTAGTTGTTGTTATTTGATTGGTCATAGAAGTTTAGAGAATGCATGCATGGCATTTTGCACATGGAACAAAACTTTAAAGGGGAATACTGCAGAATACCATTTGTGTTTGTCCTCTATTGATTCAAGATGTGTAGGCAAATGTCTGTGTTGGACTCGTCAGCTTTATATCAGCCAAACCCTTGTGGAGCTTGCATTACTGCAGTCTTCACCACAGTTGCTATACTGTGTAGAACTGCAGTATATGAGCTGCTGTTAACAGTACGTCACTTGAATCTAGCACAGAGGCACAACCCAAAGCGATTCCCCTTTAAAGAAGAGAGTGATTAGAGCCCTCCCCCTGCTGACCCCTCCCCATTCAGACATGGGTCCGACCCTTACCTATTGCGGCGTAGGGGACCGGGTCACAACACCGCTGCCCAGATAGCTGAGATCAATCAAAAACAAATCAGGTAAGACCCTGTCTGCTAATCGGCCAGAGATGGTGCAGCGCGTCTCTGCTTCCTAACTTGTGTTGCAGTTTTTAGGGGACACAGTCTAATCTAACCCTAAGGTTTCTAATTAAAAAGGGCAGTAAACTGCAAAATGATTGCCATTGATTTTGTTAGCCATAAAACATGACCAATTTTATACAGATTTGTATGTGGTCAATAATTACTGCATTAAAACTAAACTTATGTAAGTAGATATCTAAATCAAACGTGCTGTTGTGAATGGTTAAGCAAAGACTAACACACATGTTTTATAAAATAAGATTGTGTTTTGTAGGTCACACTCTGCCTTTAAAATGGTAGATTCAAAGACAATGTGCTAAATGCAAATACATGCCCTCTGCATATTACATAACAATATGCATCTTTACAGCATATATAGGGAAGCAACAACTGTGTTGTTTATAATTGGAAAAAGAAAAAAGGGTCCCCTTGTAAAAGCAGAGATTGGTCTTGAGGAGTGGATCACCTACCCTGAGGCTGTAACGTGGAGCTGAGAGGGCTCTGAGGGCAGCATCTCCTCCTCTGTCCTTCTTTGGGACGGCCTCTGCCCGAACACATCCCTGCCTTCAGGAGGGGGTGAGGGGGACTGGGATGGGTAACTGGCTGCAGTGGAGGCATACGACATGTGGGCATGGAAACTAGGGCTGGGCTGCCTGGCCTGGCCCTGAGTAGGAGAGGCTGTGAGGGAGGACCTCCGTGTGAAGGAGACTGTAGCTGAGGGTTGAAGGGTGATCTCGGGCATCTCCAGAGAGCGGGAGGTGCGCAGGATGGTGGGGCGGGGTGGGGGGCGCACTAAAATGTCTGGGGAGCCGGGCTGGGTGCTCAAGGGACTTTGGGACAGTGGAGAAAGTCGGGACGGCTGAAGTACTAAAGGGGGTAGACTTGGGTCTGCCCGGCGCCCCGCCCTTGGGCTCAGCCAGGACTGAGGGCTACTACTGGGGGCTGTGCTTGGGCTCCCTGCGCGGGCCGCCGGGTCAGGGTAAGGCAACACTGGTACACCCACACCGTGGGCCGTGTGTCTGAGCTGGCCGACACTCTGGGCCTGTTGCATAGCTAGACGCCTCATGGGAGGCCCCAGGGGCCCCAAGGGTCCCATGGACCGGTCTCTGCCTGGGGGAGCCACAGGGACCTCCAGCTGCAGAAGTCCAGGGCTGGTGGGGTCCTTGAGGGGAGGCAGGTGCAAACGGCCTGGTGGGTATGGAGGCGGCTCAGGGAGATCCTGGGTGTGGTGCAGGGTGTGGTGGGGGTACATGAAGCGAGGACCCTCTAGGCCCAGGAAGGGGAGCTCGTGAGGCTGCCAGCTTTCAGGTGAGTGCGGAGGGCTGTGAGTGTGTGATAGAGAATGGCCAGAGGCAGTGTACTGATGATGCTCCAGGCCTTCACTCTCCTCAGGGATAGAGGGGTAACCAAAGGGCCCCTCTGCGGTGCCCGGAGGCGAGGACAGAGCAGAGCTGCGTGGGCTCATATCTGGCATGTAGAATGGTGGTGGGATCCCTGAATCACCGCGGCTGCCTAAATACCCATAAAAAGGTCCCTGGGGGAAGCCCCTGTAGCGGGAGGCAGGCGCCTGCCCTGATGCATGAAGTGCACTGCCCTCTGCAAAGCTCATACCTTCCATGGGCCTGTGCAGGCGGGGGCTGTAGGTGGGGGGCTGCGTGGACTCCAAGCTTGAGGACGTGGGGGAGAGCTGAGGCCTCAGAGTGGGCATGATGGGTGGCAGTGGCCCAGGATCAAAATCATTCTCCTCATCCGACTGGCGGAACTCAGGGTACATGTCGGACTCTTCTGCGAAGGGGAAGCCCTGGATGCGGCGGTGTGGGGGGCTGCTCTCCATAACAAAGCGACCATCAGGACCCCGGCTTATCAGCTCTATTGGAGTAGTAACCTCTGCCTCATGTTTAGACACACTGTACTTCTTGCTGGCTATGGCACGCTTTGTTTTCTTATAGAAGGAAAGCTCTTTTTCTTTCTCTCTCTGAGGGCTGGGTAACTTGCGGACATACAGGCCTGGACCATGGGATCCCTCGGAAGAGAGAGAGCGAGGTCGCGATGGGGGTGAACTCTCTGGACTGATCTTCCCAGAAGATAACCTGAGAAGACAAAGTGTTTGAGTAGATTATAAAAAAATATATAAATAAATAAATAAATACACACAATAACTAATCAATAAAATATGAATCCCATCAGGACATTAATAATGAGTAGCATTATGAAAATAACCTGTTTACAGCAGTGATTATATCCTGATAGGACAGCAACTAATGAATCAAGCCACAATGACAGGATGAGAGGAGAACCAAAGACACAACCATGACAACCATATCTATTGACTCTTATCTGGAGCAGAAGTGAGAACAGCTTCCATATGCTGCACCAAATGGTGATGTGAGAGAAAGCAAAATGAATGTGCCCAGGCCTCATTTGCCCACACCAGGAGCAGCATAGTCAGCTTGTCAACTCCTTCTAGGTCACATAGTGCTTCTGTATAAAAAGATCATATTTACAATACTGCACTGTACATGCAGCAGTTTGAGTCTTCTCTACACGCTGGACATGCAAGGAGGATTTACTATGACCAAAACTCATTTAGGATCATTATTATGCATCGCATTGAACATGCAGCCAAGCCAGTGCAGTGCAGCACACTCTGTAGATAGGTGCAAGCAGGCACTCACAGGGGGCTGGCGGGCGGGGGCAAGAAACTGCTCCTGGCAGGCTCATCCCAGCAGGGCTCTACCCCGGGCAAAGGGGTGAGAGGAGGCCTGCGGTGGGAGACAAATGACATGGGCCTGGTTCATTCCACTTTTAACACACTGGGGTAAAGTCCCTGACCTTCCTCAACCATTTTACATCATACATAAAGGTGAGTAGTAGCTATTGTCTTTACTTGGGAACGAGATTCATTACAGAGACATCCAGTATTTAATCCTAAGCAATTATTGGGCACTATTACACATGTATTACAGACAGACAAATACACACATGTAGTTTGATGTGCCTCTAAGACAAATATGTTTTCCCTAATAAACATTCATGCAGCAAGCAAACAGCATTTGAGGTTAAAGTATACAGACAGATCAAAAATCAATACAAACACTGCAGCCTGGGCACTGGGTAATGTGCCTGGAGTGCTGACATGGCTGTTCTGAACTCTGCTTAAGCTGCCCATTATCCGCTAGAGGTTGCTACTGCCCATGTACTTCCACATCCATTTCTCCTACAGATTTTCCCATTATTATTAAACAACAAATATTATTATTTGCTGTGTTTTTCTCCATATCTTTGCACCTGTTGTGCTATATGTTTTTTATTCATTAACTTTATTATTATGAGGAGAAAATGTAGAGGAGTAGCACAGTAGTGACTTGGCAGATGGGGCTTTTAACAGTGGATTTACTTACGGTGATTCTATGCTTTTCCTGAAGTGTGTCACGGACAAAGGAGGATCTGGGATGACAAAAAAAAATTTATCTTTCAAGCAGGTTTTTCAATACTCTTATTGCACATGGTCTACCAAACTAACCTGGTTTGCGCTTAAGCTTGCGACGATGTTGCTTGTTTACAAAGCAAGCTGCTAGAGTGCTAAACAGTACAGCTGCTGCCAGAAAACAGATAGTTGCCACAACACCCGCCACCACAGGCCGAGCAAGGCCCTCATCACTCAATTCTGCATGGGGAAAGGGATCTAGTGCAGTAGACAGTAGTTAAAAACAGCTAAATCATGGATTTTTAAAAACAAACAATAATCAAAACTTACCCGTACTAGACACTCCCACAACATTACTGCTTTCACTGATCAGATCATCCATGACAGCCATCACTCGAAATTCATACCAGGCCTCCTATCAGATCATTTCATACATTAGCAGTCAACACAAGGAAGAGGTTTTAAAATATTCTAAAATCATTAAAGCTCTAGATTCTACATAATAAACAGAGTCTGACCTGAACAAGCTCTTTGGCTATGAGCTCAGTCTCTGTGGAGGAGATCAGGTCATCCAGCACCTCCCACTTCTCTCCAAGGCGAAACTCCATGATGTAGCGGTCGATGGGAGACGAGTGGTTGGCTGGTGGGAGCCATGTGAGGAGGACACCCTGCTGAGTGCGGTTGGCTGTGAGGCACCGTGGTGGAGTAAGAAGCACCAGTGGTTCTGGGGTGCCCAGAGGAGAGCCTGTCCAAAAATGACACATGGAAAAACCATCCAAAAATGTCTTGTATTAAACAACATATTAATTTAAATGTAATGATGGTACATGTTAAGAGGTGTAATATTTTTTGCTAATTTTATAAACCATTACAATAACTATTTATCAACTGTAGGCGAGAGAATTCCCCTGGATGCTTTACTGCCCACAGAAAGGCACTTACCTTGACCTGTGCATGCATCAAGTATCACAGCCCTGTCCTTTACATTGCTGTTACTGAAAATCCAACCCCATCCCAGGATTTTTCTGCTGAGACACTGATTTTAAATACCATGCCGCCTAAATTCAATTTCCATCCAAGGGGCAGCACAAAAAGCTCAAAGTGGTAAAATGTCCTTGAGGTATGAGCTGAAACACTAAATCTGATGACCAGAATTCAGTCAAATTATCTTCTGGTAAACAAATGGTGTCTTTGTTTTTTAATATAAATATAAAGACACACACAACAAATAAGATAAAATAAAATGAACTGAAGGCCTGAAAGTATTAAACGCAGCACTTACCTGCCGTGGTAACTGTCACTACTTCACTGAAAGGCCCGGTGCCCAGTTTGTTCTGTGCCAGCACACTGAACTGGTACTCAGTCCCAGGCTCCAGCCCAGGCACCAAAAGCCATGTCTGAGCACCAGAAACAGGCATCGAGTGCCAGTCATGAGGCCCAAATTCTGTTCTTTTTGACCTAAGGGCACAGAAGTAAAGCTTAGCAAATATCTGAGTGTAATTTCAAACACGCATGATAAATGCGTCTAATAAGATTATGGTTTAGTTTAAGTGACTCTAGTGATCCCTCAGTCAAACAAGAAACGTGCTGTAAAGTAAGAGTACTTACACTGGACCGTACCACACAGAAAACGTCTGTTCAAAGCCTCCATCATAACCTGGTTCCCATGAGACATTAGCAGAGGTTGTTAATGGAAACACATGGATATTGCCAGGTGCATGCGGACTGGTGCCTGCAGGATTAAAAACGAAAATGTATAGTATAGTAACTTAAAACAAAAACACTTGCATGCAACATCTAACAATAAAACTGAATTTAAGAGAAATAATAGTATGTTCTATTGCACTGGATTTATACCGATCACTAGGATGCGCGTGCTGGCAGTGATGCTTGTGACCACATTAGTGGCTACACATTCCCATTCTCCATGGTCCTCCTTGCTGAGGGACAGAAACTGTAAGCTGCCGCTGGGTAAGACATTGTGCTTACTCCTACTAGGCTTCCCGACCTTTTAACAGATACACGATAGTTAAATGACCTTAAGTGAGGGGTAGGTGAGAGATACTAGCTAACTGAGTGCTACTGCTGTATACAGAGAAAGGTAAGAACAGCATACTTTTCTCCAGGTGATAGTTGGTATATCAGGGTCTCCAGAAGCAGCACATGGGATTACTAACTCTCTCCCCGCCTCCTGCCGATACTCACCCCCAGGCCTCACATTAAAGTAAGGGGGATCCTGTACCAACATAACATTGATAAACACAGCATTCAACAGATGAACAAATTAATATTCAAGTGTTTTCTGCAGCTTTAAACAGAGACCTTTAGCACCAGAGTGGCATGGGGGGATTTGCCCATTGTACCCAGGGCATTGTAAGGCACACAGGTGTAGGTGCCCAGGGAGTCCTCAGTGGCCTCTGCCACTCGAATACTTCCATCTGTCATCAAACTCCAGCCAGGGTACTACGAGACAATTTCAGCACACAAGGTCAAATACAATAGTGTTCATAGTGGAAGTTAAATATATTAAAATCAAACAATGATGTGTAATAAATGTATGATAAAACAGACCTTCTCCACCCTGAGAGGGTAGCCATCTTTCTCCCACTTCACCGAGGTCACAGGTGGGTTGGCATCCACTGGACAGCGGATGATGCCCGGAAGTTTCCGTGGCACATAGATGACAGAGGGCATATTGATCACTCGAGCTGGGTCTAGGCACAGATAAAATGCCCATCAATATTTTGACAACCATTAACAAA
The DNA here is from genome assembly GCF_026225935.1 of Boleophthalmus pectinirostris. Lineage (NCBI taxonomy): Eukaryota > Metazoa > Chordata > Actinopteri > Gobiiformes > Gobiidae > Boleophthalmus > Boleophthalmus pectinirostris. The sequence goes on from NW_026571541.1 coordinate 16,010,010, forward strand.
TATAAATATATATATTAATAATATAATATAATATATAAATATACTAAAAGATATGCCATCTCCACCCTGTGAATCTGAAAAAAGAAATTGTACACAACAACAGTGGTATTAGAAAAGCCCATATGGCCGACTGCTGCATCTCCACCATCAAAATTATGCTACACACAAGGACTTGAACATAATGTTAACACTGGAAAAATATTTCTCTATAAACCATGAAATTATTTCAGTGGACAGAGCCCGCTCAAAGCTCCACCAGCAATGCATAAGCTTCTCCTGCAAAGATGGGCACAGAGATGCTTGTACTATTATAATAAAAAAATGTGAAATTGAAAATAAATGAAAATGCCAAAATAAATGCTAATTCTATTTGATTATAGCTGTATTTTTTGCAATATATGACCTTGAAATTTAAGAAGGTCACTATAATGATGTAGCACAGTCAAACAATATGGGAGCCTTCAACACAGGCAGCCAAAGTGGTGCTGCTGTTCCTCTGCACCGGGCCGCCCCACCCCCTCTACTGCGTTGCCATGGAAACACTCACACTGAACAGTTAGGTAGGCCGATGCCGAGGGCGAGATACCCAGGCTGTTGCTGGGACTGCAGGTGTATCTCCCGGCATCCTCTGGCTTGACCCGGAAGATGATGAGTGTGCCGTCAATGAGAATCCGAACACGCAGCTTCAGATCACTGTAAGAATTGAACAGAAAGAAAAAGTCAAGTACACAGAGGGAAAAAATAACATGGAGCAGCCATCAGAGAGCAGCAGAGTGTCAGGCAATGAAGAAGGGTATACTACAAGGGGTTATGGGAACGTCAGTGTTCCATGAGGGATTCTAAAGACTTATTAAATAACATGGAAGATAATATAACATTTGATTTTACTGACACAAAATGAGCTATGCTGCTGAGGGCTCGGCACTTTTTGTTTTATAAAATTTAACAGAAAAGATGTGTGAATTTGATGATAAAAGCTGTAAAGTGTTCGATGATAATGAACCTCCACATCTTGGCAAGAAGATTAACAATGTCCCATGCATCCTTCAACTTTGGTTAGGACTATCTACCATTTGTGCACGCTGTATGTTGGTGAAGGAAACCAACCAGTCACAGGGAGAACATGTAAATTCAAATCTCACTATATAATCAGCATATGATGACACATGGCTGATATTATTGCCATATTGCCATGAGACTAGTGCACAAGTTTGGCACGCTGCAGACAGATCCCTGCTAAGCCCACTTTTACTGCCTCCAGGGCCACAGCAAGACTTCACACCCTGTACACAGGCACTGATAACCCTATCAAAACATTAGGGACATGTGTTCAACAAAATTATCAAGCTTACTGAGCACATTTGAGTATGGAGTTTTTACTGCTACTTGCTCTATGGCAAAACTGATTGACTGACTTTCCAAATGCTGGTAGATTTTTTTTAAACTTTTGGCTACTATCACATTCAGTCAGCTATTAGCCACACTCTTCTGATAAGTCATAACTCTAGCAATAATATACTTGATGAAGCAAGCCATAAAATAAAACTTTACTTTTTGAAATAGACATTGTCTTCTTCCCAAAACCAGGTGTAGGTCAGGTTGCCAGGATACGCCTCTGCTTGACACGTAAAGAGTGCATTCTGGGATATGTTCACGGTGACATTTTCGGGTGGCGAGACAATGTATGGAGGCCCTAGGAAAACAAAGAATAGATACTTTACACAAAACAAGCATGTCAGCGCTGGAAATTATTTACTTTCAATAACTGGGAAGGATTACTACATGAAAATAAGATTACTATCACTGCAACAGCACCTCTGCTACTGCTGCTATAATATACAGATACTATAACACAAGCACACCAATGATTTTAGTAACTTTCCTTCTTCTTCTCTCTGATGCACATTTTACTGTAAAACACACCACTTCAGTAAGGCTCACTATGTCTCCTTAAAAGACAAATGTTAAAGCTTATGCATGCTTTACATTGTAACCTCTGCAGGCCTCTGAGGTAGACAAGGACGCTCCAAACTCTCAATAAAACAGTGAAGCCATGAAAGGTAAGCTGTCTTTTATGAGTGGGCCCAGATACAAGCCTCCTGGTTATTTTCTCCTCTTGGTGCTTAACTTTAAACATCAGGCGGGACCACTGCCTACTCTGCTGAGCGAAGAGAAGCATCCAGCAATTAAAAACAGATCACTGAGGTGGGAATCGACTCCAGGGGTGTATCTCAGTTATTGCTCTGCGCACTAGTCTCATTTTTATTTTGGGTGTTTTTTTCTGGCTGTACTTATCCGCAGTCCACAAGATGGTTTTGTGGAGGCGTTTTCAAAATGCCACAAAAACACTACAATGCAAAGTATAAGTGCCTCTTAGCCAGGTAGTTATTGTAAATGAGAATTGGACCACAATGTACCTAAAGGTTAAATAAAGATACATAAAACACTACTGCACTTAAGTAAATCAAAAAAAAGTGTTCTGAAAGTTCTTAGTGCAAACATATACAAGATGGAAATAAGGTTTGTCTTTAGCTGTTTGCGTCTGTTTTACTGAATGTGGCTGAGTTTTGTAATTCATTTGTTAAATTCAAATATTGAAAGACAAATATGTTAAAGGGCGATCAGGCTATTTTCTGATCAATGCTGTATTGTCATCAAAAGCATACCTGGACTTATGTTTTGTTTCATTCGCACACGTTTAAAACACAAACCCAGCATGGTTAGGCTGAGTTCTTCTCTCAAACAGAAAACACTCCACCTTGTAATGTCATGTGGTAATACAGAAAGTGCTCCACCGTGTTTTTAAACTCCATACACCTTCTCCACTAGAATCATTTGGATAATTTCAGCCCTGAAATTTCCCATCTCCACTAAACAAAACATAAAAGGTAGCTGCTAACTTCAAAAGTACCACTTCATCATCATCATCATCATCACATAGTTTCAACAGAGCATTTTGAGCTTTGGAGATGTAGACAGACTAATAAAAAAGGATTACTCAAACATGAGAATGAAACAAAACACAACTCTAACTCCAGTTAATAACATTTTAACATGGCTTAAAGCTCGCAAGAGTTAATTTTGTGTAATATAGAGTCTTTAAAAAGATGAATAAAAGCAGGTCCCAGGGTCTGACCAGATGAACCAGGAAAATGCAGGTTTAATCTATGCAACAGTACCTTGAACCAGCAGTCGAGTGGTGTGCAAAACCTCTCCTTGATCACTGTAGGCTCGACATGTATATGCTCCTCTGTCATCTCGTGTGATTGCAAGGATGGTTAGACTGCCATCATGTACCTGCAACATTATATAACAAATGTAAACACAAATACAGCATGACTTTGTTTATTTGTGTGCAGAATCAAGTAGTGGACAACAACATTTTAGAAAGCCCTGGTAATGACCAGGAGGGCACGTCAGAATTCTACGGTAAAATTTTCTGTTGAACTGTCTAATAGAAGATTTCTTGACCTGGTTTATGGTTAATATCTCTGTAATTACTGAGTCTATCCACATGAAACAGAAACTGACAAAGCCTGCTCTGACAGTAAAAATAAACAAAAAGGAAAAATTCAAAATAGCTTCAGAAAGTGGTTTCATTATTCAAACCCCAAGGATGTGATTGTTGTCAGTAGAAGCAACTTTAACCCATATTATTAATTAGCATGGCAAGTGTGTTTAGCCAGACCCTAATAATAAATAATGAATAATGATCATAAGTTTGGATATTTCTTTCAAAAATTCCCATAGAGTTAAGGCCCCTACCCTCCATCTGAAATTATGACAATATCAAATTATAGAACATGAATGTGACCTATATTAGATCTAACTCCACTGATGAGAAGCAATAAGCAGTGAAGAAACACATTAACCAAAGCTAATAGAAATAGCCTCATAAATAATGCAACAGGTTGTGTGGCCATTCAAGTCAGACACAGCTGTAGTCTGTCCATTCATGTGAGCTGCAGAGGAGGAGGCCTGCTGCATGTAACTGCACCACTGTTTCTTCTGCCTCTGTGTTTGAGCCACGCAGACTCCTACACACACACAAATACACAAACACACACACACACACAGAGCTGTGCCAATGTCTGCAAATGTGTCAGCGCCATGGTGTCAGTCAACATTCACACTATGGTCATCACTGCAGTGGGAATATCTGGGACAGTAGGGCAAGTGTTACATGAGCCTGAAGAATATCCTTTAAAGCATGATTTCTGAACAAACAAAAACATAATTCTTCTGCTTCAGATCTATAGATACTAAGCCAATTTTACCTTGTACTGTACTATTTTCTCATTGTTTTTAGTTTTAAGATATGTCTTGTAAAGCATCTTTGAATGTCCTGAAAAGTGTTATATAAATAAAACTTATTAATACAATTACTTTTTCTTAGAATTATGGAAATTTAGCAGTCTGCCATACCAATTTACAATTCAAGGCAAAATAAAGCTTCAACAAGCTTCACAGTATCGCCTATCTATATATAAAAGGTTTCAAAATGATGAAAAATGAGGACCATGGCCATAGCAATTAAAAATATGAAACAGAATATTAAATGGTGAAAACCCATGAATATATGAGTTAAGCAGTAAACTGATGAGAAATAAAATGAGAGCAAAATGTAAATGTTTTTGTCAAGGTACAAGGTTCCCCTTTCAGTTTTGCCACCTTTGGTTTTTAACTTCTATCACTGCTATATTATAGGTCCTATTGTTTTTGTAATCTTTTTGGGGGAAGACCTGTAAACTCCTACTGATACATTCAAATCCACAGTGGAGAGTTTTCCTTCTTTCTTTCTCTTTCTCTCTGTGTTCTGTCACATTCCTACATTTGTCCACTATGTTTCCTTGGAGCTGAACAAACTCATGACCATGACATAATTGAGCACATCTTACCTCTTGCTTCTCTCAAGTCTCAAGTTGCTTTTGCAATGAGAGAGAGTTGAGAAATGATCACGTGTTTTAAAACCATTGAAGTTTGCAGTTTTCTCTAGTGATTCTGTTTTAGTCTAACATTTTTATTTGGGATTATACAATATTTATGATGGAGACGGGGGTATTAATAATGCATTGCAATGTTGTCCAATCGTTTACTGAGAGAGACAAGTTAAATGGGGTGATACTCAGAGGGCTACTGATCCAAAATGTTAAAAGACAGACAACTGAGCAGATGGGGAATTCTTTTTAGGTATTACTGTACACCATGAAGAAGTATTGACAATCTGCCAAATTACTTGTTATTATATTGACTAACATAGTACTAGAGTAAAAGTAAAAGTAATATATGTAAATCCAATATATATCAATACAATATATGCAATCATCTTTTCACCATAACAAATCAGGGCAGTTATTTACCTCCTTTAACATCCCCATGATTCTTCAAGACAAAACTTTAAATTAAATTTGACATAAAATAGCTAGAACTAAATTCTATTACTAATACTATTTTCAGGGTGAAAATGAAAACAACTTTACTTTCTTTTCATCAATACTGAACAGTCTATTTTCATTTAAAACACAAGTACTATAATTTTGTTGAAGAGACGTCTGTTCATCTGTTCACTGCTGTCAGCCTCACATGTGTTAGAATTGCGATCACTTGTTATAGTTTATAGTTATAGGATGAGACTTCCACTTGAGAAAAGGTGACATTTGCACCTTCCACTTAAGATGCAGCATCTTGTGGCAGCAGTACTCTCTCTCGGCTCTGAGTCATCGGTAATAGACCACTGAGGTAAGAGACTTCACAACTGCACCATATAACATAATGTGAGTTTGGATTTTAACTCCGGTCTTGAATGTGACCAAAATATTTTGACATTGTACTGTCTGTGAAGTTTGTCTTTGATTTGAGGTAATTAAGCTAAATTACGTCTTATGTATTTTCTTAGCACAGATTAAACTTTTTTTTTTGTACATTTGGGCAACATTAGAATTTCATTCTTGCTATATAATTTGTGTCCATTTGATTCACCAACCACTGTTGGTATACAAAACTGTAAAACTGAAATGACTGGAAAACACCAAATACATTTGACTAATAACAAATCTATTGACTAAGAAGTAGCATTACAACCACATTATCATTATCTGAATTTAGCTGCAGATATAAAATGTACATTCTCACACTAATTTACTAGTAGACCACAAGGTGAGTAAATACAGAACTAGTAGCTGACACCATCTGTCCATGAAATCCATTTGCTGTATTTATGAACACATAGGGAGCGATGAGACTGTTTCTTACTGAGTATTTAGAGTTGGTTTGAAGCTCCTCCCCCTCCCTCAGCCAGCTGATCAGTGGTTTAGGGTTTCCCAGGGCGGAGCAGCTCAGCAGAGTGTTGCCTCCTTCCTTTGCCTCCACATACTGAGGTGGTGTCGATGTGAACGTAGGTGGAGCTGCACAGACATGGACCACAGTTACACCAGAGCTTGCAGTGGTTGTATATAGTTTATTAGCATTTTTAAAGGTGCACTATGGAACTTTGCAGAAAGAGGGTTGGCCACCTGCTTGACTCCACAGAGATGTGACTGTCCTGACTGAAATGTGCTACAGTATGGCCATTTTCTATCTACACAGAGACAAACAAGTCATGACATCAGGCCCAGTCATGGGTCACATCTGTGGAGATGCAAGAAAAGCATGTCAAGGTATTTTGGGGCAATAACAGCTGCAAGATAGGCAGGTTAAATATGTTACTGTCATGGTATTTAATATCACCACATAGACAATCGAGTGGCATATCCTCCACCAGAAAATTACATAGTGCACCTTTAATACTTTTGCAGACCTCCTCTGCACTGTGAATGTATAAATAAGCAAGATTATTGATTTATACTGGCCAATAGTCACACATGCAATCATGCATGATTTTCAATGGCCAACTTTATCTATTGTGTAGAATTTACCTTTGGTGAGTTAGTAGAGACATGAACTAATTCATTGATTTGATATGGACAAATCAGTACAATTAATATATGTATATGCATAATAATAAATAAGTAAATGCAATAATAAAAATGAAGAGTATAGATGATACAAAACATAAAACATATTAGCATTATCTTGCTCTCAATTCAATTACTATATGAGTTCTGTTAAAGATATTCAGTTTCAGTTCAGAGCTGAAAAATATCACATTAAATGAGAAATTGGATGTCATCATCTTTTTCATCTCATTTTTAAACTTAATTTTTTTTTTTTTTTTAAATGGTGGCCTCATTTGTGCTGCACATTCCAGCTACACACTCCATATTTATGTTATATAATTAAACATTGTCACACATGGTATATATCTTTCTCTATAGAGCACTTTTGCTATGCTTGATGTTAATTTCTAAATGTAATAAAATCCTTCAAAAGACAGTGTATGAAAATATCAACACATTGAAACAGTAGGTACATTTGTCGACCAGGGAGTTCCTCTGCACTGTTACATGTACAGCCCAGCTTAGAGTAGTGTCACCATGATGGGGGAACCTGGGAGTAGCTGTACAAAATTTTAAGCTCTCGTCAAATCCATGCCCTACTTGCAGCAGCTTTCATTAATTATATACATCAAAGGCTCTTTAAGATCCAGATCCTCACATCCTCCATATTATTTTTGCTGTAAACCTCACCACAACAGCAGATGGTCTGGATGCTCAAGACATGTATTCACACAATTTGCATTACTATGACACCGTCTCTAAGGAAATTCAGAATATTCATCAGGGAGTTAAATTACTATAAAAAGATTATCCTTATGCTACTAAAAATGAAGAGTGTACTCGCAAACCAGTGAGAAAAAAAAGGGGTTGTTGCCCTCTTCAATCTTTCAAATTAAGATTAAGATAACAGAACATTTATATGGGGAAATTTGAATGTTGCAATGCAAAGTATAAATAGATAGGTAAAAAGATAAATAACAATTAAAAACTAGACTTAAATCTAACTAAAATATTAGAAATACTTTGAATAAACCCACTATACAAAAAGGTGTCGTAAAATAATAAAACAACACGGAATAAAAAAACAAAAACATAAGTCTTCAATAAGTAGCTGTGACTATGTTTAAACAGGACAACATATGGACAGAATAAAAAAAAAAAACATGTTCTACATTGCTTTTACAAACCAATACCTTATTTGTAGTGGAGCAACTAGTTAAAACTGCAAATTGTTTAGGTGCACATGCTTTGGTGAAGATGGTGGACGGTAAAAATGCAGATTAAAGCTGTGGGCGGGCAGAGCACAGAGTGGCCCTAGTGTCTGTGTGGGCTCCGGGTCGTGCCATCTGACACCTGCCTCTGAGCGGGGCCCCTGTCCGCTTGGCAGGAAGCTCAGGCCCCCACACAGGAACTGAAGACGGAGTGTATGCAGATCTAAGGCCAAAGGAAACGCTTGTCCCGGTTATATATGGGTGGGGCTAACGTGACACCTGTGGCCCTAACAAATGCCCCTTTAGATGACTGCACTATATAAACATGGTAGTAATTTACTTGAGTAATTAATAGCTCTAAAAATGAATATAATATAATTAATAGTTTTAGTGAGGTGACTGCAACTGCAAAAAACAATATATAACATTTAGCTTATATGTTCATTTAATACTTTTCATTTTTCCTTCACACACATCACTACTTTGAAATAATATTTTAGTGTGTTCTTTGGACATTTTTTGGCTCAATTCGAGCCATTATCTCTGGACTTGTCCTTCAAGTTTGAGTCAAAGTGTTTCTACTTGATCTTGATCTTAGTAATCTAAAAAATTATTCGCCCTGAGTCCTTCAAGATGTTTTTTTTTTTTTCTTTTTGAAATGTATTTAAAAGTACACTGTGTAACTTTTATGGTAGAGGGGCATTAAAATTATTGATCTCAATGAAGAAAAGTGTGAAAGGCCCTCAGGTCAAATCAGAAGTCAGGTAAAGAGGTAAGCCCACTAACAGTAAGACTGCATATTTTTTCAATGTATTATAATTAAGCAACAGAAAAGACAGTTCAGACATTTTAGCAAAAACATCTCCAAGGAGACAAGCAGGTGGTGCAAGTTTAACATCTGTAGATCCTTTTCTTCAAACTCTTTAAAGACTTTGGCACTTATATAACAGCTAAAGGACACCTCAACAATCACTGATGTGTGATTCCCGCTGCCAAACCACTCTGTGTGTGTAGAGCATACATAATGTGAGGTCATGCCTATGCCTCGCTGTAATATGTGAACTATACATAACATTTAAGGATATGATTTGATGTGTTATAGGCTGAGTGACTGAGGCTGTACAGAGGTCTGACAGGAGCGGAGAGTAGCTCAGGACTGAATACTGATGAGGCAGACTGCGGTATCTCAACACAATAAGACATTCATAAGCCCATGGACGCACACAAACTCAACAGAAGTGTGCAGGTGACACTGGGCACGGAATGACCCCATTAATTTGTCATTGTCAACCATCAAACCACATACATACATACATACATACATTTGGGGGCTGTTACACTGCTGTAGGGTTAGACAATGCATACTACACATTTGTTCAAAGTAAACTGATAACAGATAAGTGCATTTTAATGATAGTATATAGATCAGTTAGGGTAGTCCTCTCACAGTAATTATTATATTGACTTATTTTTCAATATATGAAAGCTGAAACAATATTTTGGGGAGTCAGTGCTTATCCTGTGTACATTTTCTTTGCACTATTGGGAAATGTATTTTTGACTACTAGTATATGATAAGATTTGAGCCATAAAATTAATTTATAACTTCTATGACTCATTAGAGATGCAAACTAAGTATTAAAGTGTTTCATTCAGCTGTTTTTTAATTACAGCTCTTTTTTTTAAGATGTATTATTTTTTTGTGGCAGTGTGCAGTTATGGGTTAAGTTAAAATACAGTTAAAGGACCCATATCATGTTATTTTCTGATCTATGTTATAATGTCCCCATCTAAAACATACCTGGAGTTGTGTTTTGTTTCATTCACATATGTTTAACACACAAACCCTGCACATTTAGGTTGAGTTCTTCTGAGTTTTCTTCAGAAAACACTCTGTTCCACCTTGTGATGTCACGTGGTAATACAGAAAGTGCTCCCCTGTGTTTTTAAAGTCCATTCACCTTCATTAGAATCATTTGGATAATTTCAGCCCTGGAATTGCCAGTGTCTACTGAACAAAAGGCAAGAGGTAGCTGTTAACTTGAGAACTACCCCTTCATCACATCACAAGGTAGAACAGAGCATTTTGACTTAGAGATAAAGTAATAATAATAGATTACTCAATGATGTGTGAATAAAAAAACACACAACTCATACTTGCATACTTTTTGTTTAAAACATGTTTTAAGCCTTTCAGAATGGGCTGTTTATATTTTGTGCTAACATGCGATACGAAGCTTTCAGAACAGAGCTGTTTAAAGGGGCATTATTGTGAGCTGGTTTGGTGTAGGTGTGTTTCATTCAGGATCCTCTGCAGCACTGGGCCAGTCCTGTGAAATGCAAAGGTGCAGATTTTTTCCTGCCCTGTCATCACTTTGATAGCTTTCAGACTATCAGACAATCCCTGTCCAAGCGGCTTCAAACAGACCACAATCAATTCTCTGCTCAACAGCCTCTCATTTCTCTTCTTACTCAACAAGATGTGTTTAAATTATACTTATTATATACTGAAAGTCTTGGTAATGCAACAGTCAGTGTACAAAATATTAGTGCAAGTCATATTTTTGAGTGATTACAATTTTGTTAAACTCCATCCCGTAGATACTGAAATGAACTAAATTCCAAAATTCCAGAAACTAATCGAAACTCGAACTAGTACCATTGCTGCTATTTGAACCATTTGTATTGGTTTTAGACAAAAAAAAGAAAAAAAAAGAGAGAGTTTGAGATAGAAATACGTTTCAAATGTTAATTTTTTGTTAACACACTAGTAGTTTTACACAGGGCCACATATTTTACAGTCCTAATTACTATGAATAGATGTTTGTTCCCGTAAAATGCAGTGCTGTATTTAAGGTGAGTGGGACAGGGACTCACCGTTGACTGTGAGGTGCACCCAGCTGCCGTTGTGGAAGGTGTCATACTGCTGCTCCAACATCAGGACCCTACATTCGTACCAGCCCTGGTCCTCCGAGCGCACAGGGTCGATCTGCAGGGAGGCCTTCCCATGCAGAGAGGCTCGACCTGCACAGTCAACACTGCAGTCAGGATCAGTCTAGCCTTAAATGCACGATTAACCACTATCAAATCAAAATCACAATTAGCATATTGTAAAAGCTGCTAATATCTAGGTAATGTTGTATTCTGTTTCTAGTGGATGTTATGTATAAAACCTGCTAACGCTTAAGTTTAAACCTCCTCAAACATGTGAATATTGTGTTTAACTGTTCATAGTTTAATCTCTAAAATGTGAATGCCCCTAATGAAAGTTTAAAATACTTATGAACTGAGTGTTAAATAGCAAACAATTCAAGTCATACAGTCCAAAATCTTTAAAATTCAATTTTTTTCCCTTTGACCCTGTAGGTGAACTCATATAGGACCACCATAAAGATGATACTGGAGCAATCCAAAATGGTCTGAGACACAATTAATAGTATAATAACTGAAGCTTCTTTTATTCATGACTGTGAAAAGAGGAAAGAAGTTGGACAATTCCAGAGCGTTCTGTCTGCAGCTTCCAGACAGCTGCCTCTGACAGAGCCAGACAAACTCCACCATTCTGCTGCTGTGTCTGACATGTGAGCAGAGATACACCATTCCCCTGTAACTGTGATGTGGGCCAAATTCTGTTTATTTTGGTTAAGACACACAGTAGAACGTATACTGATCTATAGGGAGGGAACTGACTTGAACTAAAAGCTAAAGATCAAAATAAATAAACTGATTTAAGATATACCGGTCTTCAGATTTCTGCCTTTGTTGGGTTAGAAAACTGACGCTTTTGTTAAAAGAAAATCAATGAAGGAAAGGGAAAAAGAGTGGAGGCTGCAGTCTAGCAGTAAAAGGCTGGACTTAAAAAGTCATGTCTATTTTTGCCTGTCCATTGAAGTGCTGAGTGGGGCGCGGTGGTGTGAAGGGTAGGGATCAGGCTCAGCCATTTGTCAGAATGAGAAGCTGCTGTAGACTGTCAGACTGGCCCTGGGCATCAGCACTGTTACTGTACATACTGTGTGCTCATCACAGAAACAGTGTGTTCACATCACATTACACAGAGCTTTCACCTGTATGTTTCAAACATTAGACTAGACACAGTCACAACACTATACAGCACTATATCACTATTTATCTCAAAGTAATTAGTATGGTCTAACTGCAATGTTTGCCTCATACAAAACCTACATTCATTCATACCTTTTGTGTGTTTATGTTCATTTGAAAGGACAGCACAGAGATATGAGGATATACCAAGGCTCCTACAGCAACTCACTAAGGGCCATTTGAGGGGAAGGTCATTCAGACATCATGCAGAATGCTGAGTTGGCCAGCCTGCTCCATTCTCCTTTCAGTTTTTGTGATGAAAATCCCATTAGCCCATATAATAATAATACCTCAGCTATGGGCTTATGCCACATAGCCACCCCGTTCTGCTTAACCAGGTCCAGACTTCAAAATGACCAAGTTAAATATTGATGCTGATGCGTGAAATGATTGGTAAAATCAAAGGCTGTGAAATGAGCAGTAATATAGCTCACCAATGGACTCATGTAAAAGACACAAGCCCCCCGCACACAACATTTCAAATTATTAAGAACAGAACAAAGCAATTATGCTATTATGTATGAGTAGACTTTATGTCAATTTAGAGTTACTCTGTGGTGTTTGGTGGAAGTCATGCATGTACAATGCAGCAGTAAATTGCTGAGGCAGTTATTTACAGCTCTGCTCAGACGCGGCCATATTAAAACAGCGAGAGATTCATTCAGAAGCAGAGCCTTTAGCATAGCCAATAGCTTTTTGTTCAAAAAATCCCCAAACATGCTTAGCACCATATAGAATCAATCAAAATACAGTGACTTGACCTGTGTACTCCGGATCCACATGAGGAGGGTAGTATCGAAAGTTGATGAAGAAGGGAATAGGCACTCCAAACTTGAACCACTCCACCACATATGGGGGCTGCTGGCCGTCCAGGGGAGGGGACACGTCACACCCCAGGATCACGCTCTCTCCAGCGCGCGCCGTCACAAACCGGGGCTCCTCTCTCACACCGTGGGCACCTGGAGAACATAAAATGTTCAGATTTAACACTAATTTCAATTAATTATTTTAAAATTATCCTTACACTGTTTTGCTTTAACCATCAGAGTATTGATATCCTGTCCAAACAGAAGTAGCTGTATATGGGCTGTCAAAGAGCTGAGCTGAGCTGGCAGTAGCTATGAGCTCTATGAGCCTAACTGTGAGCAACACCAGGCCTGGCGTTTGGCCACAGATGTCCTGCAGCCCAGAGTTGACCTATCAGATGACTTAGAGGTCGGTACCTGCCTCAGCAGTGTTATTCTGGATAGATTTTCTACAGCTGCCACCTCTGCTCGCATTGAACCAGCTGTATCTCCAGCGTCAGAGAAAGCATGGCTCCCAGCCTCGCCCAGGGGAAAAATCACTTCAGGGATAAAGACAAATGCTGACGTTTCACTGTAGAGGCATAGGAGCTGAATAACTTCACACTTTCATTAGCACTATCATCTGTATTAGAACACACACCTTTACAGAAACAACTTCAGGAGGAACAGAGAGTCTTGTCTGTGAAGCCATTATGTCAGTGTGCCTCACACGTGCGTACGAAAACTTAAATACGAAAATTTCTAACAGGAGCTCTGTCCATAATATGTGCTGTTCACAGATTGTGGTCAGCAGTTTAATCTGCATTATCCTGTGATTGAGTTAATCCACTTTGTTGAACTGAGCCAGATCAGATTCTGAACAGAACCAGAGCCAATTTCATCAAATTACACTATTTAAGTGGTCATATTGTCTGCCAGTTAAATGCCTATACTGTACTGGAATCTGTATGGTTAACGGCTTTAAATATAGAGGCTATGAAGTGTGTGAGGCTTTTTCTTGATGATTTGTGTACATAATGTCAATTTTCATTGAATTCTTATCCAGCACATATACTCTGTCTTCCTCTTTATGTTTATCAAACTTCACCAGAGTTGTTTCAGTGCTCACATGTACGAATCTAACCAATTTTGATGCTAACCACTTGTATTTTCACATTTTCTTCACTTAAGAGTGGCTTCCATCAGATGAACATAGTAATCTGCCCAAAGGTAGTCTAAAAAGTGCACATTTTGTTTGTGGTCCTGAATGTCTGTATTTGTGTGTTACAAAATAATAAAAGAACAGACTCCTGTAAGTATGCAAACAGTGCAGACATTGTTTGGTTGAAGTAAGTCCAGTCACTTGACAAGAGCTCGACCTGAGCCCACTGCTCAAATCCACTGCTGTTATGATGTTCAAACACTCCAGCTCTCTGTACTACAGTACAGGCTACACTACAGTGTGATATATGAGAACCACCAGCAGATGCTTGCCATTTCCATTTCTTAAATGAAGGCAGGAGGTTTATGGGGGGAACATATCCAATAGTGTCTATAGGTGATATCCTATGCCAAGCTTTTAAATACACATAAGAGGAACCTCAGATGACTTTGGCACTGTAAAAGTCTACACATAAAGTTGCAGTGAGGCTAAATGCTATGCTATGTAGAGTAGGATCTCCTTAAATCAGAACAATAAATCCCACACCAATATGGTTTATATCTTTTCATCAGTTTATGGTGGTTTTATGACACTGATTTTCAATGCTGAAGAAGGCGTATTTTATTCTGCTGTCACATAAATTATCCAAATAAACACAGGGCATGTTAACATGTGCACATTCAAAATGTGCACATCAGTATAACAACACAAACAAACACAAAAACTGAAAAAAACACTGCACAACAAAGACAAATAAATGCTATGTTTGAATCCATAAAGATGTTGCTGTCAAATCTGATTAATTGTGTTATTATTGAGAACTATGGCTGTCTTTGACCCTAACACAACATTGACTATAAAACACTATTATAGAATAGATCCGAGAGTATTTTATCTGAGCTGCACAGACCTTTTCTTTTACATACATATAAATTTAAATATTGAATCACTGAATTGGACACAATGTGAAGATTGTTAAAAATGATCTCTAAAGGTTGGTTTTCTTGTATTATTATATTATATTATCTGCCTCTCATGTTCTTCTTTTGTGTATAAAACATTTTAAACAAGTCAGCAAAACAACAATGAGCTTTGCAGACAAAACTATGAGCTCACTGTCTAGATTTGGATGCACACAAATATATAACATAAGTGGCACCACATCAAGCCCAGTGGACAGTAAATCAAAAACACTGAGCACAGAACAAGCCCTTCTGATGAAGTTAGTCTGTACTTCAAACACAGCTTGCAGTCTTATTGCCTAAATTTATCGACCATAAAATCTGTAACCATGATAGCAACACACAAAATTATCCACTTAACCATGGAGACAAGCAGATCTGTGGAGTGGTGACCCCACTCACTGTAACACTTACTGCACAGGGTTTTCAGCAATAAAAAACATGTAATTGAAAAAATGTCACAATTAAATATTTTACTTTGTGCATTTTCTCGCACGTATTTATTGAATACTACAGGCACATTTCAGCCACACACTTGATGGAATACAGTATACAGATTATCCTTTCTTACTTATTAAATCCTATGATCCTGAATTATATTGCAAATACTTCCTAAGAAATGAAGATGTAGCAGGCGGCAGAGTAGACCATCTGACCAGTAGCACATGAGCTGAAAACTGGCTTTCCCACAATGCTGCAGGCTTTGTTTGTGAGGAGACTCCACTGGGAATGACTGGCTGAGGAAGGAGAGGAAGAGCTGGCACATACCCAGGGCACAGCTACAACATAGACCCTGCTTTGGAGACTAGATGTACTCTCATTTGAGTAAAGAAATGATTATATGACATGAAAATACAAGCAGCTATAATGAAGTCGCACTGAATTTTGTAATAAAGTTTTGTGAAGTACCAATCTCGAGTCTAAAAGTGGACAGTTAAGTTTGTTGTGTGTGTTAAGTTTGTTGTTATGTGTGCCTCACCATATCATTGTTCTACTATTAAAACTTCAATGCTTACTACTAACAATTGTCTGTATAATCCCTGAGTCATCCAAGCAGGATCCATAGCAAAAGAAAAATTCATTCAATATTTCAGCTGGACAAAGGTTTTAAAGAGAAGACATTTCACTGCTCATCCATGCATCTTTTTCAGTTCTGTTCCAAGTGCTGGTGGTGGGACACTGCCTTATATCTGTCTGCGGGAAGGAGCTAATTACACTGAAATTACACTAAGTTAAGAGATCTAACTCACAAACAGAAAGTGTAGACAAATAGGTGTATTAGCTTCAGTTAGGAGCAGAACCGTTTAGATGAGTGGCGAAACGTCTTCACTCTAAAGCTTTTGTCCATTTTACACAATTGAATTTTTCTGCTACTAACAATTACCACTGTAGGCCTGTTATTACCATTCAACACAAAGCAACAAAGGTACACATCCATGTCGTTACTAAAATTTAAGAAGAGGTGTGACTTTGTGATCATTGTAAAACTGTTTTTGATATGGCTTCTCAAAGGTATAACCAGCCAAACTCTTTTTCTCTATGCCAACTGTAAAAACATTAAGATTTTTCTCCGCATGTGTGCTACATACTGTTTTATCTTGTATATCTTATGGCACAAAATCTTCCCATCCCTAAATCCGGTACATGAGCTAGGCAATTTGACCATTTGTTACACATAGGTTTACTCAATCCTCATAGGTCAAGACAGAAAGTTTTTTTTTTCATTTTTTCTCCCCAGTGCCAGTGAGAAAAAATTCAAAGAGCTGTGCAAATTACCATTATGTTTGTAAGTCACTGTAGAGCCACATAGCCGCATACTGGTTCAAATAACACCATATTCACACATTTCTGGTTGAATTATAAAATAATTAAAACAAAATTAGACCTTTTGTCACAGGTACGTTGTTACAGTGTAAAACCCACAGTGAATGGTGGTGAGCTGCTCAGTCAGACACAGGCCAGTTACAGTAGAGTAAGCTTTACTCATAATGAGACGATACACATCACGCTCCATGTGCAGTCACTCCAGCCGTCACTATAGCAACACAACCTATAGTACAACCAGCAGGTCTTCAGTACAGTACAGCAAGAATGAACTATGCTGTTTGCCTTGACTGGTTACTGTATTTGTCCTGCAATGGATGAAAACACTCAAGAAAAGAAAAAAAAAAAAGTTCTGTAAATATGAGGATGCAAGAGACAGTTTGAAACCATGATGGTGAATAATGACAAGATGACATGACAATATTTGGGTACACTTTTACACAGAAAAAAATGTATTAATGTATAGGTTTTATGAATTTATAGATTATTGAGAAATAATTTGATTATATAGGGCTGAAACTGAACATCTTTTTTCAGTTTTATTCTTGTCTTATTAAAAAAAAATGCTGTCAATATAAATTCAAAATTAAATCAGTGCCATTTAACATAAACGAATAGTCACATTTCTTACTCTTCCTTCTAACCACATGCTTTTACTGGTGAAAGATTGGCTGTGAACCATTTGATTTATAGGACCCAAGCTGATCATTGACAATTAGACTGAATCTCAATCTTGATTAAAATTTGATTAATTGCACAGCCCGACTATAAAGTAATGTAAACTGTGAATTGCTAAGTGAATCACCCTTATGTTGACCAGGTCACTGCCTACATAATTCAACAGCAGGCTTCCTCCTAGAGGCTAAATGCATATGCTCCATGTTTTTCTATCCAATCAACATTAGATGTAGTGAAAGAGAAAAGAACTCTAGAGTAGCAATACCTTCCTGTGGCATTAGGGGAAAAAGACCAAAGTGAAGTCAAACTTGTAATTTGGCAGTTCAAAGGTAAATTCAATTCAGTATCTTTAAAAACATTCAGCCTTATTGAAAGTGGCTCCACAGATCTGTAACTTGGCATGGAGGCATCACTGCATACATTTAACGCTATATTGTGGAACCTTTGAAAGAAAACACATACTTGTCACATACTGTTCTTGTTTGATTGGAATTACTATTATAAGAAAACATCCCCAAATATTTAACTTCAAACTAAAACGGAAATAACCATTCTATCTTACAAACATTAGTTGCTAATTGACAAAATACACAATCCTTAAATCACTTCTGATCCATGATTGAAGTGTGTGAACCATTTTCTCTTATAAAAAGTGTTTAAGAGGACATTTTGAACTTCATCTGGGAATGTTTTCTAATCACACATGACACTTTATTTACAACATAATAGGAGCAGAATCTAACCATGCATGGAAAAGGTACTTGAAACTAGCAAATTTATTTCTACGTTTCCTTTTAGATCCTTTAAATGTTTAATGTTTAAAAGACCCACAAATGCGATTACATTTTTTTCATTGTTCTAGACAGATTTCATGATCCTGTATGTATATGACCTGAAGCAGGCCCCATAAGAAACATCTTGTTTGTTGTCAATTTAAAAAAAAACAAAAAAACAATAAAGGTGTGAGTCAACAGCCACTGATATATTGATCTAATCACGAGAGAAGTGCAAACCATCACAGAATAATACAAACAGATAAATGTGAAGACATGTTTCAACATATGCCTCCTTGACCAAAAACTGACTTGTTGTGATTATTTAAATACCTATCTGTAATATTAGAGTCTGCCATCAAAAAGGCAATAAAAGAACAACATGTGCCAAGACATGCACAAACCCCATAAGACTACCAGGAGAAGCTCACACAAAGAAAACTGTGCACTACTGGCCCAAATCCAGCTCCAAAAACACTTAAAGTGAGGTCCCAGGACAGGACGCTGTGGAGAAACAGTGAGCTTTGGTGAGTGATACTCAAAATATCTACTGTCCAACATTCGCCAATGACAGTTCATTACTTCTATATTGCCACAAGCATCCCTCTCATCTCTTCTTGATTTGGTGCCACGTCACCATTGACTTTGTTGAACTAACCTAGAGTTTCCCTGACCATATGCTACCTCCTTTATGAGCACTTGGCAAAAGATACAAATCTGACCACACACTCATTCTCATTGATTTCAAGTATAGCGGCCATTTGTTTTTTACACATTAACTAATCTATAAGATTAGACAAATATTATTTAAATCTAATCAAAATTAAGGGCACAAACAGACATTCTTATATTAGATATAGCCTACACATAATAGGCCTCTCATTGTCTTTTGCCCCAGCTGGGACATTACAAAATAAAACTGCATTGTTTTTTTATCATACATAATTATTGTTTAGTTTTATGTTGAGAAAAAAATCTGCAGGTGACTTCTATAGTGCAACCAATTGTATAACTACCCCTTAAATACTGGAAGCCAATAGGCACATGTGTTTCAGAGAAATGTGCAAAGCATTTACCCATTGACACAATGCAGCTTTACAAAACACACGGTTCTAATGTCATATTTTAGGATACATAAAAGAAGATTCGTTGCAGGAGTAAACTTGATTTGAGTGCAGACCAGTTTTGACTGGGTTTGTGGGGTCATTGGGATCAGTTACCAGGCGACAGCTTGGCACATGTCTCCCTCGTCTGGACATGATTGGAAAAGCAAGGTTAAGTAAGTACATGGGTCAATAAGAGAGTGCCAAGAAAATATGAACAAAAGCGATACTGTGCTGTTAGTTATTCCAGAGCTGATTAGTGTAAAGCACTTGTTCCGTGCGGGCTGATCCCCCAGTGTTTCAGCTCAACGGCCCTTCATAGATGCTGCGTGAAAATCAGCATATGAATGGCACGCGCGCATCATTGTACTCTATCATATTCGGCTGAGCATTTTATCTGACACGTGATGCATTATTTAGCTACTTTTCCATCTTCTGGACTAAGACGGTCACACCCCTCTCTAGAGAACTCAAATGGGACTGCTTCACGGTAGGCTTTGTTGCACACATTGCCTTCAGCAGCAGCCTCGCCGTTGCATCCCTAGCTGTTTGATATTTTACAACTACACAGAGGAGACGTGTACATGGACCACAATCCGGGCCTAACCCTCAGCCAATGTGCAGAAATCGTATTTCAAATGTCTGGAATAGCCAACCACAACCACGGGGGGAAACAGATGACAAATCTTCCATATCAATAATCTAGGTTGAACTTTCACGTGACATATTCAGCCATTTGAGAGAATGAAGCAGCCCACAGTGCATATGACCTAACACATGGAAATGACATGCGAAAGCGGCACACGGCACCAGGTGCACACGGAGACATTAGAAATAACACGCTTCGTGCGGCAAAACATATATTGCACTTCAACTCACCTTGAGCGGCCGTTCCTCTGGTGCTGAATACACTTGCTATCAGAGTGGCCACATACCAAATCATAGTACTATTGCCGACCAGCTAATACCACGCAAAGTGCCCCGTTCAAGCAATCTTTCATATTCGACCTTGCGCCACACGGTCTCCTAGCAGAACCGCATTTTCATATTCCTATTTTCTTTCCTTCTTCCCTTCCCTCCCCCGTCCTTCCATCCGCATCCTCTCCCGAAGAGACAGAACACCTGCACCGCCGCGTTTGTAGTAGACGGGGCCGTTTTTACGAGCGCATAGTGAAACCAAGTGTGAGAATGCAGCCACAGGTCCGCCTCTGCCATCATTCCATTGGCTGCTGATTGAGGCTTTGGGGCGTGTATTGGTTCCTTGTACAGCCCGCACCCCGAATGACAGGAGAAGCAAGGTGAGTTGGAGCGTGCCGTAGTAGTGGAACCGCAGTATCATGCGCATTGACAGTAAGCCGTGTCCACATCTTTAAACACCTCTCATAAAGTGGCCCCACGTGCACCATTAACACCCAACGGCCATTGAGCCACGCGTTCCTTTGTACATTTACTCCGTTTTATCAGCATCATGGTTGCTGCAGCACATAGCCTACACTGTGAGGCTGGGCGAGCGAGTCTACGTGTGTGTATGTGACTCATCTGTCGCTCAGCCATAGCCCCCGGCTGTTGTCATGTCGCCGTTACACGCGCAAAACGCTTTTCAGACGCTTCCGTGCACTGCGTCTGGCACCATGTGAAGGGTGTGGTGACAAATACAAATAAACATGCTTTTTCATTCTTTGATGCTGTTGGATCACGATGCCCACTGCCCACACATGCTTAGAGATGATAAGCCAGCCGCCTTCCTGTCTTCATGCATGACCACACCAACTAGGGCGCATAGTCTGGCTGCTGAAACCGTCTGCGCGCGCGATTACAACAAGAAAGCAATAGGTCTCGCATCGTCCTGAAAATAGGCAAAAAGCTACACTAGCCGCAATATGTCAGCCTCTCATCCCTCTATTTGAGCTTGCAGTTTGCATCTCTAGGCTATATGCTAAATATATGACCAATGTGCCGTCTGGCAGACTATTTTTATGCCTAATTTTATTTTAATAATTAATCACGTAAAGACATTTAAAGATGTCACGGCAAAAAGCTAAAACACATCTTTCCATTACTATTCCATAGAGGCATATTGCATTGGTATTTGGGTTTAGTTGTCCCTTGTAAAGTACCAACATTTTCTGAAATTCACAAGGCTTGACATGGATTTGTTGGCCACTTAAGTGACTTATACAGTCAGAATGCAGCTGGTCATTTATAAAGCCACTATTAAACTTTTAGCTATAAATTGTCAATGATATAAAAGTGTCATAAATTGTATAATTAATAATTTACAGTATAATTTACATTATTTCTCTGTCATCTATCTTCAGAGTTGTCACATCTGTCTGACAAGTTGCCAAACTCATCTTTATCAGTCATTTTTAAGGTACACTATATAACTTTCTGGAGATAGCACATCACATGCATGACTCCCCAGTAAAAGAAAGTTAAAACCATAATTTGGAACATTCTTCATGGAGAGAGTTTTATGCTAAACACCACTATACTATTATATCAAAAGGAACAACATCTCCTTGGAAACAAGCCCTTCTGCAGGACAAATAAGAATCTGGTTTGTGGAGTTGCAAGCTTGCTCAATGTACAATTTTCAATGCAATAAAAGCAAGCAAAATGATCAAAAAAAGTTTGTTGGCTAAAAAATCATATATTTAGTGACTTTAAAAAATGTCATTGTTAATGATGATTTCATTTTTATCTTAACAATATGATTAACAACATTAATTATGTTAATAATTAACATCAAAATAATGTCACTACTATACTATATTATTTCAGTTTCTCAAAAAGCATACATAATATTGCATGATGATTTTTCTTGTGATTATGAAAATGTTCAGAAGTGTAGACAAATCCACAAATCACTGTGATAAAACACACACACACACACACACACACACACACACACACACACACACACACACACACACACACACACACACACACACACACACACACACACACACACACAATCAGTATAACAACTTATCCATGTGACAATAACAATTATTTATTTGACTTAATGATAACACATTTCAATTGTGGGTAGTAACTTTTAATGATAAAACAAGCTGATTATTTCTTGGATATTGTTATGTCACATTGTGGGGTTGGAGAGATGAGCTCAGGGCCTAAAAGTCACACTGCATTTCTCTGCTGCAGCTCAGACAGGGATCACTTGTCAAATGTCTTGGCCAAATGTGTCTGAATGTGAAAATATGAGACTATAATGAAGCAACACACTTTTGCCATGTGATGACACTTTATGTTGAAAATAACTCAGCATCTTTATGTAGTTATGAAGTCACACCCTCTTTGCACCACCATAGCAAGTTCTTCTAACATCTCTTCATGTGCATCGGTCTTTCAGTTTGTGAAATCTATTAATACCACAGCGTTAATTGAGCTACAGAGTGCTTTTTGTGCTCCATTGCAAGGTGCTGAGATTACACATAAAAGTAGAAAGAGATTTTTTTTTAGTTCCCATTACATTTCCTTAGTAGGACAAGCAGGATGCATGGCTAATTGGAGAGCAGTCACATCTGGCTGATTATTGCACTTATAACAAAGATGTATTTTATATTCCTGTGTGTGTGATAGACTTCACTATTAAAATAAAACAAGGAAGGGAGAACACATCTCTCTTCAGTCAGCATTGCCCAGTTTGGAGTCCTAGTATCAAAGAGACTATTGGTTAAAAGAAGAGCAGAAGGGGACTATAAAGAGCCTATGGATTTAAGTTGTTTGTTATATTGTTATCTGCTATCTGTTCTTTCTGAAAAGCTCTCAGAGGGTTGTTGTCATACCATAAAAACAATGACTAATAAAATACCTGAAAGACCTGTGGAGGTCTTATAAACTTACAGAAAAGGTGCCCTTAATTATACACTGAATGTTCATGTCCCATGTGCATGATATGTAAGTGCATTTTTATTGTAGAACAATATATGATTCTACACCGCCATCTGGTGGTTGATTAAAAAACATCCAATCAACGGCGATTATTTTAGTGTGTACAGTTTTGGTGTAGTTATGTTAGCCTATTTACATTAGCAAATTTACATACGTAAGTGATTCTTAATTTCGTGATTTTTTTTTACCTTAGTTTTCACCTCAGATATTCATCTTACATGTAGCATAAGCTTGGGCTACAAACTGATAAATAAAGGCCCAGTTTGAAAGCAATAAAAACAAAAACAGGACCAATGGGATTAAACCTAGAAGTATTCTAAAAAAAAATAAAAAATAAGTAGCTCTAAACAGAGAAGCCAACAACTAGAAAATATGCAGCAAGCCCAATGAATGTCAAGATTGTTGATTAGGTATATATTTGCTCTCAAGGATAATTAACATGTTAATTTGCAAGAAAACTGCTATTGGAAAATACTGTTGTTGGCTAATTGAAGTATTATATGATTAGTATAGGTTGAAGTTAGTAATGAATATTAGATAGTAGATGCAGTGAAGGGGGTTGCGTACAGAATGTGAAACGCCCCCTGTCTGTCGCCTGTCAGACAGTACCCAGGGTCCAGCCCCCTCGGTCCCCGCTGCTGTAGCTATGGAAACTCCTCTGTGGCAACATCCACCAGTGTCTCTCCCTCTGCCCCCATCCCCACACCTCTCCGAGCAGAGGTGCTGAGTGTGTGCTACTGTACCGACAAATGAGAGGCGGCAAGATGGCGATGGTGCGACTCCTGCCTTGTCTTGTTCTCTACATAAGTCTGGGTAAGCCTTGCGTGCTTTTTCTTTATCACATCGTGCAAGTGTTGAAGGACGACTAAAGCACAGCTGTTATGGAGCTGTTTGGCTAACCTCGCCGCGGCGGAGTAGAGCTAGCGCTGCCGTATGAGCCAATGTGTAAAATCCACTGAACCGAAACCCTGGACTAAACAGAAATTATAGTAATTTTATGACGACATTTCCAGTGTGAAAATCGATCAACTTTTTCAGAAAAAAATATTGTTACTAAACGCTAGCAAAACGACGTTATTGACTTTGAGTCCTGTGGCTCTAACCGCGTGTCATTTGCCCACCATTATTAAACTACTATTACTTGACCATTACACGTTTATGAGAACTATTACAAACGACTGATTTCCCAAAACACCTGGGCAAATCTAGATGTCTTGCGTGTTGACATGTGACAATGAGAGCATTTGACAATGCTGAAGCTCAACAAAATACTTCATAAAGTACAATTTTGCGACTTTCTGCTTCTATAAACTGAAGTCAAAGTTTTTGGTAGAAAAGCTGCGTGTTTTTACTGGCAATGATGAAAAAGATACCACTAGGTAGAGACATAAGGAAAAAGCAAAACTACATGAATTATGCTGTTAGATTGTTCGTATGCGATAACTTAAAATAAAAAGTCAACACTGTTTATGAGACAACCATGCTCTGACCTAGTATCCTGCAGAGTAACTTAGATGCTAGCCAGTGTTATTTTAGAGAAGCAGGTTGGGGACATCTGCTGTGGACCGTCAGGCATGGAGAGTTGGGATGCTGCTCATAATATGCTTCCACATGGCTGTGCCCATAACAGCTGGAGCTTGCAGGCGACTGATCAATGCTGCTGATGCGGGCTCAGATGATGTATCCACTTGTGCGTGTGTACGTGTGTGCTGAGGAGAGGGTCACCCTGGTGCTCTCTTAGAATTGGACAGGGCAGTGGAGGGGGACTTTCTAAATGACAGTTTGCGTCAGTCAGCGTTGAACCCCTGACCTAGGTCCTTCTGCCGAGTGTGAATCAAACAACATGAGAGATTGACACAGATGCCACAGCATGTAACGTTTGTGACACTCTGCTTTGAGGTGACTGAGCTGCGTTTGATTTGGAGTAAATGTGCAATGCTAAATTAAGGAGGGGCATTATTCATTTGGTCAAGCAAGCTTTACTAACGTGAATTTACAGGCTTGTTGGCTGCCTTTAGCTATAAGAATGAATAAATAGTTTCCATTTAAGGACATATTTGGCTTCTTCAGTAGTCCACCAACTTTAAACCTGAACAAGCCAAGACTATATAAAGACAAACAACTAAACCAGGATTAAACAAGGACAAAATCAGATTATAAAAGAGGACCAAACTGCACAGTGAGCCACAACTACAACCATCTAAGGCTACTTTTTGAGCTGTTTGCAGGCCTGAATAACGAGACAAGGTTACAACAGGAAGGACACTATAAATTTCAAATCAATATGAAGATTATTGAGGGTTAGTAGGTGTAGTAGGTGGATGATTTGGTTGACAATAAACACCAAAAAGGGACTTTTCACATACAAATGTATATTTTATACAATCTCCTCTGCTTTTTCACAAGACTAGTGATTAAAGATTGAGAAACCCACTCTGGTTTAATTAAAACATAATGCAATATACAGTTACATTAGATAATATAATTCTGTAAGCCTGACATATCTGCGCAGCTCCTATTACACAATCAGCCTAGTATGTGAGTCCCTTGGGTCCTTGGTCCCACTCATGTTTTGTGGAGAGAACTGTGTCTTCAAGAATATTTTTGCTGCATTGGAATGTCTGAGAAAATATCTTTTTATAGAAATGTGACTTTTGTTTGGGGAGAAGGGGGCAGTTGTTTTCATATTTAGCGCCTAAGAGGATTGCAGAATGTGTCTGTTTAGGAACACGATTTCTAAGGCCGGCGTATTATAAACCTTCTTTGCTTTGCACTGGAGAGAATTTAGGCTATTTGCTTATTGTCACAATTTTCTCATTAGTATACATTGTGGGTCATCTTTTGTGCTTTATTCAAATGTCACATTAGTTACACACAAAGATGTTTTTTCCCATGGCCTAGTTGTAGCCTCATATCCTAATTTAACCTAAAACCACATAGTGTATATTATGCTAATTTGTGAATAATGCTGACCTCATTTTTGAAGGGGAGGGGTGATGCACAACAAAGGTTGGTCTCCAAGGACCAGATTAGTCCTTGAATCTTAGACCAACAGACTCAAGCCATACTGATTAAAATCAATAAACAATTTTCAGACAAGTTAATCGTACTAAATCTTCTCTTGGTGGACTGTTTTGATTCATTAAAAGAAGCACAGAAGAAGCGTGACTATAACTTTAACCAGAGTATTCCTTGTGGCTATGCAGGATGTCCAGCCAGAGTAGTGGTAAAAATAGCCTTTGATACACAGTGGGAAAATCAGCAACAGACGGAAGCGGGGACCTGGGAGTCAAACCTCATTGGCTTCTGTGCACAGATGTGAACATATGACCGGACCATGCTATGGCGACATGTCTCCATAGCTTGAGCATGAGCTATATGCTAACACTTCTTGGCTTGGAGATGCACTATATTGTGTCTTAGGGTCACTTGTGTGCTAACAAGGCTAGTTGGACTAAATACCCAGAATGCTCTAGGCTAGACGGGACCATCTTTTGAAAGCTGTCCCTGATGATTATTGTAGCTCTAATTCAGCGTTCATTTGTCTTGTCTGGCAGTCTCAACGCCTTCATTACTCAGCGTGAAGCATGTGTACCCAGTAATTATTACATTTGGAAAAGGCGCACACACAGACGCTGAATGTAGCTCTGCAGCCCAATAGAGACATTGTTTGTTTGTTCCCAAACACTGGGAGTAAATACATGTGGGTTTGTAAAGTATATCATTTTCTAATTTCTTCTCTTTATCACCACATGGTGTAAATGTTTAGGAGGTTAATTATAGGGTATATAGACCCTGTTTAAGAAAAATGGCGAAACTTGTCTGTTGCATTAGGAGCTGACATTTGCAAATAACACTGATTGCTTTGAGGAGAGCACTCAAGCGATAAGCTCTAACTTGTGTTGTTTTTGCCGGAGGAAAACCAGAACAGTTAATTAAATCAACACTGACACTGGACTCTTAATGTTAGATATATGCATTCCCATCACTTTTAGATAAAAATAATTCATATTAAAAAATACAATTTTGTATTCATTGAAATGCTACATGTGATACTGTACTGATGTCTCTTAGTTCTGACCCATTCTATTATACTAGTACATTATAATATAAGGATATTTTCCTTTTTTGTGTTTGCTTAATATTTTAATTTAGAGCATATTTCTGAGGCTTTAGTCTGTGAAAAGAACATTTTGGTAGACTTAAGTGTGACCAAAGGTTTTACAATCCTCCATATTTCCATAATTTCAATTAGTATAACCCTTTGTGCAAGATTAAAATAGGTTTGTTATGGTTTTATAATTCATTCTCAGATGAGCACTGAGTGACACATCTTTGACTGTCTGAGGCTGCTCTTCAGAGGCTTGTTGTCATTCAAACAGGACATAACCGCTGGTCCGCTGGGAGCGACACAGGCCATGTCTGAGATCAGCTCTTTTTGACAGGAAACTCACTCTGTTTTATTCTCTCTGTATTCACCAAACTGAGAGCAGGCTTTATACAGTAGACTGCACATGGTCACATAACCAGATGTGGGTCTGAGGACACTGAGGTGTCTAGTAATATTAGCCCTTTGACAACTGTCAGAGAGACACTTTGTGCCTTGTACCAAACTGAAGGTACTTTGTGTACTGACAGGTTAGCTCATACTCACTAAAAGGAGAAAGTCAGCAATTGTTCTCAAATAGCAAAGTGTTCCGGACAAAACTACTTTTAATGTATTTCACAACTTCAGTGTAGACAGTGAAGTGTCTGCTAATACCAATATTTCTAAACAGCTGAAAAAGCTTTTTTTCAATATAAAATGGTTTCAAACGTATATGCAATACTGCTTAAAGAAGATTTTTCTTTATTTAACTAACAGGACCAGATCTAAATCCCACTGACCAAATTTGCTTTGGATATCAGGTGTGCATGCCATGCTAAAATATCAATGTAAAATTCAAGTTTAGAAATTTAACACAAGTTCATATTGCCCTCAAGCATTACAAATGTGTGCTTGAAGCAATACCAGTGCAATGTATTACTGGGTACAAACTCTAAAGATACTGATGCACAAAGCTGCATCAGTATCTTTAGGTGTTAATCTTCTTAATACAAACAGGAAGTATTTAGTTGGGTGTCTTTATGCTTAAATACACATCTTCCAGCTCCATGTCCGTCTCTGTATTTATCGCTCTAATCCACTTTTTGGAGCAGTGTGGTGGACGCATGGTAACGTCTGTTATTGATGGTGTGTGCTGTGGTATCAGGGTTAATCAGCGTTTTGCCTCCTCTTTCTTAGGTCACATTCCATCATCACTAAGCGTAATCCTCCGCACCACGGACAAGATCGTGTGGGCAAATGAGTTTGAGCGTAAGACATACATTAAAGTAGCTTTTCTCATCCTGATCCCTGATGCCTGAGCCTGTGTTTTCATTCATTCTGTTTCTTCACAGCCATTGAGCTGACCTGTTTGATAGAGTCTATTTCAACAAACAAACCAAGAATTGAATGGAAAAAGATAAAAAATGGTGTGCCAAGTTATGTCTACTTTCAGAACAAGATTGCAGGTAATCTGACATTTTACTGCAAATAGAGTAATTTCACCTTTTTTTCAAAGCTTTGCTAAATGAAAGTATTGTGAGAACGTTGGCGGTCTTATTGGGCTGTGAAGTCGCACTGTGTGTTTGAATGAGCCTTTGTAACAACAGTTTCCTCTTTTGAAAAAGGCGACTTGGAGCACAGGGCCCAACTCCGAGAGCCAGCCAACATTCTGATCTTCAATGCGACTCGCTCTGACACAGCAGAGTACCGCTGTGAAGTAGCAGCTATTGACGATCAGAGGGACTTTGATGAAATCCTGATCAGTTTGGCTGTAAGAGGTACAAACAGGGTTACTTTACGTGCTAATTATATTGTATTTTTTGTTTAGTAAATACATTTTACATGTATTGATGTTATACATTCTATATAGAAAGCCGTACCAAGTACCATTGCATTGAAAAATGGCTGTTGATGTAGTTCATTTACATGTCATGCTTTTCTGGCAAAAAGGAAGGACGTTGCTTTGTTAAAATGCATGAAATAGACATACTTTTTTTTTCAAGAGGTTGAACAAGCACTGTAACTTTATGTGTGTGCGTAGTAAAACCTGTAGTCCCGCGATGCAGTGTGCCTGAGGCAGTCACTGTAGGAACGTCCACTGAGCTGCGCTGTCTGGAGAACGAGGGCTTCCCAGCTTCTCAGTACCGCTGGTTCCACAACAATGAAGAGCTGCCTCAGGACCCTAAAGCCAGCCCCCGGTTCACCAACTCTTCTTACAGCATCAACCCAGACACAGGCAGCCTGGTGAGAGACAGTACAATACAAAAATTATATCCTGTTTGTCTTGCTACTAGAAAAAAGATTCTGTAGGGATTTAAATTGACTAATTTAAAGGGACTGGGTAAAATGGACTACTCTCAGTATTAGTTACTCAGAGTTGTATTTCAGCTGATTCATGCATGCTCTGAAAATTCCTGTTTTCATTAAAAAATAAATAAAAACACATACATAAAAATCCACTTCATGTGGCGGGAAATCCCACTATGTAGAGGTGGGGACCTGTTGTCTTATAGCTTAATAGAAAGTGGATAAAGTAATACTTTTGTGTATGTAATAACATAACACACATCACAATCTCTTTAAGAATATTAACAAGTGAAATACAGGGTGATGCCTTTATATAAATAGCTCCACTAATGTCTTCGCAGAAATTTCAAAGAGTGAAGAAAGAAGATGCAGGGGAGTACTACTGCCAAGCCAAAAATGACGCTGGCTTTGCACAGTGTCCAGGGATGGTGATGGAAGTCTGTGAGTGTTAGTTTATGTTTTAGTGAAACCGTAGAATTTCTTAAATCTAGCTAACCGTTTATAACATCCTGTCCTCATGCCTGTGTGCAGATGATGTCGACATCCTCGGGATATTCCTCAAGTCATTTGGAGCTGTGGTCGTGTTCTTCTGTGTGTCGTTCACCATCTGTCACACATTCAGGCGCGGCTGTTTTAACAAAAAAGGCCACAACGAGAATAGGTTGGGACCACTATTAAATATAATCACCAATACACCACTTTGCTGGGTTTTTTTTGTCAGTTATGGTTATTGTATGTTTTGCAGCTACAACTGGCCAGCACAGAATAATGGCACTGACTATGGTGACGCGGATGAGGTAAAGCACAATATTAAAGAGAAGCAAAATAAATAAAAAGGCTGTTGTGTAGTTATATTGCTTCTATGTTATTTGAACAGGGGCACTTCCGCCACAAGTCTTCATTCATTATTTGACAGCTGAAGACGAGATAAAACACCCTTCGTGTGTGACGACTGGTAATGTCTGAAGTGTAACAAGGCACATAATTCTCTGACTGATGCACATCCAATCCAATCACCAACTTGCCAAAGTCCTTTTAATATCATTTTGTGGCACTGATATCAGTTTTTTATAATCTCACAATATTTTGTGATGTTGAATTTTGTTTTCGTTTGTGTTCCTGCATTTCAGTATTAGCTGGAGGAGGTTTCATTCCTTAACAGTTTTATAATCAACTTAATTTTGATAACTGTTGATACATTTTCTACAATGTACATGATTTTACAGAACTGTTGACTTTTCATAGGATAAGCATCTTGTGTTCCCATGTGAAAAAATGTAAATACACTGTAGTAGGTACACTGGCAATAAGTAGCAGATGGCAAAAAACTGCAGTTTGGAAAGGCACAATTTTACAAGTCATTGTATCGATACCAGAATAAAACTAAAATCTATTAATGAACATATACATTTGATTGAGCAACGTATACATATTTAACAATGCTGCAAAAATGTACTATGGTACATATCATTTATTATGGAGTGCTGTTTCTTTGTATAAGTGACCTTCTGTGCTATACTTAATATTTTGAGTATTGGACATATTGTTCAGAATTTTCAGTATATATTGTACATAAAAAAATATAGTTTTCATTTTTTAATTTCTTTTTTTATTACGCTCCATACCTTATTGTAAATATGGCAATAAAACTGTTGAAACATGTACTGTATTTACTGTCAAGTGTATTGGTGTGTTAAATGTTAACTTCAACAACTGTCAGTGCCAGTGATCTGTGTACCAACTCAGGAAGTCTCCACTGTTCATAAATGTTCATGTTTTTTCTATTAAATCATTTAACTATAATGTTTTGATCTTGTGGGCATGTTAAAATGACATAAAGTGACATAAGCTAAAGACTGGGGTCTGTCTAGCAACAAATTCTGGACCCTGAGTATAAATCAGTTAAAAACTAAGACTCAAGACATAATAATAAAACAACAACAAACCTCTATTATGTAATCCCAAATGTGTTTATTATGTAGGTCTACGTGTAACACTTTTTTTTATTTTTTATTTAATTCCACTTAGAATAGGTCAGTGTTAAATAATAATAAATAAATAAAAGCAGCTTTAGGAGTTTAATATTACTTTGAAAAGCTCCACCCGGATGTAATTGTGCAAGTGTAGATGGCGTACATCCTGTTCATTTGACAACATTCAGTTTTCTCTCTTGAAAAACAAAATATAATGACAGTAGGGCGATTTTATAATTAGCAAAGTCAGCTTAATTTCAACCTTTGCGGTCTTTGCCGTAAACATTACGCATCAAGGGCTGGAGCAGATCGTGCGCTAATGGCTGCAGTATTTGGCGATTTGGTTGTGCTACTTTGATTGTTGATTTGAAGAGAACATGGACATGTAGCAGCGAGGTAAAAAAAAAAGATAAATAAAAATCATCTTAGTTGCTTCGTAACAGCGTTAATACTTGCTTCAAACCCCGGTTCACATCAACAGGCTTTTACATACAAGTGTAAAGGAGCCTCTTATCTTACAAGTGGAAGACGGGATAGTCATAGGACTGTCCTCTGCTGCACACGGGGGCCGTGACAATGAGTTTCTTTAGTTTCGGACAGAGTGCTGAAATTGATGTTGTGTTAAATGACGCTGAGACCAGAAAGAAAGCTGAACACAAGACTGAAGATGGAAAGAAAGACAAATACTTTCTTTTCTATGACGGTGAAACTGTTGGAGGCAAGGTTAACGTGACACTGAAAACCCCGGGCAAGAGGCTGGAGCACCAAGGAATAAAAATCGAGTTTGTTGGTCAAATAGGTAAGAGACAAATGACAACAATTAATCTTATTATCAGAAAAGAGCCAATTGCTACTATTAAAGACTATATATTAACGGAATAAAAAGTAGGCCTATTAGAGTAGGTTAATATTAATTCTTAATAATTGTGTATTTTTCTTTCATTCTTTCAGAGCTGTACTACGACAGAGGAAATCACCATGAGTTTGTCTCTCTTGTCAAAGATCTTGCTCGACCCGGTGAGATCACTCAGTCCCAGACCTTTGACTTTGAGTTCACTCATGTTGAAAAACCTTATGAATCATACACTGGGCAGAATGTAAAGTTAAGGTGAGTATTGCCAGTATATTCCAGTGCCAGTTGTGACTACATGATGAAAACACTTTTCCTTGTCCCATTTACAGATACTTTCTTCGGGCCACTGTGATTAGAAGACTGAATGACATCAGTAAAGAAATGGACATTGTGGTGCACACACTGAGCACATACCCTGAGCTGAACTCTTCCATCAAGATGGAAGTTGGCATTGAAGACTGCTTGCACATAGAGTTTGAATACAACAAGTCCAAGTATGCATCTACTACTATTACTACTACTTAACAACTGTGATATTACTCTTTAAATATTTGTCAATTACTTGTCCAGGTACCACCTAAAAGACGTAATTGTGGGTAAAATCTATTTCTTGTTGGTGAGGATCAAAATAAAACATATGGAGATTGACATAATCAAACGTGAGACCACAGGAACTGGCCCTAGTGTGTACCACGAAAATGACACCATTGCAAAGTATGAAATTATGGATGGTGCACCAGTCAGGGGTAAAAACACACCTACTATACAGAATACTCAGTTGCTGTAACAAAATAGGTCTTAGACTGTTTTGATCGTATTTGTTATTACTTTTAGGTGAGTCCATTCCAATTCGATTGTTTCTGGCTGGCTATGACCTTACTCCCACCATGAGGGACATTAACAAAAAGTTCTCAGTGCGATACTACCTGAACCTGGTTCTGATAGATGAAGAAGAAAGGCGATACTTCAAACAGCAGGTAGAAACTGGGTTACAAATAAAAGCTTTTGAAATGAATGTGGCTTAGAGACTTAACTTTGATTGTGTATATTTTGTAATATGTCTTCTACTGTTTTCTTGAAGGAGATCACATTATGGAGAAAGGGTGATGTGGTGAGGAAAAGCATGTCTCACCAGGCAGCCATAGCATCTCAGAGGTTTGAGGGCTCAGCGGCCTCAGAGAGTGCACTGGAACAGGCTGCCAAAGAGGAGAGTGGGTAAACTGCACTGCCTATGGCCTTGTTACAAACTCCTGCTTCTACAGATGGCAGAGACAGACAGACTGATAATGTATCTGGTGTAGCACCTATTTTACTCACTGCTGAGGGAGGAACAAGGGAGATTAACATCCGCAATGGAACAGAAGAGTTGCATCTCAAAGCGGCTTCATGCTGCTGCCATGATTTCAGAGACTTCTGGTCTTTCTCACACTGTGTAAAAAGTATGTAATTTACTAAGTTTCACATGACCACGTTCTGTTTTGTCATTGTCTTTCTCATTTTCAATTTCTTAGCTAAATTTGTAATTACTCATTTTTATGTTTCATACATTCCAAATGTAATTAATTCCTAATCATTTAAGGTCTCAGGTGTAACCTGAAACCATAATGCACTGCTTTCATCACCAATGCATTTGGATGTGTGCACTGGAAATTTTGATGGGAGGATTGAAATGTATTTTCAATCCCTCCTAGTATTATCCTTCTCTTATTTCTGTAAATATGTCCAGCCTACCTTTTCCTGTCCCAGTTTGTGAGAGAATTAAGTACACAGAACGTCAGAATCTCTCTCCATGCTTTTCCTCAGCATTCCAGTGGTGTTCAGAACGTGTTCTAAGGAATTTGTACTAAAGCTGGATAGTAAGAAGTCTTCTCTAACTTTACTAGAAACTTGAAGGTTGTGCCTAACATTTATCAAGCAAATACGATTCTCTTACCTTTTATCATTTCCATAATAAATACTATTAATGATTTATTTCTTATTTCAACTAAAGATTTACTAAACTGATGCCAAATGAGAAACTTAAGACTCATTGATCTTTGTTAGATAAATTGTTGCTAAATTGTGACAGTTTAAATTTAAGTGATTGTGTCAAACTCTTGTAATTGTATTTTTTGATTAAGAGAAAGTTTAATGTTTGGTCCACTATCTTTTTAGTCCTAGTTTTGCATACTCTTCGATGGCTTCTCTAACCAGTAACACTTACTTTAGTTACAAATTAAATAAAAGAAAAATGTGTGCACTCTTTAGTGAGAATGCTGTTTTATTGAATTATAAATCTTTATTTACACACATTCTGAAAAAAAAAAAAAAAAATTATATATATATATATATATATATACAATATGGACTATACCAATGGGTCCTTGTCTTCTAAACTCAGCATGAAGTCAAATTCTTCTGTCAATAAAAAAAATGTTACGATCACTTTTCTATCACAACACTTACATGAAAGTGAAATTATCGTGAGAAAAATAGCTTGCTCACCTTTAGTTAATGGTTGAACTGACAATCTTGCTCGTGTAAAAAGAGCAAGGTTTTTTAGAGGTCCTTCTTTTGCACTGTGCTGATGATAGTACTTTTTAAGCTCTGACAAAGGAAGATATCGCTTCATCATTCTTTGATACTGGACATCAACCTAAATGGTATGAAACAAAAATGTAATCAAATTTGTTTGAATGGTATTAAACAGTACATTGCAGCAGCTATTTATAAGTGAAATATTTGACCATGCTCCACTTGGGATTTTCAGGTTTGCTTGATGCATCATAGTGAACATCCTTTTTATCAAACTGAGTGTGGTCCACATATGCCTTCTTCACAATCTACAAAAGAAACAGTTTAGTAGTTAAGAAAAATACTGTGAAAATTCCATTCAATTTGTGATCAAAGTGGTTTACTTTCATGAGCCCTGCTATGCCTGGCTCCTTGCAGTTGCTGTGATAGAAGAAAGCCAACTGTCCCTCTTTCATTTGCCTCATAAAATTCCGTGCCTATAAAAAACAAAATCCAAAACAATGAGAAAAACAAACACATCTCTACATTTTTATGAAGGCCTATCTGTGTATTGAATGATATGCTTTCAAACTTTACCTGATAATTGCGGACTCCATCCCAGCAGCCAGTTTGATCAGGCAAAGCTTTTAGATCTTCAATCCCAAACTGTAAAACAAAAAGACAAAAACTGTAGTCCCCTAACTTTGACTATTTTATGAGGTGCTCTGTGATAATACAATTTGAATATAATATAATAATACATGTTAGCAATACATTAGTTATATATTGCTTTTCCAGATGCACAAAGTTGCTTTACAAGTTCGTATAGTATTCATTCATTGCACTGGTGGCAAGCTAATATTGTAGCCACAGTTGTTCTGGAGTAGACTGATGGAAGGTGCCAATCTGCATCATCTACCCCTCCAAACAGCAATCACTCACGCACCACATTAACATTATAGGCAATGTGGGTCAAGGGTCTTGTCTAAGGACACAATAGCAATTTGCATTAGAGTCACTGCTGCCACAACAGATGAGTTTGGTTTGAGTTTGAGTATGAGTTTAGTAACAAGGTATGGCCACTTTTACATTATGCAATAGCCTGAATACATATGTAATTGTTATGTTGTAAGGGACAAGGGTCAATTTCAGACTTTGAAAAAGTTGTGGGAAGAAACACTACTTAAACACACATAATCCAAATAAAGGTCATCTTACCTTTACATCAATGCCATTCTCAAGTCGACTCTCGGGCTCAGACTTCATCAGCCAGTGACTGTACTCAGGGGCAGTGTCTGCAGTGTCCTTACTTCCACTTTTAACTGAACTTACAACTTTCCTCCTGCTCCCTGCTGTTTTATCAACATCCTTTGCAGATGGCATAGTTTCATCACCCCCATCCAAAGCAAAGTCAGCTTCACCTGTGTGAGAAATTAAAGTCAATAGGCCTAACTAAACAATAGGTTATTATATGGTGTATAGTTACCTGAAACTGCTAATGTTTTACTAAATTTGGTCCTTTTCTTTGGAGCCATCTCTTATGAAACACAGGGTCAAGCGATAAAAAGTAGGCACACGGCGGAAAAGAAGTTGAGCTTTTGGTTTAGAAGTGGTTATACAGTGAGATGTCTTTTCTGTTGCTAAACTAAATATAGTTTCTAACCTAAAAGAAACCGCAAAACATTGGGTAATACAACTTATGCAGAACCGAGTCTAACCTGAGTACAGCTGTGTGTGAGTCTAATAATCTGATAAACGTTATGGAGGCATGGATCTGTAATAAGATCTTCCATAGATGGAGGACGATGCTCCAGTCGTCTCTGTACCCGTCTTTGTGTATTTGTGCCAGTGTCTCGTAGCGCCACTCCGGTGCTTCCGGTGAAAGTTCCGCTTCTGTCTCCGCCTCATGTCTTTCCGCTTTTGGCTCGTCTGCAGACAACGAGCGCGGGCTCACAGACATTTAGTCAATAGCTAAGCTCTTATGAGACAAAAGTACAAACTTCAGCTAAAAAAAAAAGCTGAAAAGATTATTATCTGAATATCACAACACGTTTAACAAATGACATGACAGAAAAACCTGAAAACAAGACAGGCTACCGGTTACCATAGCAACGGGGTCTGGGTCAGCTGACCGGGGTAGGGCAGGTTCATGACTTTTCAGAAAAAAACTATTTAATAGCTTAGCTCATAAAACAATCTAATGTGACTTAGTAAAGAAAACCTTCATTCTGTCACTTTCATCTTATTTAAAAATAAGGGACTGAGACTAAAAAGTGAAATCAAGCTCAAATTTAATTCATTTGAAATTTAAATAAATCACAAATCTGGTTACAGTCATCAAAATAGGACACCTGGTATACGGGCAAAAAAACAAAACAAACAAAACCAAAAAAACAACAACAAGGTATTTTGTAACCGGGTATTTCTGTTTATTCTGTGCTTGAATACTGTGAATCCAGAGGTCTGGTCCTTGTGTTCCTTCTCCAGCACATGGCACCACTGGGCGACACGGGTACTTGGTTCTTACATTTTCCTCTGTAAAACTCAATCAAAAGTCACAGCCGTCAGATTTCCCCACATTTCATAATTTTGCTTGAGAAACATGTTTTTTTTCCTTTCTAAATTCTACACACATTAAACTATGTTGAATAAAATGTGTAAAGATGTACTTTTTATTCTAGCAGCAGGAGGCATTTTGGTAATTACTGACTAAATCAAACCTATAAATATAACTTTAAAGCTACAAGATAAAAGACAGATTTAAGTTGGTACAATCAATACATTAAAGTGCATATGGCATGTTAGCAATTATATTTATGAAGATTTCTAATTTTTTTCCCTGGTTGACAGCAAATACAGAGCCAATTTCATAACTTTTACCTAGCAACCATACTGTGAAAAAGGGGCATGTCTAAAATCACCAAACCAAGTAAAAATAATTAGAAAAACCTGCCATACACACTTTAAGATCAGGCTAAAAGAGGCAGGTTTTACGCCGAAGCCACCCTCTCAATTTATCCAGGTTGGGGACTGGCACAGAGGGACACACACATCCATTCTAACTGAGCGGACACGCTTCTCCACAGATATGACTTGTAACTTGGCCTACTGATGCCACCTTATTTTCTCCATGGAGACTGATGCTTATAAAACTACAGTGGACTTTTCTAGACAAAGGAATAACATCCATGGAGACAAGGATATGGGGATCCTCTGCCAGAAAAAGTTACGTAGGGTGCCTTTAAAGGATTTTTCATTTTATACCAATTTCACTAACTAAAAAATGAATCAAGGGATAACAATCATTGCATCTCTAACCTGTGTAAGGCCTTAAAACCAACATTATGCATGCAAGCTGTACTTTAATACTACAGCTGAAGAGGAGGTTTGTGATGAAGACTGCCATTTCTCAATAAGCCAAACAAACAGTCCACTCCCTTAAGCAAACGTTTGGGCTTCTATTCAAATGACTGTCTTCTGCCACAGGAGCTCAACAAACATGTAGACAATTTTATAACAGAAAAATTGTGGTAGAGGATAAGTGTAGAATAACAGTACATTTTTCTATCAAAACACTATTTCAGAACACTCTATTTGTTTCTCATTATTGTAAATAAATGTATAACTTTTTAAACTGCCTTGCACAACTTTTCTGGTGGAGCTTTCTCTTCACTGCCTACTCGCTGTCTCAATGTTAAATTCTATTTAGTCCCTAAATCCAGATATGGACATTAATAACAGACACTCCTACTAGCTTTAGCAGCAGGTTTGATTGCGTTTCACCCCACGCTAAACCAACGGTGGAGGAAAGTTTTACAAGTACAAAGTTTCTTTTCTATGCAAGATAGACAATCTTAATGCCATAATGTGGAACATTTCAGGCAAAGCAATAAACTCTTCATAGTGAATGACAAATATTTGACAAATCTCTTTCAGAAAATGTTACCTAGTACATCTTTAAATTTAAATGTTCCCTCTAGGTGGTGCTTTGCTGTCATCTCCATGTCTGGTGTTGTTGTGAGTAAAGTGAAGAAAATCCAGATATGTTTCAATATAGTCAAGAGTTATTTCAACTATGACAGTGCTGTAGAGTAAAATAAGTAGTTGTTGATTCACAGTGTTAACGTCAAACGCTTAGAAAGTGTCTATTTTCATTACTACACTACATCAGTGATGGGCTTTAGTAACGTTTCCAGCGGGAGAGCTACAGTCCGAGAGAGAAGCCACATTTCACCGTCCGAAGCTAACACCCAACAGCGTTTGTATATTTCTCAAGTCTAAGTAAAAAGTAGAAGTCCAAAAAATGTGTGAGAGTAGCAAAGAGTAAAAGTACTCTGAGAAATTACTCCTCAAGTAACTTAAGTTAAAAATAACTGGACAAAACATCTGATTTGTCATTTAAAGTTAATGCAATTGCGAGGATGAAACATGAAATAGTACTCATGTCTGGTATTTTCACAAAGGGAAGAAAGTACAGTATCTGTAAATAGTGACTCAAATAAATAATAAATAAATAAAGTATTAGGTCATAATTAGGGGTGTCAAATTATCGCGTTAATTGCGATTAATTAATTACAGTCATATTTAGCGCGTTATGTTTTTTAATCGCGTTAATCTCATTTTTAATCTCTAACTTTACTGTTTCTATATGTGAGTTGCTTTATTATAAAACCTGTTTTTATGTGTTGTTGGGACAACAACACACACACACACACACACAAAAACACATTTAAACATTTTTTATTTCGGTAATTCCACTCATTGCCGGAAAACCACACAAAACGCGCGCAGTAAGAGCGATGTAAACGTCATGTTTACGTTGGCGGCGTCAGTCGCACAATGGACGAGGTGGAAGAGCCAGTAGAACAGAGGCAGCAGTGCACAGGTAAAAACGCATTCGTGTCTTGGAAATTATTCTCCCGACGTGAAATATAAAAGAAAATAATAAATATAATATCGCCTACAACTTAAATGTCACTGGTGAAAACAACCTGCATAGACTCATGATGTCTGCACTACTGTCCTATAGTGACCTGCCACATGAGAGGACACACGCACACAAACACACACAAACACACACACAAACACACACCTTCATCATCGTCATTAACCTGAGAACGCGCGGACCACGTTTCCTTCCGTAGTTACTGCGCGGACACCGCTGTCCTCCCGTGAGCCGTGTGTGGATCGTGTTTTCTCGCGTACGCGGCGTAAACCGCGCTTCCTCCTGTGCGCCTCTAAACCAGAACTAATCCAGTCCAGGACTAAACCAGGACTAAACCAGAACTAAAACCAGGTCTAAACCAGGTCTAAACCAGGACTAAACCAGAACTAAAACCAGAACTAAAACCAGGTCTAAACCAGGTCTAAACCAAGACTAAACCAGAACTAACACCAGGACTAAAACCAGGATTAATCCATTCCAGGACTAAACTAGGACTAAAGTAGGACTAAAGCATGTCTAAACCAGGACTCATATACAAAGCATTTCTCTATCACTTTTTATTGTCTTTAAGTAGACAAAAGTTATTATGTTCAGATTTCGTAGTCTTTGCTACTTTACAGCAAACAGTTTCTTATTCATGGAGACTTGGGCTCAACAGCCAATTTGGAGAGATTTGTTAAACAATAAAGTCACTTTTTTTGTTCTATATCAGGCCTTTGATCTGCCACAATAATGTAATAATGAATTTAAATGAAAATACCTCAAATTGAAGGCTTTTCACAGCAATTTTCAGGTGAGATTAAAATGAGATTAATTAATTACAGATCATAATTAATTAATCTCTCAATTTTTTTAATCGCATGACAGCACTAGTCATAATACATCACGTCATTGTAATTCCGTGTCACCTGCTCTACACTCAGTGTATGTAACACGATTTCGAACATTTATGAGCTATTTCAAGTGATAAATACAGAAATGTTGGTGGTAAGATAATGTCTCCTACGTTTATTTCATTGTTGTCACCTGATCGGGTTTTACATGTTTTTTTTTTTTGCATGGTTTTACAGCGACTCTCTCCTCAAATAAAATGTAAAGTTAAATCAAAACAAGTTTGCCAGTAGTTGCATATATAAACCCCAATAATGGAATTTCTGCCATTCTCTGTCTGCACTCCCAGAGGGAAGTCACATCTCACCGTCCGAAGCTAAACTAAGCTAACAGCTAATAGCGTTTGTTTTTCAGCAGAACCTGAAGTCAACGAGAATCACGAGACTCAAGTCCAACCACCTGAGCTCTCACATGCCCCGGGTCAGAGTACTTTACCTTTTTAGGACACTCTGCAGTTAATTTATTCATAAAAATACTAAATATATTTGGTCTAATGCTAGTGGTAGTAAGCTAACTAACTTAGCTGTGACAGTCAATGTTGCTGTCACTGATGTCCATAAAATTGGGTAAAAAAGCCACAAATTGTAAGTTGAGTAACGTTACTTCAAAAAATATTTCTCAAGTCTAAGTAAAAAGTAGAAGTCCAAAAAATGTGTTAAGTAGCTAACAGTAAAAGTACTCGGAGAAACTACTCCTCAAGTAACTTAAGTTAAAAGTAACTGGACGAAACATGTGATTTGTCATTTAAAGTTAATGCAATTGCGAGGATGAAACATGAAATAGTACTCATGTCTGGTATTTTGACAGTGGGAAGAAAGTACAATATCTGTAAATAGTGACTCAAGTAAATGTATTAGGTCATAATACATCACGTCATTGTAATGTAATGTAATGTAATAGTGACAGGCCTGCCCTACACTTAGTGTATGTAACGCGATGATTTCGAACATTTATGAGCTTTTTCAGGTGATAAATACAAAAATATTGGTGGTAAAATAATGTCTCCTGCGTTTATTTCATTGTTGTCACCTGTTGTCCGGGTTTTACATGTTTTTTTTTACATAGTTTTACAGCGGCTCTCTCCTCAAATGACATGTCTGCACGCCGACGGCAGCCATTTTACATGCAAGCTGGACTGTGCAGGACACATGTAAGTTAAATTTTTTGAAATGTCTTAGTAGCGTCTTTCTACTAATAATACTGTAAAATGTTAGTTGTAAAATAATTTGAATTTACCAGGACTGTACAAATGTCTGATAAGTAACATTGTGCTAGCATTAACTGCTACTTGGCGCTTAGCCTTGTGCATGCTTTACTGAGTTAAGATATCAAAATGTACCTCAATAGCGTGTTTAGAGTGAATAATGTTCCAGTAATGATTTCACTAGTTGGAAGAAAAAAAATCGTATTAAAATGGGAAATTCTAAATCGTAACACTGTGTTGTAAGCCGACAATTGATTTGCTTTTTCCGGGTTTTTGTCGTAGAGCAGCCCTCAAAGCCTCCTAACAAGTGTCGTGATGCTCTTCACTTTTTGGACCGGGTTATGGCGCAGCGGCGCACTGCCTTTAAGAGGGACTGGAGAGGGTCTCGCTCCGTAGCCTGGACTGGGCACGTCTTTAAACACAGACTAAACCCGTATTTGACCAGGTCTAACTCGACACCCGCATACGCCTTGTTAGCAGGGTCCCTTTTACGCAGCGTTGTCGTGAGCATTAAAACACAGTACACTTCGTATTCTCTTTTTGTGTGGTTACCCCATTCTCCACGGGCACACACTTTTATTCACAGGTGCAGGCCATTCATAATTTTGTGCCTCACGTGATCAAGTGTTCTTACACACCATTGGTTAAATCATAAGTCTCTATCATAATACAAATAATAAAATGAGGGCACAACACCCTCACTTGCTCACATTTGAAAAAAATACATTACTATACAAACACAATCAGGCCTATACACCTATAACATGTTTATCGTGCACCAAACATAAATGTTTCAAAATTTAACAACTTAAGTTTGGTTGCTGGTTTCGTCATTACATCCGCAACCATCTGATTAGTTCACTCCTCTCTTCTGACTATATCCTTTGGCAACATAACACGCCTTGTATTTGTCAGATCCATCATTGTGTCTATGCATTCAAAAAGAACATTTACCCCCCACTACAGCTTTGCCCTTCGGTAATGTGGTCAGGGTAAACGTTACATTGATCTTTTAATGACTGCATCTCTTCGTCCATAGCATTAACCCACTCTTTTG
The DNA here is from genome assembly GCF_026225935.1 of Boleophthalmus pectinirostris. NCBI lineage: Eukaryota > Metazoa > Chordata > Actinopteri > Gobiiformes > Gobiidae > Boleophthalmus > Boleophthalmus pectinirostris. Next base: position 16,053,272 of record NW_026571541.1, read on the forward strand.
CATCTGGTGAGGTTACCGCTTCTTTGTATGTTTGAGGTAAGTTACATAATAGTCTATAACAAGTGTCAATATTGGTCTCATCATCCTCAAAACCACAAATATAATCATCTAAATAACCAGGTCTCTTCCTTTCTCTAGCTGGGTATCGCCTCTGATCAGATAGATGTTCCCCATTTTCCTTTTTTGGTGCCTGTTCCTGTTCTTTATTCACCATTTGTGTCTGGTTATCACTTTGCTCTTTGACATCTACTTGTTTTTCAGTTACATGTGGACTAACAGGTGCAGTTTTAATTGTCTGTCTGTTGACCACAAAATCATCTTCATCAGCATCCAGCACATCTGTGTCCGTTTTGGATATAAACTCCACAATTCTGTGTCTCTGTACTTTTCTGTTGCTGGGATAGTACACCAAATAGGCTGGACTATTCTTGTCATATCCGATAAAAATCCCTTTCTCACATCTTGTGTCCAACTTTCCTTTTTGTTGATGTTTATATGTGTAACACAATTGTCCAAACTTCTGCATCCTGGAAATATTAGGCTGCCTGCCAGTTAGCATGTAGAAAGGAGTCTGTTTAGTGCGGTTGCTGAAGCACCTATTCCTCACTACAGCTGCAGTCTGGACAGCATAAGTCCATAACATCTTAGGTAGCCCACTCTGAATGAGCATACACCTGGCCATGTCAAACAGAGTTCTCCAGTTGCGTTCAGCAGTACCATTTTGATGGGGAGAGTATGGGGCTGAGGTCTCATGCCTAATACCACTCCGGTTCATTAATGCTTGGTACCCTTTCCCAGTGTACTCTGTACCATTATCTGATCTCATACATTTCACCTGCCCATAAGGGGCAATATCAGCTAGAAACTTCTCAGTAGCTTGTACTGTGTCACTCTTATTTTTCAGAAAGTATACAAACACTGCACTAGAATAATCGTCTGTAAAGGATAGTGTGTACCTATGACCTTCTCTGGACATAGGGTCTACAGGACCAGCTAAATCTGTGTGCACCATTTCCAGAGGTGCTTTAGCCCTGGTATCCGGCCCTCTGTTTCTAGTTTGAATAAACTTCCCCTGTGTGCAGATTTCACAGTGTGGTGGAGTTTTATTTCCCTCATTCTTAATCTCCATACCACTTACAACATGTTTTAATTTCATGATATCTGCAAAATTGCAGTGTCCTAGAATTTCATGCCAAGTCTGCAAATCATGACATTTGTTACACTGGTCTTCACTGTCACTTTCTGATGTGTGCAGATAGTACAGTTTGTTGTGTACATGTATGGGAAATTTAGTGCCATCTTTATGTAGCAGAACGTTCTTCTTCTCACTGAAGATCACCGTGGCTCCACACGTGGTGGCAGCTTTCACAGAGAAGATATCCTGAGGATAAGTTGGGATGTACAAGGCCCTCCTCAGCGTTGTTTTGAGACGGTGCCCCCTGCTGTCGACCAACCACACCTCTGCGTCGCCTCTGTGCTTGGCGACTCCGTTGCTCCTGGTGCCATCCGCTAGCTCCACACAATGCGTCCCGGCCTGGAAACTGGCATCGAACCTCTTGAACTTGGCGATGTCTGTGATGATATGTGACGTTGCACCCGCATCCACCATCAGACCTTTGCTTTTGACATCTGGCACCTGCATCTTCGAGTCACTTATCCGGAAAGCATATTCCTTGCTCTCCGCGTCGGACGCTCGCTGTGCGTTATCCCGCTGCTTCCTCCGTCTACACGTCGTATTGTTGTGTGTGTGTTACTTTTACAGTGACTGCACCACTGCTTGCGCGGACAGCTTTTGGCTATGTGGCCTCTGACACCACACTTATAACACTCAATGTCCGTATTGCCACTGTCCTTTGCGCTCTCTGGTGCGCGCCTTGTGCCAAATTGCGCTCTCGCCTTCATCACGTTGTCCTCAGACACAGTTGCACGCATATTTTCAATGTCCTCATAACTCCGGAGCTTTGTCTTAAACTCCGCAAAAGTCATTTTATCTTCACTCTGAGAAACATGAATGGCAAATGGTTTAAATGTCTCTGGTAGCCCTTTAAAACCATTGCTATCAAAAGTCCGTCACTGAGCGCCTCACCTGCGCTTCGCAACGCAGTAATCGCAGTCTCTGCTCTGATTACATACTCAGTGACATTTTCCATCGGTGACTTTTGTAGAGACGTTAATTCAGTGTACAAGTTTATCACTCTGGGCTTCCCTTTGCCAGCGTAATATTCCCGGAGAATCCTCAGCGCCTCGCGTCCATCATCCACCGCCTCGCGCATTACCAGCGACAGGCTCTTGTCATCCAGGAACTGGATAAGCTCCACATAGGCCTCAGCATTCTTCTCGTCATCATCTTCGTCGTCAGGACCAGGTGATTGTAAAATAGTGTCCTTCAATTCTTGGAGACGGAGGTGGCCCAAAAACTTTGTCTCCCACAGCTCGTATCCTTTTTCATCGCCATTAAATAGGAGTCTGCCCCAGCGGCTTGGCACAGTGTCCTTTTCTGTGTTTTTACTCATGTTTGCGGTCAATGGCTGAACTCAGGTGCACGCATTTACCGTCGCGACATTCACCTGGAGACCGCTCCTCAAACTGCGTAAAATGACTCTGGGCCCATAACCTGTTAGCAGGGTCCCTTTTACGCAGCGTTGTCGTGAGCATTAAAACACAGTACACTTCGTATTCTCTTTTTGTGTGGTTACCCCATTCTCCACGGGCACACACTTTTATTCACAGGTGCAGGCCATTCATAATTTTGTGCCTCACGTGATCAAGTGTTCTTACACACCATTGGTTAAATCATAAGTCTCTATCATAATACAAATAATAAAATGAGGGCACAACACAACACGCCTAAACCAGGTGAGTCCCGCTCTGCCTCTGTTCCGTCTGGAGGAGACCGCAAACAGCGGGTCCACGATCTCACGTTGTCCAGCTCCAAATGCCCTTACACGGACCTGTCTGCCTGCACCCGGTACTGATTCCCCATTTCCAAACGACTTCATTCTCATAAAATTACTACTTTGTTCTCGTAAAAATACGACTTTATTCTCGTAAAATTATTACTTTTTTCTTGTAAAATTATGACTTTATTCTCGTAAAATTACAACCTTTTCTGGCTTCGACTTTATTCTCGTAATATTATGACTTTAATGTCGAAATGTTACGACTTTATTCTCGTAGCGCATTTTTTTTTAAATTCTGAGCTGTATACTCATACTTTGGGGCTTACGACGGAGTATAAGGGTCAGATAAAAATAAAAAAAAAACATGCTGGCGCTACGAGAATAAAGTCGTAACATTTTGACATTAAAGTCGTAATATTATGAGAATAAAGTCGAAGCCAGAAAAAGTCGTAATTTACGAGAATAAAGTCGTAAACTTACAAGAATAAAGTAGTAATTTTATGAGAATAAAGTCGTAGTCAAAATAAAGTCATAATATTACAGAATATAGGCTGCTCGGAAAGTATGAACGAGTGGAGAATGGAGAATTTGGAGCATTTTCTAAAGGAGAAAAATCCATGTATCATTCGTTCATTCGACTGAACAAGGACTAAATCAGGACTAAATGAAGTCTGGAACCAAACCAGAAAGACCAGGATTGAGACCGGGACCAGACCAGGACTGAAAATGATTTAATCCTAGTTTAGTCATGGTTTAAGTCACGGAAATGGGAAATGGCGTTTACGTGACTTTTAAATGCGATGCGGGACTATTGCGCCGCATACGGACTGAACCAGGACTAAACCGTTTTCAGTTCTTGTCTGATCCAGGTCTCAGTCTTGGTCCCTGACTCAGTCCTTGTCTAAGTTCTGGTCTCAGTCCCGGTCTGGTCTCGGACCTCGTTTAGTCCTGGTTTAGTCCTGGTTCAGTCCTGGTTTAGCCCTGGTTCAGTCCTGGTTCAGTTCGGAGGCGCAAATAATGAAGAAAATTGTTGTTCGTTTTCTTATTTTTAGTTTTATATTGAAAAACAAGGTTCTTCTTCTGCCGCATTTTTCACTTTGAATTTGATTTTATTACGACTTCATTCTCGTAATATTATAACTTTATTCTCATAATATTACGACTTTAATTTAACTTCAACTTTATTCTCGTAAAATTACGAGTTTATTCTCGTAAAATTACGACTTTGTCTGGCTTCGACTTTATTCTCATAATATTACGACTTTAATGTCGAAATTTTACGACTTTATTCTCGTAGCGCCAGCATTTTTTTTTTTTATCTGACCCTTATACTCCGTCGTAGGGGCTGCATTCATTTGCTGTATTCAAATTACTTTTAATAATTGCTTATAAACGTGCACACTTTTGTGTGGTGTGCTGAGATAGGATATTGTACCAAGTGGAGAGTTATTAAAATTATTCTAATCAAAAGGTTAGTAGTATTCTGTAAAAATAAAATCTTCAAGTATGATGTCTTACCCGATATGTCTTAACATGCTGTTGACCTTTAGTCAAAAAGACTAATGATACATTCTCTTTTTTTTGTATTTTCTTTAGAGTGAGTGTCTTGCTGCTGGTTCACATGCATCCCCAGCTCCTAAAGGCTACAGTGGAAAGATGAAGGCTCAAAGCATTAACCATCTCATCAGAGATTTGCAGGTATGTCATGAAATGGTTAAATGTAGAACTGAAATGTAACCTCACCAATAATTTTGTAATTGACTAATTGAATTTTATATATGTGCTTAGTAGTTGCCTTAATTGCATTGGGTCTTGGATTTTAAAATACCGTATTTTCCGGGCTATTGGGTGCTCTGAATTATAAGGCGCACTGTCATAAAATGGTCTATTTTCGAACTTCGAACAAACAAATAATGCTATATGCACCATAATATATTTACTATATATTTACTTTTAAATTTTTATTCATGGCTCATTAAATATTGCATAGCCTGTTTTGCAAGGTGGTTACTTGAATATGTTATATTTATTCTATTCTATATTTTATTTTACAGATCGGTATGTACACATTTCTTGCTGGTTGAGCCTTGACGGCTTTTCTACCTGTGACCGAAGTGGGAAGGACCAAGGTTTTTTATGTCATTGTTGACCTGGCTATATTTGGTGAACACTTCAAGGCACTTGGTCCTCAGACTCTCACAAACTTTACCCCTGTATTCAAAGAACTGTCTACAACATGGATGTTGGATGTGTCAAAAGAAACCCCGAGTGAAAGACTGACTCTTGAGGTAAAAAGTTTCTGCAATGTTAATGTTTCACAATTAGCAGGACTGCCTCTATTGTGAACATTAAGTTTATATAATGGAGAGAAGATCTTGTTTCAAACAGTCAGACATGCTCCTCTCATTTTTGGAGATGAGCATGCCTGAATTCTCTTGATCTTGATTCATCCATCGGCTGCTTGCATTGAAAAATCAACTTTAAAAAAAAAAAAAAAAAAAAGGCAATCATTTTGACCAACTGTTGAGGGCACCGAGAATTCCTGCTGTCAGTTGGAGTTTGCAAAAATAGTATTGTGTCATATGACTTGTTTAAATTGAGTTGATTGTATGATGTGCATTGTTTTAATACAAGTTAAGCTGAAATGGAATTTTGTGGTGGTTTTCATTATTTAACATTTGGAAAAGGGATTATGAACTAGAATGACCACAACATTTACACTGTATTTAGTGAAGAAAGAGTTACTATTGAATAGTGTAACATGAAGAACACTACACTATTTCTACTTCATAAAGTGTTAAAACATAGCAAAGAGTTATTAGTTTTTCACTATACACTAGTGTAAAAAATCAAATCTTAATCAGTGTCAAATTCAACTATGGGTAGTGTGGTTACATCACTTTACCAGTGTTGAGCCTTCTACACTTTGGAAAGTGTAGTTTTAACTAATTTTATTGTGGAGCCCATATGACATGGTAAAAGTGTTAAAATTAACTCGTATATTAACTCATACTCGCAAACTCTTGAATTTGCTGTGTAGCCATAGTTCTAATCTGTATTGGGATAGCTTTTATAACTTGATTATATTTTCTTTTGGTACACTGAATTTGAAATTTCTGACAGAAATCAGAATGTTGTAAAACAAGTCATTCATCATCCAAGTGAGTGGCTACAGCCCATACTCCTTTAGCATACCATTCCTCAATTAAAATATATTTTGTGTTAACCAATATGTACCTGTTATTCCACACTAAACTATTATGTTTAAAAATTAATTTCCAGTAAAGGAGGACCTGTTGGTGAAAAGTTGAACGTTTCACCAGTAATTTGTTTAACTCAAAATCACATTTTAACATAAAGTTGATACCACTAATCTTACTGAAGATTAGATAGGGAAAAAATGTAATACCAAATAGAGTGACTTCAGCCATTTGAGTTTCAAAACTTCATTCATAATGACGAAATCTATTGCTTTTCCACCTCCCTCCTCGTATGGTTTGATTAGGTCGTCTTTTCCAATGTAATGACATTTATTTTTCCAAATGAAGTTAAAATGAATGCTGTTGATTCATTTGATCATCCTGTTTGAAATGGTGAGGGAATATGCTCGGTAAATTAATCTAGAGAGACTGTATTTTGGTTAATAGTATCCAACCAAAACTGTTATATCTCTTTGCAGCCATCTGTTTAAAGTACGTTTACATTTGTCAACATCATCACATACGTTTATTTTGTCTGAAACTTGTTTGTCTCTTGATATGACTATCCCTAAATATTTCACCTCTTTCTTCACTTTTATATTATATAATGATTGCTTTGGATGATCCTTTAGAGCCAATAGCTCGCATTTGTCCAAATTCAGTTGTAGACCTGAGGCTTTAGAAAAGCGCTGTTACGTGCAGGTGCTTATTAGTTACATGGGTATCGTTCGGTTTCCCTCCTTTAGAGCAAAGCCCCAAAAACGACATTACCCATCAGTACTAGCGGCTACGTAATGACGTACAACGTACATTTTTCTCTTTGAAGGTAAACATGGCAGCCTTGGCTCCTCTAGCGAGAATAACTAGATGGGGTACCTCCATCTGCAAGAGCCACCGTATTATTTTGAACAGAAGCTGTCCCACCAGAGGAATAGCTTCAAGCATAGACCGTAAGTGCCGTTTCAATGTTTGATGTGCCCTTGATAGACTACTAAATATCCAACTATGCTACTATGTTACAAAACCGTATGAGCTAACATACATTGTGATATTTCTCTAAAATCGAATGGCCATCTATGAAAGTAACCACATCATTGGCTAGCATGCATGCCTATAGATTATAAAGAAATGTAATAGAGATGTGCTTTGAATACATGCACTACTCACCTATTGGTCAGTCTGTGTCCTCCAGTCCTGGGCCACAGAGAGCTATACTCCCCTTTTTAAAACCGCCCCCTAGCTCAGTTTCTGTCCTGTATCTATGGTGTTGAAAAGCATTCCATGAGATTCTGTCAAATGATGATGTTTATTTCCTCAGCTTCTCATGGACTTACAGATGAACAGAAGGAGTTTCAGAAAGTCGCTTTTGACTTTGCAGCCAATGAAATGGCACCGCACATGGCAGAATGGGACCAAAAGGTTAGTTTTCATCAGTAGGCTATTGTGGCTCCAGTCATAAATAAATTAAAGTATTTCTATTTGGTGTCTTGCTTGTAGGAAATCTTTCCTGTGGAAACTTTGAGAAAAGCAGCCCAGTTGGGGTTTGGGGGCATTTATGTTCAGCCAGATGTTGGGGGATCAGGCCTTTCTCGGCTTGACACATCTGTTATTTTTGAGGCTTTATCCACAGGATGTGTCAGCACTACAGCTTACATCAGTATCCACAAGTACCAATCAATTACATGGCTAATAATTAATTTAAAATATTTTTGACACATCTCGTCAAAATGTTAACCTATATTGTGTGATTTCTCTTTTATAGTATGTGTGCATGGATGATAGACACTTTTGGTAACAACGAACAAAGAGACAAGTATTGTCCTGACCTCTGTGCAATGGAGAAATTTGCTTCATATTGTCTCACTGAACCAGGTTTGATTTAAGCTTTGTGCTAAAGAAGAGTTCAAAAGGTGATGGGCAGTTAAATGTATGTTTTGTTTTACAGGCAGTGGCAGTGATGCTGCGTCCCTCCTGACAACTGCACGGCGTAATGGAGACCATTACATATTGAATGGGTCTAAGGTTTAAGATCTTCGCCTGTCAGTTTTTGTTTTTGGCACATTGTGGTAATGTTTGCTTTATGGTATGTTTTTTTACGTTTTGTAGGCTTTCATCAGTGGAGGTGGAGATACCGATGTCTATGTCGTGATGTGCAGGACAGGGGGCAAAGGGCCTAAAGGTATTTCATGTGTGGTGGTGGAAAAGGGATCCCCAGGTCTCAGCTTTGGCAAAAAGGAATCCAAGGTAAAGATAACCGTTTTATCTTAGCCATGTGTATCTTGTCTGGCCTTTTGTCCTGGCTTGTCTCTGTTCATACACGTTTGCTGATAGCCACTAGATGGCGCCAGTAGACTAGTTATGTTAATCTGTGGACTCCGTTACAGTTGGGCTGGAACTCGCAGCCAACCAGGGCAGTAATATTTGAGGATTGTGCTGTACCTGTGTCCAACCGGCTCGGCGAAGAAGGGCAAGGCTTTAATATTGCCATGAAAGGCTTGAATGGAGGCAGGATTAATGTAGGTGTGTGAAACCTTTTTATTTAAATGGTTCTCTTCTTTATTTGATCATTAAATGTCACAGTTTTACATTTTCAATGAGAATTTTTACAAATAAACTCATTCTACAGCATCTTGTTCACTTGGAGCTGCACATGCATCATTGTTGTTAGCAAGAGAGCACCTGTTAGTTCGCAAGCAGTTTGGAGAAACATTGTCCAACAACCAGGTAATTTTTTTATTTACCTAAACCAATGAATTACTTTTATGCATTTACATAAAAATTACAACATCAGTGTTAATAGTGTACATGTGTGCCTAGTATCTTCAGTTCCGTCTAGCAGAAATGGCTACAAAACTCGTAGCATCTCGACTAATGGTGCGAGAAGCAGCCAAAGCTCTTCAGGAGGGACGCTCTGATGCAGTTTCTCTTTGTTCCATGGCCAAACTTTTTGCTACAGATGAATGCTTTTCTGTGAGTTACAATAATAATTTCATATTTAGTTATTAGAATGAGGACATGTCTTACCTCTATTCTACATGTACAGATCTGCAACCAGGCCCTTCAGATGTATGGTGGTTATGGCTACCTTAAGGACTACCCCGTTCAGCAGTTTGTCCGTGACATTAGAGCTCACCAGATCCTGGAGGGTGAGTTACATAGTCATATGTAGTACACCAATGTTCTCACAAAATTGTCTTTAAGTACATTTTTTATTTTATTTTGTTTAGGTACAAATGAAGTAATGAGGATGATTATTTCCAGAAATTTATTGTCAGAATCTTGATAGTGTTCTTCACCTTAACTTTCAGTACTATATTTCTTCGGTGAAGGTTTTCTGTCAAATCATGTTACTATTACATCCTTTTGGAAAAGCTGCTAATGGAAACAGTTTCCTTTAAAATGTTTAAATGGATGTTCACACTCCTCAAGTGTCCTTTACAATGTTGTCATGATCACTGTAGTGTTACTGGTTATACTTTTGTAGTGTCTTTTCTTAGAGATGTTTATGGGTTTTTATGTATTTTACTTTGTCACTGCAAAAATATATTTAAAAAAGTACATTATTGGTTTTCCTGAGTGCAATCAATTGCAAACAGCTTAATGAAACAGATGCAGATCTTTAAAAAATAAAGTTTATTAAAAAATATCAAGAACTCAACTGTATCAGTGCTACATGTACTGTATTCAAAAAATATTTGCCCCACAAACAATAATAGAAATTAAATAAACAGACCAGCAAACATTAGGTAGGTAAATGTAAAAAACATGTAGGGTAGCTGTTGCTTACAGTAATCAGGTCAAATCATACTAAGGGCCTGCAACAAGTTAATTTCAATTCAAAGCCATTTATCAGCCAAATAGCCTATAATCCTTATGCATTTCTCACACAAAAAGTCTGAGCCTGAACAGAAAAATAGTGGTTACCCTGAATTGTTTAGTGCAGAGAGCCTGAGAAGAGAGTAAATGTGAACCCATTAGCACAGTTGTATCTTAACTAATGCCTACTAAAGTAAATCACAATAACATTTTAACCTGTGAAGTCTTCAGCTTAAAAATGTTCTTGTATTTATGCATTGTGTAACCAAATTTCAAAAAGCTTGTTCTCCTAAAAGCTGTCGAATGTCATTTGAAAAATATTTCTCTGGAATAAAATTGCAGAGTAGAAAATGAAACTACTAAATTGAAGCACAGTCTGAAGAGTAACGAGCTGAATTGTCACATGTTCAAAAGCATAAACTATTATGTCCTCCATCTTCACTGAAAAGGTGCTTTCCATTTCAAGGCATTCTTCTTCCTGTTTAGCGACTGTCCTTTAGCCTCAGTACTATTGCCGGCTACACTAGAGAGCCCGCTTGGCATTGAGCAGGCACCATCACTGCTACAGCTCCCATGCGTGTCATGGTGGTTGAGCTCATCTGGGGAGATAAAGTGACTGGGGGTGGGACTTGTGGTTGCGCTCCCTCTGGCCCGCTAGGGGCGCCATTTCCTGGACTCCGCATCATGTATGGGGGAGCACCATTTGTTGTAGGGGGTGGCTTAGGTTTTCGAGGAGCAGTGCCTCCAATGTTGTACCCTGGAAGTCCCTGTAAGGTGCAAGCCTCTCCAGGCCGTAGTTGGTAGGCGTTAATGACAGAGCCACTGTCTGAGGCTGGCATTGGGGAATAGGGGTAGTGAAAGTTTGGAGGGTCTCGTGGTCGAGGGCTGGTGGCTATAGATGAAAGTGTGCCGTTTTTAGACATGATGTCTGATCCTGTGGTGCTCTTAGCCCAAGAGACACGCTTTGGTGCCTGAGCATCCTCTCTGTACAAGAAAGAAAGCCTGATTAGAGTGCACTCACTCAAATACATAGGATATACAGTGAATAATAATAATAGCATAATAATAATAATAATAATAGCAGCATCAACAACAACCTCTAAGCTGTAACTGACTATGTTTGTTAACTAATATGTATTTTATCACTTGGCCTTTAAATACAACAAAGGTTAAGAACACCCATACTTGATCTCATTGGCTGTCTCCTCTTCAGTGTCCCCTCTTCTTCTCAGGACAAATATGAGAAACAGCACCATGGCCACCAGTCCCACAATGGAGCCCAGAGTGGCTGCAGCGATCATGCCTGCATTTGAGGCTTGAAATAACACAAACCTTTTAACAAATAGACTTGAATCTGAAGTTTGTAATAAAATGTACTAGAAAATACTATACTAGGTAAGTACGTACAGGTGATGACCTCAAGGTTAATGGAGCAGGTGTCTGAACCAGCCGTGTTGCTGGCTCTGCACACGTACTTCCCTGACATGCTTTTGGTGAGGTTACTGAGGCGGAGGGTGCCCTGTCGTTCATCTGCAAAAAAGGACACAGTATTTTTATGTATTATAACTGTCACTATCTCAAGATTACCCACAAAACATTTACTGTGTGTTTCATATTTGCATTCAAGTTTACCAGCATATAAATTGAAATAAAACTTTTGAACAATATTCAAATGTATTTCTGTGATATTCTGCATAAATGAATACACAGTAACACATAGCATACAAATGTACAGAAGGTTAAATTTGTTAATCTATCAACAGCAGCTGCTTTCAAGAGAAATCAGTCTTTTGCTGGACCCTTTTCTTTTTGCAGTGTACACTGGTTGTACCAGCGCCCTCCTTCAGGATGATCCCACACGTTCACTTTACTTTAATCTTTTCTCACTTCAGAGGTCATGACACGGATAATGTGTGTGGCCATTATTACTGTGGTTTCAACTGGGTATTACCATCAAACACAATCAATTCCTCTTTGCACTTCTTAAATGCTGTTTGTTGCAACACAGATTGTAGGGAAATAAACAAGCTTTATGAGAGACTTATCTCCACAAATCCTTTGCAATCCAATTTCAGATATCACATCGCAATATGATTTCATCGGGTGTCATTTTGCTTTCATGGACACAGGGGAAATAGCTATGGTATGTATTTTGTTCTGAGCCCTATAATGCATTGCTAAGGAAGGTGTTTTTTGATTCATTTTCAAGCTTGTTCACTGATATTGAAGCAGACACAAATAATGCAATCAAAACAATATTAAGAGTTCAAGATTAAAAGCTAAAAAAAACCAAAACATATTTCTGTATTGGATCAGAAAAATTTATAATAAAAAAATATAATCCTCACAGCTGTATTTATCCCAAAGTCTGTGGTTCCACCGTGGTCTGTATTGTGTGTACCATCTGCTACAGTGTTGGGACCAAGATTAAGTCACACAAGTCACACACACTAGCATAGGTATTTGGTAGATACAATAAACATCAATAAAAACGTGTCTTACAATGAATTTATAAACCTTAATAAGTATAGCCAGCACCTGTATGTTGATATAGTGTAATAACCAAGCTTGAAAACCAGCTGTGAGAAACCAAACCCAGTTTTGTAGGATTAGCCACATGTTCGTGGACTGAGAGCTTGGAGGGAGTTCAAGCCTCACAGCGATGAGGGCCAGAGGGGGCTGACGTGGTTTAGGTGCTGGGGTGGAGCATTACTCATATGATGCTGCCATTACTGCAAGGTCAATGAGCGGCATTCATCAAAGCCATGAAATCTCACATGTGCTGAATGTAAATCAGCTCAATTTTCACACACGCACATGCAGAGAGCCTCTCCATATATGTCTATTAATAGTGTCAACCATATATTACACTTGGTAGAAAATACCACTGACTATAACAAAAATCTTGTTCATTCACAATTTTAAGTAAGGGTTTTGACAATGTTTAATATACATAATAACCTACTGTATTACTGAGTGTGCAGTATATATGTTTCTACTTTCACTCATTTAATGTATTTAAAAATTAAACCAGTTAGACTGTTTTGTTTTTTAGTATCAATTAACCAACCTGCTAGGAAAACAAAGTCTTACTAATTGAATTGAAAATGCCAACCATTTGAACTTGATAAGACAAGCCTTTTAATCCTGACAAGGAACAGATGCCCAGATGAACATCTGAGCGGCTATATGTTAACCGTACTATGGGTCTAAAAATAGAAACCATAAAATGAATGGACAGTGGGTGGCAAGTCAAATACAGTATGGTATACATTTTAAATGATAAAAAACTCAACCCTTTATACATTATATCATTTATCAGATGTATTTGTTTAATGATCTTCTATTATCATATGTTATTTTTTGCTGAATGTGTAAAAAGAAATGGTTTTCATTAATCAATATTAATGTGGACATTTAAGGTTAAGTGGTTTATACCTGCAGCTTTTCTATTGCAGGTGACAATATTAATTAGTAATCAGCAACTGCTTTCACATACTGGGTTGAGTTTTTTCTTTAACTTTTTCCTACAGGTCTAATGGTACTTGACTAATTAGTGGTAACTACTGGGGGTGTGGGGGTCTGCAGGTACAGCTGGTATGGCCTGTGAGGGGATATGAGTGAAAGCCCTTACCCATGAACCCAAGGACAAGCAAGGGCTGCGGGCACGATCTCCATTCTGGTATATTTGTGCGGGAGGAAAGATGGCACAGACAGTGAATGTGAGAGAGTGTAGAAGGAAAACATGGCATGGAAGAGAGACCAGTTCAGAAAGTTCCAAATTCAACTGAAGTTATGACACTGTCATTTGCTGGATTAGGCACCAAGGGTAAAAGGAAATGAATGGAAAGCAGAGGATCAGCAGAGACACAGAGAGAATGCTGAAACTGACCATTTATCTGTCAAGTTATTGTTACTCTAATATTAAGTTCTATAACGTGTCAATCAATATCACCACTAGAGCTCTAGCTAATGATTATTATAGTCAACTAGTCAGTGGTTAGTCTTACGCAGTACTCTTTACTGCAATTTTTTTTAACTACTTTGGTAAAGCCAATATTTAGTATGTACTTCTGAGGATTTAAGCTTGAATAGAGATCTGCTGGTTCAATCTAACAAGTTAAAAATGCGCTATATATATATATATATATATATATATATATATATATATATATATATATATATATATGGCCCTCCATGTACTTCGTCCATGTTTTGATATGTGTCCCTTGATGAAAAAGTTTGGACAACCTTGGACTAGGCTGACTAGACACATGTTAAAGTCAGTTTAGAGTTCAGACACTGCAAATAATCCAAATATGCTCAAAACTGTTTATATGGATTCCTTTTAAGTTATACCAAAACTTTTATGTATTACCTTTTTCAGCCCCCCCACGCAGTGGTAGCCCAGTGAAGTTTAATTGCCAACATCACACTGGCAGAGGTGGCAGATCTAAGATCTTACACTCAGAGCAAGTAATGTTTCCTGACATAATACCTTTTGTGTTTTAAATATATCAAAGCAGTGAAGTCAATACAAAATCAATCACTTTAAATCATGTTGTTGAGAGGCAGATGGTTCTTTGTAGTGTCATTGCCAAGTACTGTCACAATTCATTCACAACATATCTTATCTATAGCATCACCAATTCTCCTTATTCCAGTATTTTATTTGGCTCCTATTAATCATATGACTGTAATATGTGGTAACATATAAATAAACTTTTAAAAATAATAGTGAAAGTGAAGACAATCTTACATTTTAGTGCTTGTAATCTGACTAAGGATGCAGAGACATGATAATTCTTCTTGGTTAACTTGTGGTTAGTGGTCAGCAGTGGATGGGCTGAGTGGATCTGTAAAGAGGATTTGACACTCTGACATGACAGCCTGACACAGACTCAGAGTGTCCAATTGAAGCGTCTATCAAGAAATCTGTCTATGTATGACCCCAGGGCACAGACAAGGGTTCATCTGCATGTGAGGTCAAAGGTCAGTGGCTGGCTTCATTTACACTCGTTTGGGTTATCTAGTACACAAGAGACGTCGGATCAGTTGTTATTTGTTTACCATTAATTAAAACACTGAATATACAAAATGATGAAATGGTTGCCGCAAAATTACTCTATAGAAAGCATTTTATCATCTTTTCTCATCATTATGAGCTTTTTTACGAAATTATGAAAGATCTCTGTTTAAAAATAATATTTATGTTTTATCTGCATTTTGTTTTAAATGAGAGTCCATACCAGTATTTTTGTTTATTAATTTCAAGCTTGCTTGGCATGTTCAGTTTTTACATATGGTATTATTGACTTTTCTAAACTTTGAATAGGCTTGACCTTGCAGCTATTCAGTCTGATGAAAAGTTTATGAGACTTACTTTGCATTGGTGAAAAGAAGACCTCAGACACTGGTGCAGCCTTGGTCCATTTGTATTGAGGAGGAGGCTTCCCTTGACTGGATGTACAGCTCAGTGTCACGTTCCCCCTCACCACAGGGTTTCCTGTCATGGTGCAAACAGGGGGCGACGGTGGGACTGTGGGTAGACACAGATACAGGTCAACAGACTGTTTTTTTTTTTTTAATAAGAAGAAGCAATGACCCTCTTGTTAACTTGTACACAAGGCTTTAATCTGGTGCTAAAGGAGTGTTTCTTTGCATGAGCACTAATCATAGGACCTACTTCTTATTCAAAATCTGAAAAAACCCAAGAGTCTATGTAAGAGTGACACCAATGATGATGGAGATCTTTTCATCCTGTCACCATCATGGCATCATGTAACCAATTAAATTCAAGCCTGAAGTAAGAAAATGGCTTTATTAGATAGCTTTATAATAGCTGTATTACAAACTTTATTAAGGGGCAAGTTATGTTGGCTGTTGGTTAGGTATATAGCTAGAGTATAGATATTTGATTGACTGATAAACTGCTATGAGTTCAAAATGTGTATTTATGAACATATCCAAATAACCACACAGTCATTGTAGTTTAACCTTTGAAATATTTCCAATGCAGTGGTTTTTACCTTTGACATTTAGGCTCAGCTGTCCTGAAATAAAATCTCCTCCTGGGACGACCACTTGGCACACATAACGCCCGCTGTCTGATTCTTGTGTGTTGTTGATATAGATGGAGAGGTTTGCTGAGGGCATCGTTGCAGTGAAGCCCACTCTTTTGGTGAATACATTTTGGCCATAACCGACCTTACCTGAGCTAAAGTTGATTACCTATAATTTGCAAAACACAAAGGAGAGTACATGATTTTCCTTTTGATAAAGCATTTTTCATTTTTATAAACCATAGTTAGTTTGCTTTACATACAGTTCTATAATATTAAAACATACAGATTACTCACATAACTGCAATCAACAGTAATCTATATCCATACAGATGGTGGATGAGTTGTTAGAGAGGCATTGCAGGGTGAAACTAAGATTATATTAATCACGCCTATAGAATGTGACACATGTATGTGCAGCTATTGGCAGATGGGATGTCATTAGTGGGACGTTTTTGGACATAATATTGCTTTACTTCCTTCCGCTGAACCATACATGCAAAATAATCCTAATCTCTGAACAATTACACTTTTCTAATCTGTTCAAATATAATATTAGTTTGAAAGAATATTTATGTATAGCTCAGTCTAAAAAAGCATACATGCAGTGTAAAGGAGAGCTCTCACCGGAGTAGACTTGTTGGTCTCAAAAGTCCAGACGACAACTGGACTGATGTCCAAACTGGGGCTGTACCAGGCCTGCAGCATCACCATTCGACCTTTCACCACCTCTATCTCTTTAGTGGGGATCTCCACTTCCTCAGTGTCACCTGGAAGCAAAAACATTCACAATATGCATTGTGTATAAACTCAAACATACAGTGACTAGAGCAAAAAAAAAAAGACTGGAAGGTCACAATGGGATGAAATGAGAATGAGGGCTTGCTAAAAGTAAAAGGCAACAGTAAAACTCACAAGGCACTCCGTCACCTGAGCTGCCCAGCTGAAGCTGGATCAGCTGATCCCAGCAGCCTGTCGCTGTCGGCAACTCCAGTTTGAAGTCTGCTCCAAAACTATCCCAAAGACAAGGGCAACTACAGCCACAGTAGCAAATCCTTTAGCAAAGTGTGAACCTTAGTCATGGACAGTTCAAATGCTCAGCTGGATAAAGCACAGAGTCAAAATGATTACACAGGCAATGTGGAGAGAGAGAGCAAACGTTATGATTTATACACAGCCGAGGTCTCCACATCTGTCCACAAAGACACGCCTTCTTTCTTTTCAGAAAAGAGAGAGAGAAAGTCAACCGGTTGGCTGTGGCATCATGGCAGGGCAGTGGGCTGTGTGAGGGTCATAATAAGCATCCATCCATGAACAGACCAGCAGACTAGGGCTTATATAGATTATATAGATTACTATGACTTGGCGCAGTCTTAGAGGCTCTGGAACAATGTGAACCTGTCCAGAATGAGGTAAGTCTAGTGACTAATCCTTAAACAATCCAAGGCTCAATCCTTTCACCTCACGTGAGCACAAGGCTCAGCTGGACATGAATATGATGTAACCTGTGGTCAGTGTGCCATCACTGCAACAGCATTTAGAATTGGCTATAGATAGTACACAAATACCAGCAGCCACTTGAATGACTACACACCACATCATCCATGGCAGGCAGCTGTATGGCTCGCAGATGGATGTCAAGTAAATGCAAATAAAATATACGTTTTTTTGGCGGGGGGGGTTTGTACATAAATAACACTCATAAAAATATCCAGAATATGATTTATTGTTGTGTTTTATGTTTTTTAAGCATGTGAGATTAACCTGTATGTCTGTATAGAAGGCCCTAACTGACCTTAAGAAGCATTACAAGAAAATCAAATCATGCTGCAGTGCTAAGCCCTCTACTGGACAAGCCTCAGAAGATTAATATGTGCATATCTGAACATATTATTATTATATCAGTTTGTTTGTGATTGTCTGCTTGCTTTCCTTTTTTATGTTCAAATCTTTATATGTTTATATTTTCTTCTCAACTGGTGTGTGCTATTGCACTAGAATAGAAAAGCTTCATATTTGTATCCCAATACTAATGCAACACCTTTTTCAGATCAGATTAAAACAGACTGCTTAAGATAAGACAAGCCTGAAGGTCATTCACTTTTATGTGAATGGGACTGAATGGGTCACTGCAGACTGCTCTGAGAGCAGGTTTATCCTCAGAATTATGCCATTCGATTTTTTTATAAAATGAAGAAAATCGTCACTAATCTGTGTCTGTCTCCATCTGCAGTGTCGGTGTGTGTATCTTAGCTCACAGATGACAGTTCAACATTTGGATTTAGTCAAAGTAAATCCTTCTCAGAAAAAAAGAAGAAGGTCTGCCAATAACAGGGATAAAGATATGATAGTATGCAGCTTGTGTAAACTCTGTCCTAATTACACTGTGCCGTGGGCTATTACTCTACCCTGCCACACTTTATATCAGCTAATTGGATTCTTCTCTTTTAAAAAACAATGTTTTGTTTGCCTTCAAGGCATCCTGGAAATGAGCTATTGTTTGTAAGTTAACAGTCCAACAGCAATTAATGCAGCAAGAGTGTGTAGTGCAGAGTGTTCATAGGGGCAGTGTGTTCTCTGTAGTACCAATAGTCACCCACAGAGGTCAGCACATCCAAATAATTGTGTCTCTGGATTTTTCAGCATTTACTCACAAAACTAAAGTGACTTGTGCCTTGCTGTATAGGGTGAATATAGACTGATGATGTTCTCCTCCACATTAAAGCCAAAGTGAGTGTACAAGTGTGCCCTGTGTGATACTGCATGGTACCTGGTGTTAAGACCGTGTGGAGCAGTGGTGAATATTAAGTCGTCCTCTTTAGCAGCAGTGCTCTATCTCTCCAGTAATCTGCTCCTCCTCCTTCTGTCTTGCATGGGACCAGATTGAGCTGATGTGTGTCTTCACTTGACTTTTGCAACTCAGTCTAACACATGAGTGCCCAAACCTTTTTCATATTAGCACTTATTAATGTTTTTCATATATAAAGTTTTTCTGCAAAGATATTTATGACTTTTATTAGGTAGACTCAAAGCTGAAACCTTCTGGCCATTTAGCCACTTGCTGAGTAAGTACTGGCATCATAGAAAACACATTTCCCCTGCTCCAATGTCTGCTCATCTGCCTGTATGACGCTGTCACTTCATTCATTCTGTCTTGTTCACATGATGCTTAAATGTCTAGGGTAGAGACAAGATATTTCCACTTAAAATGCCACAAAATCCCAAGATGATTTTATATTGGCACCATCTACCTCAATATGAGTTACTTTACATTAGATATGCAATTTAATGATAAAACTGTGTGATGTAAAAGCAATGGCTTTTACTGAAGGTTAGTCATAAGAAATAGATTATTATAACAATAACATTCAAAACATATATATGAACAAAATATAGATTTCACTATAATTATGTCAAAATCTGAACCTCTTGTTCTGGTAGACCCAATTTTGTACCTGGTGGAGTTTGTCTCTTTAAATGTCACTTGTAGATGAGTATTATTGTTAACAATACTTTTGTTTGTTTTTTACAATTGAATTTTGTATCAACAAACTGCTTGAATGCCCTCAGAACAGAAGCAAATTCATTAAACTCAATCATGCATTATTTACATTATTTGTCAGACACATCCTCCACAAATGAGTACTTTCTCAGTAACTGCAGATATGACCTTTATTTTGAAAACTGCTTCTGTGAAGCACCACTACTGCTGTGCCTTATTTGTTGAACGAAAAGGGGGATTTGTATGAACAAAGGAGGAAATTGGGTTATTCTCTAACTTTGTACCCAACAAGAAAGAGAAAAATATAGGACAACAGTATGGGCGTGCTGGAGTAAATGTGCCTACTGGACTGACCCTGCAGGCCTGGAAACAGATGGTGCTTTAATAATAAATATTTGGGGAAGCTTTCTCAATTGGATTACATTACTGTAATCTCTGCAGCTATTTTAAGTGTTTTGGGTGTGCTATCTCGTCTCACTCACTTTAATCCCTTTTAACTTTCCATTGTGTTGAAATTGATTCTCCACGCATGGCTCTAAACTCGTTAAATACGCATGATTCTCACAAGAACACTTTTGATCAAACACAGAACACATTTCAACAGAACTTCTATTGTCAGCTATCTCAGTGTATGGATGATTTTACAGTGAAACTCTGGGCAACTATCATAGCCAGGTTAGGGTTAAAAAGGCAGATGAACAACCCTTTCCAAAAAAAAAAAAAGAAAAAGAAAAAAGAAAGAAAAAGAAAAAATAGTAAGTATACAAATCAAGTATAGGGGAAAAAAAAGATTTGCAAATAGTACTACTGGCTAAAAAATTATTTGGTCAAATTTTTACCAAATTATATGGAAAACTGGAAAATTAGTGGAAAGATTCTCAACATCTTTGTGTTGTATATTCTATTTCTATTAATGTTAAAATCACATCCCTGTTTAATTTTTTTTGTAAATCTATAGAAAAGTAAAATTAAGTTGGACTGTGGTTGACTCATTTACTAAAAGGGGGTGTTGCCCTAGCTCTATCAATTATTACACAATGTACTGTATATGCACAATATGCAGACAGAAAGGTACTAGTAAATAACATTTTCATAAGTGAAAAGGCAGATTAAAGTGTTCTGTCATTCCCAAATCTCCAGCCACCTGTCTCCATGCTTTCTCATGTGGTTCATATAAAGCCTTAAAATCTTTGTAAAACAAGTGACTATTAAAAACTATAGCTGACTAAGACACCACAAACCAATTAATAGACTACAGCCCTAGAGTTAAATATGTGTGCAAGTATGTGTGCCTTGTTCAAGTAAAGAACAATGTCATGCCACAAATGCAATTTCAATTGAACCAAATATGTTAGAATCACTATATAAAGAGTATTAATATCTACAGCATTCACATTTAACATGACTTTGAACTGTGACCAATAAAGGCTTAAACCATTTAACCTTGGATCATACAGGAATATAAAATTCCCTGAAGGTAAATACAGATTTACAGGAGTGAGGATAGATAACCGTATAAAAGGACAAACTCTCCCTCAGGCTCATTGCTACCACAGGGGTACTATGAAATATACACCTTTTTGCTTAACTAGACATTTTCATATATGTAAAGGTGCCTGAATGAACTTGCAGACCATTTTAGTATTTGCAGTTTGTCCTACAGAGATTGTTTGTGTACGTGATTATGTATTCACACTTACAGAGGTATGCATGTTTGTGTAGGGTTAAATACCTCTCGTGTCTGTTTTACAGCTTGGACATCCAACACATTTAACCACAGCGCCCTTTGAGCTGGAAAAACTGCACTCAAGCTACAATCAATGCATTTCTATTGGTCATTAGCAAACTCCACACAACCTGTAGCTGTGTACGCGCAAACAAGGACCCCATTGTGCCATTAAGAGGGTTAGCGCAGTGGGCAGTTGTTCGTAAACTCCATTTGAATAGGCCATTAGGTTGCTTAGCATTATGGAATTATGAGTAGCCACTGCTTGCTAACTTGAACCAGCTGTCCATCACAAGTCCCCTTTCTCTCACCCCTGTCCCGTGCACTCAATGGGGAGAGTGGCATTAGAATTGCAGTGCTTAAATGGGTCTGCAATGCTACACCACGACAGCGCCCACCACCCTCGCACCTCCACGGGTCTTTGAAGGAGATATTTATAAACCATTAGTGTAGCAGCACTGGGGTGAGGGTGGCGGTTTTATCTAGCAGATCTGTCATGTGTTTTCCCCACTGTGGAGGAGGCAAAATGCCGCTATCAGAGAGACAGGGAGATTGTGACGATGATAACGCGAGCAAAGAAGAACGTCCCGGTTGCGATCCCTATTGCCGCTGGGACAGGAGGGCTTAATGCAGTGTAATTAAGGAGCTGAGTGATATGATTTCAGATTTCCACACAGCTATCAGCAGAGGAGTGCGGATTAGGATCAGCGCGCAACATGACAAACTCAAAGGCTTTCCAAGTTTATCGTAAAGATAGTGAGGCTATATTTACAGTATGAGAGTAAACATTTGTAAAGTCAAACTAGATAAAGGTGTAAAAATCACTTCAAAAAGTCAGTGTTTCTCTTTCCTCTCTATGGTAAGAAATGTATAAACCAGAACTATAAAGCAAGTATATATGGGCCCTACACCTGACACCTACATGCTTTGGTCAGGGTTAAAAGTCAAGTGGTAGCTCAAATCTAAAGACTCAAACCTCCACCTGAGACCAGTGTCTTCATATTAATGTTACACCTGCAGTGTGGAAGTGTCCGTTCACCTCATAAACAGCTTCAAGCATAACACTGTTGTCTAGCTTCTTTTAAGCTTTTAAGCATTTGCCTCATCTCCTGTATGATGTGCTTCCCCCTGCATATATATAAAAGTATTTTAAAGACAATTGTTCACCTACAAATTATGACCTTTAGATTACAATAATCAATTGTTTTTTCAATATATCAGAAATGTGCTAAAATGGAGGTAATGCATGTCATGAATATGAATTTAAGCAGTGAGAGGGAAGTTTATACAATAAAATGTAAGAAGATGATGTGTATGTAGAATCACACAGCCAGTTAAGTAATTGGTAACAGAACCGTTTCTCATCTATCAAACCACAGTGATATACGGACACAAGATGCTTTTAAACACATTTACATATTGACTTTTCTTTTGTTCTATCACTAGCTTTACACTTGCTCCTGCCTCTTGCCTCCTCTTCTCACTTAGGTGCACCTCAAGAGCAGTGGAGCATATGTGGCACTTCCACTCTCAGCTGTCTTGTCGTGTGTTGATTCATGGTGAACACAGCGCAGCGATTTGCACTGGTAATTTAGCGTTTGCTGTGCATTACTCAGCTAATGTGACGCCTTATTGATCCCTGTAGGGAGATGTTCTGTTCCCAGTTAGGCCCTGGTGCAGCGGGGTCAGTAACAGGAGAGGCCGCTGCAGCTGGTAAAGATTCAGTGTCTGTCTGAAGGATGTGCTCCTCACAAGGCTAAGACCTGAGGGCTGTGGTTCGAGGACGCTCAGTTCAATATGCTTCCAAGAAATCACATTCTTCCTGTTTCACTGCATGCGTGTGACGTCAGCACTTTTTTATTCATGGAAAATACTGCAATAAAATTAGACCTTACTGCCTGCATTTTTTATTCATTATATGTCTGTATGTAAATCAAACAATGCAGTAACCTAATTAATGACCTTGATTACTGAATGAAACTTGATTGAGTATTTTTAGTAGTTTTAGAATGTTACCTGAATATTGAATACTGAATAATTTTTTTACTAAAATAACTTGTTAACTAAAACTTGTTAAATAAAGTCGTTACTGTACTGCGCTGGAAAACAAATGCCAAAAAGTTACTGTGCTTCTTTATCAACAGTACTCAGTACTCATGCATTACCACTAATATGTTCAGATTCAGAAAACTAATTTCTCCCAAAGGGCAATTCATTTGTAGCTCCGTAGCATTGTATTGACTCATCAAATAATTTATAGCACACATTGCAGCAAATTGCAATACTTTTTGTGATGGTAAAGACTCCTTTTAATAAGCTGAACAGGAGCAGGAGTAAAGGGGAAGAACAGGGGGCACAGGAGACGTTCGTGATCGGAGGAGCTTCCACAGGGAGTGGGCAGCACTTCTGCACCCTGGTGTGCACACAGCCTCTGTTCAGCCTCTGAGCTGGGTCTAACAAGAATGCATTATGTTTTGAGAAAGTAACTACTACTAGATTACCTGGGGACACAAAACCAACACTTTAAGTAATCTGAGTACTCTAGGGATGGGCTAAACAAGTCACTTTTGCTTATATCCTGAAAACCAAGTAATAATAGTATGGCAAGTATCACAATATAGATACAGATACAAATTAGTTTTGTATTACAATTGAATGTCTGGCCATGACAAAGCCCCTGTGACATGATTATAACAATAAATGGGGCCTTTAAACATGTTTACATTACATTTTCTTGTTCTACCACTCCATATACACAGGAGTCAGGACAATTATGTACTTTCCTAAAGCAGACATGGGAATGTAGCACATCGCTCCTATGAAGGGAGCAAAAGAGCACATATTATGTTTAGATTGAAAGCACCATAGAGAACATTGCGCTCATGTAATGACTGCCAATGAGGGAATAAGACAAGGCCCGGTTGATTGAATTACCTCAAAAGGCTGTATGGGAACCACTGATATTTAATAATAAACAGGCCCATATACACTCAGCCAGGATTGTTCCGGCGTGATGCACCATATATTTCAGCTATTGACTTTAACACAGCTCTATTTGTGGAAACACAGATGGGAACAGATGTACAAACAGACTTGCAAACATAACAAACGGCACACAACACAAACGCTGCCTGGTGCACAAATTGTCTGGTGTTTAGAGGGATGTTGAGTTTCCGCACCTTGACATGATAGAAGAGGGGCTTTTAGGGCTTTTGTCTAAGTGCCTGGATTACACACTGAACAGTTGCTCTCCAGAGAATCGAGCGTGGCATCTCTTTTAAATGGTTAGTGACAAATGAAAGAGATTTATACTAGTTTTAAAGTAATCCTCCTGGGCCACGCAAAGTACTGCTGCAATTAGTATATTGATGAAAACAGGTAAGTGCTACACAATTGCGCTGACTGTGGTCAAGACCAGTATAGATTCATTAGATATTATCAACAGTGACAAGGCAATGGTTTTGCACAAATGGGAGCACCACATTAGCACTGTACAATTAACAGTAACAAAATCTAAACTTTTAAAAACAGTGGTTGTCAAATATGTCACCATATATAACAAAATTACATTTTTACATTGAGGGGTGGTTGGTTTCTCTTTTAACTTTTAACTTCAACTAACTATTCTTATAATTGTATGTGTTGTATGCATAGGTTGTGCTGGTGTGTTACATTTGTACTTTTGTTGATTGTTGCTGTTCTTTTCCATCAACCTGCCAAACAACTGAAGATGGTGTGAACAATAATCTCAATGTATTTATTTCATACTTAATGCTCGCTACAGTTAAAATGCAAATGTTCTGCTCAGTAACCTTGGATCATGCTTGCTACTACAAACTGCAGAAACTCCGGAAAATTTTCATGGTCAAACTATCAGCTAAAGATAACATTTATAAATGGACTCGCAGACCCTCAGACTCTGAGATACTTTTTACCTGTGTGTAACCCTTATGCTCTGAATCAGTGCTGTAACGTCAAAGGAGTGTAGTGTGATTACCATTCCTCTGCGCCTGTTCTTTGCAAGATAGAACAGAAATCAGCAATGGAAATTAGCCACTATAATCTGGCTGTAATCTTTACATATTTATATTTTAAATGTTCATTAATATGTGCAGTCCCTTTTTGTCCCCATTTCTGTTGCTATCAGATGTCAGTCAGTATCATATAATATAACATTGTTGATATACTAATTTATCAACAAAAAACATCTGAGCATTCATAGCTGAACCACACAGAGACAACACAGGGAATATTCAGATGACGGTAAACCTCAGGGTTTAAGACAGCATACATTACCTAGTCTTAAATCTCTTTTGTCCACATCTCTGTAGTCAGAGAGCAGCAAAAGGGGCATTTAACTCTTCCACACTTCCACAAAGCATTGATTACAGCAGATGGATAAGGCCACCGAAGCAAGCCAAAGTTGTCAATATGTGTTTTATTGCAAATACAATATATTTGGTGGGGATTCCAAACTGTTTTATGGGGGATTGGTTTTACCACTTTAGTGACACAAAGTGTCACCGGTCAGTCTCTCCCCTTTCCCCACACACGCACACACACACACACATACACTCACACACCCGCAGACACACACACACTTAGCCGTCAAAGTGCAAATGTCTTTCACATAAACGATCAGCAGACCTGCTCTATAAGCTGCCTCTCCATGCTCTAATCCTATTACTCACCCGAGCAGCTTTAGAAACCAGGAAGGCCAGAGACAAAAGTTGTACACAAGACGACATCATGACTACTGTCCTCTGGCCCCAGAGGCCACCGCATGGGCAAACGATGCATTACTCATCTTTTATGCACATTTTGATGATTTTGGAAACACATTTGCAGAGGTGCACTATTGAAGCAATCAAAATAATTCAAACAAAACTCACAGAATTTGATGTAGTAAAATATAATAATAATAATGATTTTTTCTGTATTACTGTGAGACAGGACTAAGGTGTGACAGGACTAAGGTCTGTGTCATCCTAGTGCTTAGTTTAGGTTGATATGATTTATGCATGTCCTCATGATTAAATCAAAATGCTAGGCTATGTCTAAAAAGTACTTGAAAAGAACATTACCACGTCATCAAATATCTAAGTATGACCTAATACTATTTGACTCATTGGTGAGCTCATCATAACAAGTCATATGGACTATTTTCAGACAAAAACTGCATCTTTAACCCCTCGTTTCACTGGCTTTTTGAAAAGATATATTAATTAGCCTGACTGGCTGAGCTCTTTTATTTGGCCTCTATATCTATTGAGACAGAGCTGATCTGTTAAATGTTTTTAAAGTCTTCATTTTCCTGCTGGTCCAGATAGAAGCACTGAGGAGTAGGTCTCCATTGTAAGGAGTGTGAGCTACTCCTCTGCTAATGACACTGTTTGGGTTTGAACTGATAAATAAAACATCTATAATATTAAGACTTGTGTTGTGAACCCTGCAGAGAAACTGGAACACTTATTATGTTTGTTACATTAAACATTTATATGAAAAATAATTCATAATCACTAAAACATAACACAGCACAGAACTTTATGATCTCTTCTTGTTTTAAGACTGATAAAAAAATACATTTTATACAATGTGTATGGTATTGTACTAATAATAAAATACAAAAAGAAATGAATTAATCTGTAGATTATAAAAAAGTAAAATTATGAAATCTAATCTAGTGTATGTGATTACCATAATGCCACCATGTCCCCTTACTTACTCACTTAACAAATTGTAATTTGTTATACAGTCTTCTAGAGTTCGAGAGACAGCCTTGTCCCACAGCACAATGTCTACATTCAAAGTTCACATGGTATAAAGTTTGTGTCTGCCAATTCTATGTTAAATGTATGAAAATATTTGATGTGGGGGTTTGCAGTGGAGGTGCCATGGTTACTGGCCTTATCAGGTTGGAGCAGGTCTCTTTGAGGCAGCTGTATTCACCAGATCAATTTAGAGGACCAACCAACCTCTGGCGCTGGAAATAGACATGAGCAAATCCACCCCTGATAAAATACTGCTGCTTATATGTAGCTTAGAGCATGAGCAGCTCTTACTCCAGCCCAATTAACACAGCGGCAAGTCTGTCATATTAAAGGTAATCCAACAAATGTAATTTTCTCAAAAGCCATAACAATTAGGTCATGCAGGAAATTAAACATGTTTGTGATTGAATACTTAAGGGGGTGACTGATTCTTAAGCAAACTCACCAATATAAGATTCAGTGCAGTATGCTGAGTATCTCAATTCAATTATCAGACACAATATCAGTCCAAGATGTGGAGACACTGGTATGGATGTCTTTTTAAGTCATATCAGACTGATGATATTGAAGCATAACATCTTTATTTGGACTTTTTAGCTTATCAGTTATTAGCTTTAAATCTTCAGCTAAGGTCAACATTTTGTTTTGGTCAATCTACTGACTAAAAATACACAAAGCTTTATATTAACACTTTAATACGAAGAGATAAAAGCACTACATGTGATACAAATCTCTCTCAAAGGTTTGTATCAAAAAAGGACCTGTGGGTGAATTTGTAGATAATTTAAATGACATAATTTGAACAAAATCAACAACGGCCCTATACATTGGCCCAAAAATCACACAGAAACATTAACAGACCTTATTGGCCATCGGCTGCTCTTGATTCTAAACAATTAGTATCACCATCAACCACGCCATTGGTCGATCAGTATTATTTACCCCAATGTATTACTGTGGTCATCTAATATTAAACTGTAGAAGAAGGCATTGGTGGCAGAGGGCTGAGGACATTAGTGATGATGCAGGGAAATGTCCGTCTACTCTCAGGCCTCTCTAATGCATCAGAGGCTCAGAGACAGTGTGACAGTGCGAGTGATGGCGGGGTCATTACTCCGACCAGCTTCTGTCCTCAGTCTTCTCAAAGAGCCAATTATTCCTGAGTTTGACAGATTCTTGAGATTATAAAATAGGACCCAACCTTTTATCCACCATGTGTGGTTGTTTCTATTTTGAGCTTTAACACCCTGAGGTATACATTGTAATGGCAATGGCCTAAGCACCACCGGGGACAAAGTGAGTGAAAATTTGATCCACAAACTAAATTGATGTTACAGCCACAATAAATACCCAAGGGGCACTGAACTAAGTGGTGGGTTTTGTGGCAACAACAAAAGCCATTTCAGGTGGATTTATGTGAACATGTGAGGAGTACTGGAAAAATACACTGTCAGCATTAAGCAAAAGGTAATGAGGAGGTATGTTTTCTTTAAAGGGCTATCATACGTATATGTGGAGTCCCACTGAACCTATTAAAGAGTAGAGTGTGAAAGTGTTTCTTCAGTGCAGCGCAGGCTTGACCTCAGGGACCTGCTTTAGCCTCACATAACCACAGGCCCAGGTTACACCTCTAGCAGATGACACCATTAATCTGGACACAACAAGCCTGCCCCATCTGCCGCACAGTCGAGCAACAAGAGGCACCAGGATGGCTCTCACTCCTCAATGAATACTAATCTCTCATCTCAGGCTGATAACATCCGCCGTCACAGCCTAACACACACATACACACACACACACACGCACACGCACACACACACACAAACACACACGCACACACACACACGCACACACACATGTTGAGTCTAAACTGCTCTGGTCCCAGGTCATTTTACCTGTAACTGATTGCAGGTACAGGCTGACTGCAAACCAATCCACACCTATGACACATAGAAAAAAATCCCATTTCCTATGGCTCTTTGATAAAACAGGACTATAATCTTCTAACGTCTTAGTGAAAAACTCATCTTCTGTTCTGACAGCCCATTTCAGCAGTACCACAAAGTCCAGAAAATAAAGCTTTTCCGAACCAGGGAATTTCACGTTTAAAGTGAATGTTTACACTTCCATTTGGGTGTATCTATCCATTTACACTTAGTTCTTATTTATTAGGCACATTTCATGTTTACACATTATACTCAGTCAAAGTGATCTTGTGAGATCACAGAAGACTGCACTCTAATAGACTGTGCAAAAGCCCATGGCCACACAACTGTATAGGATATGGTCTTTAAAAATGCCCGCTGGCACAGGCTCACTAAACTTTTCTACTCCTACTGGTTTGTGTTTAGTGGTTCCACAAACAATCCAGACCAGCTGTCACAAGAATCTTCTGGTGAAACATGGTAATACATCATCTTTTACCTATGATTGTGTAATTTAATAAGAATTAAAGACGAATATCTCTAAGCAGTTGGCAACCTTATCCCCCACAGCTCTTTCCAAATCCAGGCTTTAAATCAGCCATTTTCTCTCACAGTATTCACATTTATTACAGACTTTAAGACGTTACAATGTAATGTGGCATTATTTTCAGTAAATACATATCATAAGGTTGACAATCCATTGCAGTTAGTTCAGAGAGATCTGCATAAAATGACGATAAGTCCAATATTCAAGTTAGCATTCTTGCATGTGTGTGGGCAGAAGCCTACTCTCTGAAGTTCACCCACTGGTTTCTACCAGTGCAAAGGTCTCATTTAAAGTAGGAATGGACCTCATTAGTGTGTGCCATTTCCCAGAGTGCACCTGGACTAAACCATCATGACCCTTGCCTACGCCTACAGCGTAAATGACATAGTGTGTGATGCATCACTCACAGGCGGCGATCAGCCCATGCTCATTTGAGGCATAACTTCATCAGGTGTGTGAGGGAGAAGGTGCTGGGTCGAAGGGGAGAGCACTGACAGTCTAATTGGCAGCACTGAAAGACTCCTCTGGTCTGTGCACTAGTCCAGGCGACTGGTAACCGCTGACGGATCATTAGTCCAGAAAACTGGCTTCATCAGTCACTGCTGTTTTGTGCTCAAATAACACAACATATCTCCACAGTGTATTTACTTTACACATTTCAGTCCCATAAAGTAAAACATTTAATCATGGTATGTTTGTCGATAATGACCCAAGTCATGTGTCATTGTATAAACTGAAATAAATATGTTTGTGGTCTAGCGGTAATCCTATCTTCATGTGTTAATTGGGCTATTAAAAGTGTTTTTTTCACATCATGTCCAGTACTGCCTGGTGCAGTATACTCACATAGGTTTGTTCAGAGAAACCAGCAGCAGTTATTCTAACTGGGGTGAGCAGGTTCGGAAGTTGAACCATTAGTTGGACACTATCTGCACTAATTATCAGATGTGGAGATTGTGGCCCACTGTATGCTTTTCTAGCCCTGAGAGGCTTGTGGTACAAAAAAATACAAATGCCAACCAAACAATAATGCTCTTCTCAGCATGTGGGACACATCAGAGGAAAATAACTGGATCCTACAGAGAGGGATGTGACAGTGGTGGTTACGGTTCATCACAAAGTATAACTCTAAATAGCCCTTCAGACCTTAAGGCTACATGTATGTCCTATTGTACTATATGAAAGCAAACACAGCTATTACATGCTGCTGGAGATTAAAAATGAATTCAAGTTATTTTAAAGGTAAATAATGTTTGACTCCTCAAAACATGGCTGGTCCAGAAAGATTAAAGGGAAAGAAAATATGTGCTGTTGATGCACTAAGAGCGAGGTCTCAGACTTCAAAGGGAATCGTTCTCAAAGCAAAACGCTGACAGATCTGGCAACAGAAGGGTGACCGTATTTTTAAAATGTTTTTTTTCCTCTTTTGGTTTTGGTTGATATTTTAATGTTATTTTTATGTTCATTCACATCTCCATTTGAATGAATGAACAAGCAATGATATACTTTTTTTTTTTTTTTTTTTACAATACTGTGTTGAGTGAGATTATTTAACATAAAGACACAATTGTAAATATAAAATTCTATCACTTTTCAATCACAGTGTTAAAGGTGCAATATGTAACTTTTCTGATGAAGGGTCTATTATTCAATTTGCTGCCTATTTGTCTCATAGAGATGTTATTCCTTTGCTTAGAATTTTTCCACAGTAACTGTCTTGCATTTACTTAATTACAGGTGGTGATATTGCTAAAATAATTATCTTGAAAATTGAGCTGTAAGATTAATCACAAATTAAATCTCAATTTGAATGGACACAATTAGCTAATTACAAAAACACTGTAATTTTTAAGTACCTTTAGAACCAAACCGTGAATCACAATTGCGATACAAAGTTCCAAATCAACCTATTGGAAAAACACAAAAATTTACTCTGACTGGGCTGAGAGCTCCCAAATCATTCTCCATGATTTGATCTGTAATTCGGCCTTGTGGTGTAATAAGCTTAAGTGTATAAACATATATACTTAAATAAGTCAATACTGTGGAACACTGTCGGCAAAGCAATAGCATCTCCATGAAGCAGGTGAAGAAGAAGCTGCATGAAATACTTAAAACTACATTAAACTGTTGTTCATGTAATGTCATGTTTAATTCCATATCCATCCACACTAACAATTCCAGTGCCCTGTATGTTGTGAGGCCAATTATTATGACTCAGTTTTACAGGAGAAAACCTTTAGCAACCAAAGGGCGAAGTGCCGTCA
The DNA here is from genome assembly GCF_026225935.1 of Boleophthalmus pectinirostris. NCBI lineage: Eukaryota > Metazoa > Chordata > Actinopteri > Gobiiformes > Gobiidae > Boleophthalmus > Boleophthalmus pectinirostris. Next base: position 16,084,988 of record NW_026571541.1, read on the forward strand.
GTTTAAGTCTATAACCTCCGCGGGGGTCTGCAGTGCCCGGTTAATACTAGACTCTGCACTGACCGCTCAATTAGGCTCCCTCATCAAACGCCAGACAGAGGTACACACCGTCAGCCTAACAAATGCAATGGGCCATGAAAACGCAGACAGTCCAATGGTCGGACCACCTCACACGAATGTAGCTCAATAAAGTCAAGACATATAGAAACACACTAATGGCTGAGGTTCATTGCAAGTGACCGCTGCCTTGGCACTGCAGGTAATAAGGAAACAACTAGATAAAAGTGTGCAGCCAAGCATAAATGGTTGTTATTATGATATGCCTTGGTTTTAAAATAAAGTAAATTAATAAGTAAAACATACAATATACAGGTATCAAGAAATAAGCAAACATTTCTAACTACATTTGTTCAATATGAGATTTAAGATTTCAGGTTTAGTTGTTCAATGCTGTGCCACGTCATATACTGTACAGACATGAACTGATACTAATATCGGATATCGACGTTGATATTTAACATTTTCATAGACTGGATATCAGTTCCAAGATATCTGTTTGGTCAATATCCTATTTTGGTGTATAAATTTGTGTAATGAGACAATTTACTAGACAATATTGGTCCAAAACACCTTGTAATACTTTTTCAAGTTGCTCTGTAGATACTTTAAATGATATATCATTTTTTTTCACCATACATCTTATGTGTTTAAAGGAAATAAATTCAGTCTCTGCCCTAGTAGCAGTTGATATCGATTTTAGCCAGATTCCAAAAGCCAAATTATCAGCCTTAGAAGGATTTAGAAAAAAAAAAAAAAACAATAATAAAGAAATGAAAAAGTACTTACCAATAAAACAAATCTAACGTATAATAACTCAGTGCTGTGTATTTTTGCAGGAGTGAAATGAATGAAACTGTCAGTGTCCTGTCTTAGTGGTGCCGACACAGCAGGTGAACACAGAGGGGAGCACTGATCTGCCATCTTCTGTATGTTACTATAACTCTATGGGAGCTTAATCTATGTATGCTGTACCCATAGAGAAAAAACAATAACTCTGACCTCACAAACGCATCAAAATATAATGCACTTCAGAAACCAGTAGAGCTACGTATTAAATCAAAATTTTATCGAGGTTCAAGATTTTGTTATTTCTAATTGTCAATGATCCAGTCGTATTGTTTATGTTCTGGAAATGTTTGTTTTTAATAAGACCAAATAAAACTGAATAAGAAATTGGTTGGTATGATATTTTATGACAATCAGCACCAGGCTGGGTGGTCATTTTTACTTATTTGCCTTATATGTTTTAGAGCATGACTTTGGTTGTCCTTAGATCACTTGATAAGCTGGACTGTTGTCACTTCACTGGCTAAGCTTTGCAGTCAAATCCATGCACCCTACTGGGATCTCTGAATCTTTGGATGTCAGGCCATCTCATTTCTTGTTAAGCTAATCATGCAATACATAATCAGAATTACCCTAAGCCCTGAGTTATTTGGTGAGAATGGTATAGCTACACGCAAACAGCTGCTTACACACCACGAGCCAGGCAGCTCATTACAGACCAGCCATCAACTGTGTACAATCTGAGGACAATTTATAAATGTCATCACTGCAACAGCCAAACAGAAAGGCAAGGAGATAAGAGGCTGCCAATGGCCTAGCCAGCTGACTCCTCATAACACAGTGCAATAGAATAGATATTTTTTAATAAATATTATTTTTGAGTGGGGAAAAACAAATAATCCACCTTTGCTTTCAGTGTGCCATGTGTACAGTAGTTTAATACTACTTAATACTTGGGTCTCTGTAGTCATGTAAAGTAGGTGGGAAATTAATACATTTTAAGGACATCTTAAAAAGTACAAATTTGTACAGGTGCAGTTTTTAAATAATAAACACTCAATATGTAACAACAAGTGTGGGTGTAGTGCACCTATATCAAATTACTGTATGAATCCATACACACAATATCAAAAATACTGGAGGTAATGAAAGCATGCATTTTTTCAGTTGGCTGTTCTACGTGAATTGGGAATTCAAAGTGAGGTTTCTAAAAGGACACGGGGATTCCTTTTGTGTCCTCATCTTTGGATGACAGTTGGTTTGAACCCAATCGATCCTGACATTAAGATAGGGTTTGTAACAATCTCTGATTTTCACACTAAAGAAAGCCAACATCTGTGAAGAAGTGAAGCAGGAGCACAGCTGACAGCTACTAGATTGGCCAATTCAGACAAGCCGAAGGGGCTTTGGGAAATTGCTGTGGGACTGAAAAGAGCATGTGGCAATAGGAAAGGCACAAATTAACAGCATTTAACCCAAACATTAGTAATTAGACTATGATGTCATTGGGTGTAAATGTCTTGTACAGTGTATCCTGTGAGGATAGAGGTGACACTTTAGCATTCAGAATCACAGTTTAAAGCTGACAAAGCAATTAAAGTTTATTCAGCACCGTTATGACTAAGTGCAGGCAGTGATAATTAATGTAAGATGTTATTATATTTGACCTTAATAGTTTCATGACCCACATCCGAAATCTGACATGTGGAATTTCTGAGCTGAAATCGTTAAAGGACATCCTGCTCTTTCAGGTAGAAATTTCATAACGCCAGTAACCTTCAAAAGAAACCAAAAACGAATAACATTTAACTTTCCAGCGTTTCAGGGCATTCAGCCATGCGAATACATAATTCTTCCTTTAGAAAGAACAGTCACTGAGCATGGAGACCTCAGGAAAGACACAAAAACTGCTAAATGACAGCATTATTCTATTTTAGGCAACACACTGCATTTATTTCTATTATTTAAATATATATGTTTTTGCAAAACTACGTCTAGATCTAGAAGGCGTCTAAAAGTTTATTATTAGGCGCTCATTACAACTTCCAACATCGTAATTAACAATGAATGACTACGCGCCAACTTCACGTGAGCAGGCGCACCTTGCACCTACAGCTGATTTTCACGCGACTTGCGGCTTAATTACGCTGAGTAGTTTAATTAGCTTACCTTGAATAATCCACATTAACATCAGCACGGCTCCAAGTCTCTTCTTTATCCCCATGGTGCAACATTCACTTGACTTTATCTTCAAAGTTCTCTCCAAAACACTCAACTTGACAAACTGCCGCCACCTCCGCTGTCTGTCTCGCCTTTCCCTCTTCTTCGCCTGCGTAATTGTCTTCAGGTAGCAATTAGTGCGCGGCAGAAAGAGTGAGAGAGAGCGGTAAAAGCGGCACACTTTTTCCTCATCACGCTGAAAAGAAAAGCTGCTCTATACTTCTAAACATCTCAAACCTGCGCCTCTCTCCTCCATTTCACCTGCACACGGTAAATGTAAGACGTGTTCTACTCGTGGGTGACACTTGCAATAGTAGCCTGTGCCACTGTGCTGCTGCTAGTCCCGCGCTCCCGTGGGTGTGTGTGCGCGTAAAGGACATGAATCCACCTGCACTAGAGCCAGCTGCTCAGTGGCGCCCCCTGGCTACAGAGCTGTGATTGTGAAACAGGAGGCTACTTGACCGCACTTGTCCCTGGGTATGCTCGTTTTGCCAGACAATTTTTGTGACTGTGAGCATATTATGAGGTCAGGTATTAAACCTTTTAATTTCCTAATTTTCACGAGTGTGTGGGGTCAATGTTTTTTGTTGTTGTTGTTTTAATCTAGTTTGGGAAACCACTGGTCACTTCTGCGAGCCCAAATCTGTTCGAAGAGAACCTCATGGGAGCCAAGTTATACATTGTCAGGTAGGAATTACGTCGTATTCTCAAGAAGTTTACATTTAATCACATTTTTACAGCAGGGATCAGCAAATTATTTTTCTTGAAGGCCACAATTGGGTTATCTGCATGTTGTGTAGGACCTATTTTTTCGACTGGCACTAGAAAAGACAATCCACTAACTAAATTAAGTTATTGAATAAAGCCGTTGCACATACCACACAAATAAGATCACCTATTTGTGTTTATTCTGCATGTTTAAAAGCCCATGACTTTCCTCCTGCTCAGTGCTTCTGAAAACATGCCCCGCTCTTCTCCCATGTGCTTCCTGACCTCCAGCTCCACAAAGCCACTGCACTGCTTCTTACTTTGCCTTAGTAGCCTACTACTTTAAGCACGATTAATTCCAGGTTTAATCCCATGTGAGTCAGAGCATTGGATGGAACATAAATGCCACACTTCCTCCAAAACCTCAAACAAACTTACACAGTTCATGGTGAAATTTGACGACCCAATTTTAAATATAGGTTCATTTAGTGTGCTGCAGGTGTTTATTATAGGTTAGATCACATATGTTGCATGGCCGTGGACTATTATGCTCTATTACCTAAGTCTCCTCTCAGCACACGGCATGTTTCAGAGTTTGTGTGTGTTTCAGAAGAGTATTTGATCACTTGAGTAGTTGACAATTAGTTCAATAACTGATTAGCTGCGATTAATTGATTAACTTTGTCCCTAATGCATTGTGTACAAATATTATATAGGATCTGAGTCTTTGGTGGTCTTCACCAGTAACTTTTCTCTGATTCTTCATTGCCTTTGGCTCAGCAGAACATCCTGTTCTTGTGTGGTACCTGGTATCTGTGTGCCTCTGTCCCCCAAATAGGTCAGTCCTGCTTCCATTTGATTCATAGTGAGTCTGATATTTAAGACAGGAAACCTAACTGGAGAGAATCACTGACTGATTGTAACTTGTAAGCATGAAACGTGCCTCATAAATTCTAACTAGGGGTGTGCAAAAATATCAAAATATCTATATATTGTATCATTTAATGTGATGATACAGTATCGATATCGTGGGCTGCTGTATCGATATATCGCCAAGAGTATTTTAAAAAAAAATTTTTTGTATATTTTACTAAATTATTTTGTGACAGCTCCACAGTCTTGTTGCTTGTTCAGAGAAAGGAAAGTTGTTTATGCAACACATGTAACATTTTCACTGATTTGATGATTTAAAATGTATGTTTCATATTCACTTGGCACAAGAAGAGATTTAATAAAGACTTTTAGTATCACAGCCATGATTTAGCCTTTATTTTTATCGAACCGTGTTAAATTGATTTGAAATATATCGTATCGAATCAAAAGTGCACCGTATGGAGATATGTATTGTATCGCGGCCTTTGTATCGAGGTATGTATCGTATCATCAACTTTATACCCAGCCCTAATTCTAACAATATCCTAAATAATTTCCTATTTAAAAACACATTAATTTTAAGAGGGTGGAAAACACATCACCTAAATTATATCCAAATACTTCAATTTTGATTTTTGGATCCAATGTAATGTAAAGAGTTGTTGAGCACAGCTAACAGTTTGTAGTTTCATTAGGGATTTCTCTAATCTTCTTTCTGAGTGTTGCATATCATAGAGGCTTTAAAATAATAATAACAACAAGTCTCAGAACAGAGACCATCTTTTTACCTGTAAAGTCTCCTCAGTTATGTAGCTTTTGTGATGCATTAGAAGCAGCCTGAATCTAGAGGAGCTCACCATCGCAGCTTTGGTCTCAATGGAAAACAATGCGCTTATACAAGAGAACAGGAGCTGCGCTGGGATTTTTACATTGTAATGTAAGTCGCTGCCCGGGCTCAGCTCACAATAAATGGGTCGTCAGGTAAAATATTAATGTAGGTGGGTCGATGCCTTGTATTTTTAATGGAACATAATGGATTTATTACATGGTATTAAGCCGCACGTGTTTGGTGAGAGCATTGCCTTCATATACAATGAACATTTTAAGAGACAATAGAAAGCCTCTCTGTAGTATTGAAAATTATGCTTTTTTTGTTTTTGCATGCTTCAGTAGATTTAAGTCTGACAGGCAGTTACACCTCTCACTTATTTATGACGTTCGCTTTTTGCACTACCTGCTGTCCTTGTCCTCTTCGATTGTTGTTGGATTCTGAGGTCATATCTGGCGACTGTTCTATGGATGAGTGACTTTTTGAGGTTTAACTTTAAATGAAAAGCTATCACATTATTGTATCCATGCAAAGGTTAAAACCTTTATGATCTTGTGGTGTGTATCTATTAAAGTTAATTGCAGTATGTTTCAGTGGTAAGCCTGATATGTATCTTAGAGTGGTAAAGTGGTTGTTTTATAATTTAAGGTTGGCTGTTCATTCCCAGCTCTGATTAAAGCATACTGCCATTGTGACCTTTGGCAAGACACCACTTAGTGAGGATAGGAAGTGAATAGTGCTTGGAAAAACTTGGAAAGCAATTCAAGAATAGGGGTGTGTAAAAATATTGAAATATTAGTATATTGTATTGCCTAAAGTGATATAGTATTGATATCGTGGGCTGCTGGATCGATATATTATATTACCAAGAGTATTTTTTGGTATATTTTACTCAATTATTTTGTGACAGTGCTACAGTTTTGTTGCTTGTTTAGTGGAAGGAAACTTGTTTATGCAACACATTTGACATTTTCATTGTTTTGATGAATAAAATGGGTGTGTTTCATATTCACTTTGCACAAGAAGTGGTTTAACAAAGACTTTTAGTATCATATTCATTATTTAGCCATTATTTTTACTGAACCAAATTGATTTGAAATATATCGTATTGAATTAAAAGTGCACTGTATCGAGATATGAAGCGTATCGTGGCCTCTTCATAATGATACCCAGCCCTATTCAAGAAGATATATATATATATATATATATATATATATATATATATATATATATATATATATATATATAATATATATATATAAACACTGAGATGTTTACTGAAATGTGGATTTTTGTGGTGAGAAGTAACATGAATGATTTTGATAAGGTCTTTAAAACCTAGAAAACTTTAATTTGCACACATTCCACATCAATCTTTTGGTTTAAATTACCAACTCAACTGGAACTTAATCCAGAAAAAAAACAAACTAGACTTTACCTGAACTAAATGTAAATTTCCTTTTGATCAATAAAGTATCTATTTATCTTTTCATCTATCTATTTAGACACTAAACTAAACTTATAAAACCAGTTTTATAAGACTGTGTATAAATGACTGCATTGACATTTGCCCTTATTGGGTTTTGGTTTAACATTAGTTCAGACCTTGTTTGGTTCTGTTCTAGTCCAGCATTTAGTCACAGTTTAGTCCCAGTTTGATGTGGCCTATGTGTAATCTCCCTACATCATGTCTACATTCGCACTATTGTGAGCTCAAACCAGGACAAGAGTAAATGCCTTAAGATCTTAAAATAGACTGCACTACCTTTGACATTAGTTACATCTGTCTGTCACATGTGATGTAGTGCAAATATGTCATCTTATACATTATGAGCTGAATGTCACTGGCATGGGTGAATAATTGATACTTGTTCCAAAGTGTGAAGAAGTGCTGATACATAAAAAGGCACAGCTCACGTGTTCAGGCCTTTTCACCCCATTTCCTTTTCAATAAGCCACATTTGCAGGTACCAACATTTATAAATTAATTCAGCAAAAAGATTACGTCAACTGCTCTTTCATGTGGCTGACACGTGAAAATGGGTGCAGAAAATACTGACTTTAACAAAATCTAATCTCTTGTGGAATTTGCGGTTAGACAAGTTTTACGGTTTATTCAGTATCTATGATTTGTGACAGTTTGTGTGGCTATCTTTTAAAATGAAAAAAATGCACTCCCTTTTTCTATCTGAATATGTCCATTGTTAGCACACAGAAGTTGGTGGAGATGCTCTTATCTGGCTGCCAGATGGAAGATGGTTTCAGCCTTGAGAGTGCACTTCTGTTTTAGTTTCAATGTGCACTGTATTTGACAGTGGGTGTATTGAAGGCTACATCACAACAACAGTGTTTTGTCATGCGTAAAATACTCACCAAACGTGCTTTACCAAATACAGCGATCACTATTGAGAATGACAGAAACAGGTCATAATGGGTCATGGGTCATTTATTTTGGGGTTGATCCAGATGTGTAGATTCAGGAGTGTTGTGTTATTTGTTTTGAATGTGGATGTACAGTGATACAGATTTGACTGAAAATTTGTCAGAAAGTGTATTTGGGATAGGATATAACTTTAGATGATTACACTTCAAGTTTCTGTTCTTTCAATTTTCACCAGGATTTTAAAAGTGTTTAAATTATAAATAATATACTCAATATCCTAATTTTGTATATTTTTTTAATCTCCCCATGGGATCAAGTATCAATTATTATTATCTTTTTTTTTTTTTTTTTTTGGTTTTAAACGTCTCAGCCACCAACCAGATGGTATGCTGAAGGTAAAGGTTGAGCATATACTGTTGGTGTGTCCCTGAGCAAGACAAGTTTTTCTTTTTTAAAACTACAATAAACAATAGGATCATGTCCATTGACTTCCTGTTCCAAACCACAGAAGCAAGGAGCAGATTTTCATTTTGAAAAGAAAGACAGAAGTTAAGAATCTAAACACATTACACTGTTACCGAACTAGTTGATACAACTGGGATAAGCAAAAACAATTAGACATAAAATGTTTTTTCCAATGAAAGTATATACAATAATACAGTACACTGTGTACAAAGGTGTGTTTCTAAAAAGTGTATAGTAGCCTAATCCACAACTGAAAGATAAGATAAGATTTTACTTAAAGTTTACTGACACATAAAAAACACAATACATGACAATATGAAATGTTACTTCCTAATATTCAGCTCAGTTACAATATGCCCAGACCAAATCTATAACACAGGAATCAAGGGCACAAGAGCACTCTGAACCGTTCTTGGCAGCAGATTCTTTTTAGCAAGTGTGTGCCCTCTAGTGGTCAGAATATAAAACGCTCACCTCTCACCTTCACTGAACCAGGCTGTTGTCGCCCATAGAGGGGATTAGGGGGAGTTTGAGAGGCTGTGAGCTGGGTGGGCAGCGGGCAGGTCAGCAGTCCCTTGCAGGGCTAACACAAATTGACAGACGATCATTCACACTCGGACTGGTACCTGTGGGGAGAGGAGGCGAGTGTGTGACCTGCATGGCTTTGTGGGGAAGAAAACAGCCAGAGGACACCTATGTGAAGAGGACAGGTTCTGAGAGGGGAGTGAGTAATGTCACCACTGCCCACTACCACTGAAGTGTGCAAGGATGTAGCAAAACATAACTGGACAGGAACTGTATAGTGATCATATAGATTTTTGTACACATCGCTAACAGACAGATCTGTAGCAATAAAAGCTGTATTGACCTATTGTTCAATATATGATAGATGGAACAATATATTTTTGGATCCATATTTATTGTGCAGCAATTTTCTTTGTACAAGTGCCAAACTTTTTGTTATTTTTCTGAACTACGATGAAATCTGAGCTTTAGAGGGTTGAATTATGAACTTCTATAACTTCTATAACTCGTTATAGCAGACCTGAATATTGTACAGCTCCCGGGCCACATACAGCCCTTTGGTTGACTCTGACCGGTCCATTTAAATGTTTAAATTACAAAATAAACATTTTTTTAAATGACATTTTTTGTAAGGCAACCTCACTTTTTCATTGCTTAGTCATAATATAAACTCTTACCAGTCTGACCAGCTTGCCAAAACAATGCTTTTTACTGCTTTGTATAAAGAAATACAATTAATATTATGCAGAAGTGAGTTAAGCATTTTGGCCCTCCACAATATTTTCTACTTCTCATATGGCCCCATGGATAAAAGAATAGCCCACCCCTGCATTGTAGAAACAAACTAACTGCTTAACTGTTGCATTCTTTGATTTATTTATAGCAGCTCGTGTTTTTTTGATTTGGTTTCATTATTATCATTTAATGTCTATATTTACTTCAGCAATAAATCACACTTCAAAATTTGCTATGTTGTCAGGCCAACCAGCACATTAGCCATAATGAATTTTAAGAATGGAAAGTAATCGAAAATTGCTGATTGTTGTAGATGTGTTGATGAAAGGATTTTGTCGTGTGATAAGACAAAGGAAAATAGTGCCTTTGTGCATGTTTTAGCTGTTTAGCTGTGCTCATGACAGTATTTCCTAGAAACAGAGAAGCCTGTACCATTCAAAATCATCTTATTGCTGTTAATGATAATAATAGACAATAGTTCCTGAATACACATTTTGCATTTCTGAATGTGGTGTGAAATTTATGTCTGCTATTTAAAAGCAAGCTGTGTGTTTGTATGTTTATATGAATGGTGACATTTTAAGATCCACCTACACAGTCTTAAGTCTCCTCTTGTTCAGCACGACTCAAATAGAGAATGCTGCTTGTCCTTCACTAGATTCAAGTGACACTTTAGCCTGCTGTGACGCCCACTTCTACACAAATGCAGAGGCATTATGCATACAAAGAAATACTGAAGGTCAAAGCAAAGGAAAGATTCAAAATAAACTGAGTCAAATGTAGAAGTCCAACGTGTATTTTAAAGCTTTGGCAACCAAGAATGTATTCACTTCCATTTCCATATAGGTACAGCCAAATGATGTCATATGTAATCTTTAGTGTTTCATTCATCATCATGCTGAATTGTGGGCTTTCAGTGACTCTAAGCTTATGCTTTTGTCGATTTTGGGTAATTTGTCATGTTGAGATAATTAGACTTGTCAGAATAATTACTATATTGACTTATCGTCAATATTTTTAGCATTTCTTCTAGCTCAAACCTTTAAATGATACAGTATATTTTAAAATAGATTTGCAGAGATTATCCTGTTACTTGCTAGTGGCATATAATAGTTTCAATATTATTGTTCGTCTCAATATTTCTCTTAACCAATACATCATGCTTCAAAATGCGTTATCATGACAGGCCTAGAGATTTTTAGGACAGTATTGGAAAACAATGCATCCCATAAATGTTTTCTTTCACTTTTCTGTTGCTTAACACTAGCGTATTGGCTTTTTTCTGCCTCACAATACATTTGTTAAAGGAGAATTGTGTAACTTTTCTAGTAGAGGGCCCGTCAAATATTTTGATCCATGGTGATGTTATTGCTTTGTCTGGAATGTTTCACAGTATGGTATTAAACCCTTTTATCTTCATGGAGACCAACTCAGATAAAGTTACAGGTCAGGACTGTGGAGAGGCAACACAGCTCACAGTCAACTCACTTGTATTTTTTGAGCTATAAAACCACATGTAATTGAATAAATGTATGGCTGATCTGTTTAATGACATTGCGGAACATTCCAGGCAGTGCAATGACATATCCATAGAAACAAGCAGGTGACCGACCCCAAACAAAAAAGTTACATAGTGCATCTTTAAGATGTAAGTGGGCTTGTGTTTAAAAAAAAGTACATAAATACATCTAGTCTACATCAAGTCTACTTAAAGTACACCCATTAGAAATAGTTGCATCATAGTATTTGTAGAATTTTAAAGGAAAGAAAAAAAGATTTAGCTTCTCTCTTTGGCCTGTCTACAGCCCTGTCAGGCACAGTGGAGTTTAGTGATGCTGCAAGGGTCTGGAGAAGTATTCTGCTTGTGAAATCAGAGCTATTCATTCTCTCTGGACATTGACCGCCACTTCCTTCCTACATTTCCATTAAAAATGTAGGAGTTGCTCTGACACACTCATATTGTGCAGCAGGGACGCTCCATGCTGCTGTGACAGTCGGCCATGTGTGTGTGTGTCTACATGGACATGTGTGTGCTGGGTTTCTGCCACTTGTTTGGTGATATGAGCCCTGGGTGTAATGGGCCTTCTGTCATTTGTCACTCTTACCGACATTATAGGAGAGATTAGATTTGGAGGAGCATAAGGAATATGAGAATGACCTTGTCTGTGATTTTTGTTGGAGGTTTAGTATCATTGTGCAAGTGCAGCAGAATACCGCAGTGTGTATATGTTTCTCTTTAGGATCATCTTTTGAACTTCCCTTTGACAACGTGTGTAATGGGCCACTCAGTGCTTAGGACCATTGTTGTTGGTTCCTCTTCGAAGGCACAAAACACTGATAATTTGATCTTAATTGCCAATTTGTTTCACACTAGTGTTGTGCTTGTCTTACGCACTGTGCGATATTTAGAGTGGCTATGGCAACACAGAGTTGCTTACTATTGCAAAACATTGAGACAAAATGTATACACTCACTAAGAAGTCTGCTCAGTCCGTGTAAAACAACTCTATAGTAAGCCTAAATATTTGGATGATATGGTATTTTTCTTAAAGGTGCATTGTGTAACTTTTCAGGTGTAGGGACCATCACCTGCTTGTTTCTATGGATGCCATTGCACTGCCTGAAATGTCCCACAGTATGAGTGGGACATTACATTTATTCAATTATAGGTGGATTATCTGTGGAGTTGCCTCTCCACAGATCTGACCTGCATCTTAGTCTGGATTGGTCTCCATGAAGATAGAAAGCTTTAGTGTAATACCATACTGTGAAACATTTCCATGCAGAAAAGCATTTGATAGATCAAAGATAGGTACACAGTGCACCTTAAAACCTCAGTTAATACATTTAAAGATACATTACAGCACATTTCTGATGGATTACCAAAATATCCTCTGATTATAGTCTAAGATACTGCAAACTATTGACATATTCATTTTTGGTAATATTATGCACCTTGTTACCACTTAACTTGTCAACGCCATCCAGTTCTTTGTATCCCGTTAACTGTTGTTAATGTAGGCTACTATTATTGAAAATAGGATGTTTCAAGCGAAGGGAAGGTAAAAGTATTGCATAACCACTGCAAGCACCATCAGTTGTGTTGCTACTATTATTATAGTAACAAAGTAATAGTATGGAAGTTACAGCATCTATAATCTATTGTAGACTTGAGGCACGGCCACTTCCATTTTTACCATAAGCCTTCTACAATATAAGTGCTACAACTATCCATTATGACCCTAACTTTTCCTCTTAAATGCCTCCACTGGCACTCAGCTACAGTTCATGACCATAAAACATGATATTTGGTTGTGAAGGCAAAGTGCAGACCAAAATGTGTAGTCTATTTGTGCTCTTACAAGTCTTTATGCAAAGTGGTGCAATGGTAATTATGAACCAGTAGAGGACTCCCCTGAGCTTCACTTGGTCACACACTGCTAGCAGCGGGGCTTCAGCCTGATAGATATAATTTCTTCTATTCCATTCACTAGCTCTGCCTAAATTTAGCTTTTTATTGTTTCAATAAGAGACTCACAAGTATCAGTTTCAATTGAAGCAAAAGACTAGGTTCTGTCTTCCCAAAATTGTCTCTCTTTTTTGCTTTTCAATTCGAGGATTGAAACTGAAAATGCTTCTTGTACATTGCACACAGTAATTTGCATATTAATCATAGGTTTTCACTAGATATTCTTGCTAATGCTTTATTTACTGTGATACAGGTTTAAGACCGGCCGATGGTATACTGTCTCCTGTAGACCTGAAAATGATAGCCCATGATTTGGCATAAGTGGCCGCCTATTACAATTCATCTCCACTTGCATCGAGTCATTACTCATTGGACCTGTGCCAAATGAAAAGTCCTGCTCTCCAAGTGATTGATCTTAATTGCTCCACTTTGAATCTAAACATCTCTAGACATCAACTATATTTCTAGTTTCAGAGGCAGCAGTAAGCAAAGACTCCTCAGGGGCTCCTCTGGCTCTGTATAAACAACTCCCAATGTCACAGGGCCTTTTAAGAAGCTGATAAAGAGTACCCAGATTGCCCTATAAGTGGCTGTCGGTGCGGGCAGTGTCAGGGAGGTAATTTGTAGTGAGTGGAAGTCAGTAGGTTGCAGTTGACCGTGTACTGGTGTGACTCTTGCTCTATAAATAAGACGAGAAGCCCTCAACAAAAGGAAACAAAACCCTCCTTGTGTGACTAATGACTACTGTTGACGAGGTATCATGTCAGGTCAACAGCTCCGACCCTTGTGAAATGTAAGACGATAGAGCTGTTAAGCAGCACTTCATATCGTCATTTATTCTACATACTTGTTGCATTCAGGGCTGTGCCATTTATCACATGTAAAATTGTGATTAAAAGTATTACTGTATATTCATTTACAAATAAATAAATTACAGTTGCCATCAGTGCAGAATTATTTGTGCACTCACTTTACATGGAGTAATGGAGTCAACAATTTAAAAGCCTAAACATTTTTAAAAACATGACTAATACAATATTTTAAGTCTATATTGTGATTTTATTTACATCCAAAAATTGTGATTATGATTTTTGACATGTCTCTGTGTTCTAAAGAAAGGAACATCATTCTGTTCTAGGATTATCCTTGTGAATAATTCTCTGTTATTGAAATATTGAAGACCTAAAATGATAGTTGAATGTTAATATACTGATACAGTACTAAATGGAGATTAGATTAGCACATTAGATATACACAATCCCTAATCATAACTGCATATTAACTTCAAGATGAAGGATTTGTGTGTGGATATTGTGTATTCTGTGTTGTACTTTTATCCTCTTGCCAGAACTCTGAAAAAGGGATTTTCATAGTTAAAACAACTGCATATAGTAAGGACTTTTTAATTATTCAGATCTAAAATAGGGCCCGTGAGGTCAATGGAGGGAGGGAGGTCGGCAGCTGAAGCCTACTTTAGTGCAGCCACACAGACTGCACCATCTGCACCTCCCATACTCTACACAGGGCCACCCACAGCAGACTCAAACACACTAGCCTCATAGTCATCCTACATCCACTTACATATATACAGACCAATTCAAACATGAACTAAACAGGAGAAAACTGAGCCATGAATAATTCAGCTGCAGCGCGTGTTCAAAAAGTGAAAATGACTCCTTAATGATGCGGTAATGAGTGAATACATTTGTAGACAAGGCACAACAACACAGGACTTGGAAACTGCCTAGCAACGTTATGGTAAAGTGGCTCACATGCCGACTTTGTTAAACAGAGGCTAAACTCTGATACATGCTGTTTTATTTGAATGTGGTAGTTAGGGGTAGATGTAATACTCTGTCTTTTTGATACTCACTGTAGTAGTGCCTCCTTGTGTGCTGTTAACAGTGCACTGTGTACATTTTCTGGTTAAGGGTCTACATGTCTTCATCAAAACATTCCACAGTATGGCATTAAACTCATCTATCTCCATAAAAACAATATACGACACCTCCAGGCCAAGTTACAGATCAGGTATGTGGAGAGGCAAGCCCAGTTGTAGTACAAATGCATGCTTTCAAGGTATCAATGTGTTTCTGAGCAATAAAAACACCTGTTATTGAATCAATTTAATAGATAAATGCCATGCTTTAATGCCATACTATGGAACATTCTGGGCAAAGCTATAACATCACCATTAACCACCTTTAACTAATCTGTAATTTGCCATATTATTACTACTACTGGACATCCTTACAATATCCATTTCCTTTAGTTTGGGATTGCTGCACATAAAAAAGAAATGGTACAGTTTTTGCACATTTCCAAACAGCACAGACCTCCACCAAGGCATTATCGTAGCATACTGTGGATATATAACGTGGATTTCTTCATGCACACCACAGTTTTGCCCAGTGAATTATGACTGACCTTCTGAGAGAATTTCATGCAAATCTGGTTATTTGGTTACTTGCTTCTTTGAATAATAAAACAATCAAATGCCACCCAAAAACATGTTCAAAAGCTCTCAAAATATTTTTGGACTTTATACATTTCACGTTTTGATCATCATCTCATCGTTGAAAATGGATTGCAAATAAGAATTACTTCTGTAGCAGCTAGATGTAGTGGTGTATTGGTCCTGCCTTAAAAAGTACTAGCTTGGATACCACTATTTTATGTCTGTTTAGCCTTTGTTGGCCTCATAATACATTATCCACTAGTGCTAAGATTGAGACCATTATAGCCCCGTCTTTGTGTGATTCTCCACTACAGACATCTGGACTACTCTTTCAGTTGCCCAATTTCCAGCCCCATTGAACGTGAACAAAGGGGGGTGACCGGTCGACAGTCGAAAAGTCTACCCTCCATCATGTTGGACCTTTGCAAGCTGACACAGAGACAATGAGTGGGAGAGAGTAGCCACACTGAGGACATTTCAGGTCTGGGTGCGTGTGCTGGAGGAGGGGAGAGGGAAACTGAGATTAAGCCCCCCAGGGAGAACAGTGTGTCCACAACACTCCCCAGAGAAGAGAGGGTCAGGCGGCTGGGGCTCCAACAATGCCAAAGGGGAGTCTATGTCAAACAACAGATGCTTGATAAATCAACATACAATCCACTGACAGCAGCCTCAACAGCAGGGCAGCAGTGATCTGTTGCCACCATCTGATAAGTACAATAACATTCTCTAACATAACCGTTTTTATCCTACCAAATAGTCACCAAAATGAAGTCAAATATTATAGTGACAGGAGCTTTCATTTTGCAGATCTGAAATATAACTTTACTTGTTTACACCATCTGTTTATCTCTATGGAAAAAAAAACTGTATAATTTCACACTGTGGAACATTTCAGGCAAAGCAATAACATCTCCAAGCATTTGAATATTGCACCTGGAGGAGGGTCTGTCAGATGCTTTTCTCCATGGGAATCTTATTGCTGTTTCTGGAATGTTTCACAGTATGGTATTAAAGCTTTCTATCTTCATGGAGATGAAATCAGATAACAGTTACAGGTCAGATCTGTGCAGAGGCATAGAGGTTTAACGTTACGTACAGTTGAATTAGTGTAAACTAGAGCTGTTTAATGTCATAGAGCCATGACATATCCATAGAAACAAGCAGGTGACGGACCCTCCACCAGCAAAGTTACATAATGCACCTTTAATTTTCAGGATTTTATTTGCGAGTTCAGGCACGGTTTAAAACTTGACTGGCACATTTTCAATAAAAATGATTACATTTTTGTCTAAGTTATTAAACCTTCTATTACACTCTCAATAATCAAGATGAAAAGCAGACTCTTATTAAAAGGCAAAAGTTATAATTATCTAGATGCTTTCCAATGCAGTAACAATAACTACAAAGATGTCCCTGAAATGCCCGCTACATTGGGTCGCTTGTTGCCACCCACCACCAGCGACAATGACAGGCGAACTGGATAGTGACAGTGCTTATGTTTGAACTGTCAGTAATCTCTGCAGTTCTCTCCAATCCTCTAATTAATAAACAGTGACACTCAGCTCTGTCTGTGCTGTTGTATTCAGGCTGTAGAAAAAACTCAAGGACTTTTAATGAACTATACAGAGAACCATATCACCACATATAAAAGCACGGATGAATAACTTAACCCTTTCAAGTTATTGAGATACAGGATCCCATTATATGAGAGCAGACAGGAAATGTGAACTGTTGACAGGAAATGCAAGAGAAGTGAATCAATCATCATCAATCAGACACATCATCCTGCGAAAACACCAATCTGAGAATGTGGGAACAATATAGTTAAGAAATATGAAGATGCAAAATTATT
The DNA here is from genome assembly GCF_026225935.1 of Boleophthalmus pectinirostris. NCBI lineage: Eukaryota > Metazoa > Chordata > Actinopteri > Gobiiformes > Gobiidae > Boleophthalmus > Boleophthalmus pectinirostris. Next base: position 16,102,351 of record NW_026571541.1, read on the forward strand.
TGAATCTTATGTAGTTTGAAAGGTTGTCTTTTTGTGACCTCTGATGGAATGTTTGTTCCAGCGCTCAGTGCTCCTGGTACAAATTGAGTCACCATCTACAATTATTTTTGTATATTTTAGATTCAGAAAAGAATTGTCCAGTGTTTGAGATCTGAAGTTAAATTATCTACTTTTTTATGCAGCATTATGGTTAGAACATGTTTTTTACCTTTAGTTCTTTGAAGACACACCATGGTTTGAAATGTTATAGTCAAATACCTTTCGGTCATACAGCTACTATTGCTGTACCTTTTGAGATTATTAGATATAATGCTCACTGTTTGCAGATCTAGATTTCAATCAGGAATCAGTTTAGATTACTTTGTACATAAACAGTGGCCTATTAATATCTGAAAGTTGGGCTACATTTGTCCTACTCTTACACTGTAAACAAACTTGGTCTGTTTTATTTTAGGATCAGATTTGTCTTTTTGTCCCTTAAGTTATCCCCTAAGATGCCCTTTTGATATAGGATGAACACAATCATGAGCTATGACGTCTTCTAAAGCCAGTTTGATTGTTCAGAAAGTTTATAAAGTCATATGTTCCCAAAAGCAAATAAAGTGCTTTAAAGAATAAAGTTGGTGTAGTCTACTTCTACACTCTTAAAAGCTCCAACTAAAACTACAATGCCTTAAGGTCGGAATCTAGAGTTCAGTAACTGTCCTATGCGAGGTCGCCCTCTGTCTCTTTAAAACGATGACAGACTCCGGGAGACTGGCGAGGATTTGTTGCGGCTATGAGGATGAGGAGAGGAGGGGAGGAAGAGGAGGAGAGGAGGGGGGGCAGCTCGGCATGTTCAGCACCTCGCACTCACACAAACTGACGCCGCAACCTGGCCGAATGAGAGCACCGCAGCGAGAGCCAGAGAAAGGGAATTCTTTTATTTATGACCGGACTAAAAATAGTGCCAAACCACCTCCTTTTTGGTTTGGAGCTGTGAGACATCTCCGTAATAAGTGAGTGCGCGAGACTATGGGGAGGACCAAGTGATGCTGAGTTGAGTTCTTTTCGCTCTGCTCCGGGGCGGTGCTGCTGTGGCCGATGCTCACTCACTCCTGCGCGACAGGCATGGCTTTCTGCGAGTGACAAAGTTTTTCAGTCTGATTTTTTTCGCTTGATTACTTCAACTGATGTTCTCTGGTTGTTCACTAACAGCTCTACTATTGTCGCCCTTTACACTTTTTGATGACTAGAGGGCGCATTTTAAGAAGTGTGGCAGAGGACTAGACTGGAGTCGGAGGTTTGACATCGGCGTGGAGATGCGCTTGGGAATTGTACTACTAGTGTCTGCCTCGTTCATCGACATTATATCAGGTAAAGTAACGCAGTTGTTCTTTTACGCACGAGCAAGGTGCGTCCTGCTTCCTGTTTATTTCTCTCTCATATAGGCTACTGTTCAGTTAGTTCATGACGTGATTGCCTCGCTTTGACTTGCGTTTTCATCCACTAGAGAAGATGCGTAAAAGCTCTTTTTTTTAAAAAAACAGCCAGGGCTACCATGCTTGTGCGTCTCAAATGAATTCAAAATGTCACTCGCGCAGATTTGTAAATATCAGTGTACTATGCCGGGAAACGGAGGCTTACTCAAAGCACACACGCGCGCTCCACGCACACGCACAAAAAGGCAGCAGGGAAGCCATTAGTCAGCAGGAGAGGTCAGAGGTGGAGTAAAAGTGCGGGCATTTAACTTTCACTTAAACGGAAGAGGAGCGAAACTTCATGAGACACTGTCAGCCACAACTATACCCTCAAAACGACAGTGGATGGTATTAAATTGCTTTTAAGGGCTCAATGCTGATTATATAGGCCTACATAGGAGATTATTTTCCATGTAATAAGATATAAAATTAAGGAGTTAATATTAATCCATAGACAGTGTAATACGTTTAAGTGATGAGGATACAGATATGAATTGACGTGCCCTTTGACCCTGACGCCCAGAAGGCCCATGTTTTGGATTTTTTATTTATTTATTTTTTTCTTCATACAAATACCTTAATTGCTTTATGGTGGAAAAAGTTTACTGGCTGTTCATTGTTATATTGTATCTCCTTCTCATTACTGTAGCTTACATATTGGCATTTATCCATCCCTTGATCCTTTAACCTAATCATGGTCCCAGACATCATACACAATATGTTTTTAGGTGTTCATTCTTTATAAAAGTATGTAATATTTTCAGCATCCATCTACTCCATGTGCATATATATACTCTGACATGCTTATTCCAGTCTGCAGATTCAGGTGAAGTGTTAAAGAGAAGCAGCATGAGCCTGAGGACGGTTTAAAAATGAGACAGGACTGAAATGGTGTCACTGTTTCTAATTTAGCCACACGTCTTTGGCTTAGCCCCAAAGTTTTTCTCAGGCTTCCTAATCTGCTTGAAGCCATTATTGTGCTGATGTAAAATCTGCTTATTTGGATTCATAGAGCCTTATCTGACTCCAAACCCTGGGTGGTTTGGCCATTCTTACACCATTCGCTTTGCTCTACAATATGAAGTGATGCTGCTAACGGCATCTTTCAACACCCACACTGTCTGCCTACAAAGTGAGCAGGTATTTTCTCTCACCTCACTCATACCCTGCATTCCCACAAGCTAAAATCTATATTCAGAAAATATTTTGTGAGTTTCTGTGACCCCTCTTAGGAGCAGCGTTGAAAAAAGTACTGTTTATTCAGAAAGCAAATGATGATGATGATAATGTGTCATGTATTTGAATGGATTTATTTTTAAATCTTGGACCAGAACATTAAGTTTGCAGTAGTAGTCTCTGTCTGGGCAGTGGCTGAGGTGTTTTTGGCCTGGGCTATACACAAGCTTGCAGCACTGGTGTGGACTGCTGAGCCTGTATTCACAGTGAAAAGATGATGAAATTGCCTCATCTTACAAAGCATGAATCAGAATCAGTTTTATTGCCATTGTCAGTGAACAAATTTCACAAACTGGGAAGCGTCGGTGTTATGGTGCAACATAAAACAATGTACAACAATATAAAGTATGATAAAATAAAAGTATGGGTGCCCAGTGTCTAGTGTGAGTACAAAATACAGCCCATATATGTTGTACATTCACATAGAGGTACAAAGCCACAGAGAGAAATCTACACATTGATATGAAACCACTTCTATGTGGGGTTGCAAAATTATTCACAAATCTTATAACAGAGCCTGCAGTTGTTTATTTAAATGAATGTTGGGTTTTTTTAATGAAAAAAACAAAAACATGAGCCGCTACATTCTCTGAAATGTATGAGGTTCTTGTGTTTCTTGTCATATTCTGATTCAGATTTACTAGTTGATAGTTCAATCTTCTCTCAAATGATAAAATGTTTAAAATGTGCACTGTGAAATCATTGCAGATCTAACTGAAATGTTATGTCTGAACATTGTCAGACTACAATGACATGAGCTTCTGGCCAGTGCTCTGTTGTGCCTTGAGATTGTGTCAATTCAGCTGAACTTGCCAAGTTCTTACGTAACTCTTATCGACAATTAGTGTGTAAGAGGAACAAATCAATGCTAAACAACACTTATTAGTCTGGGATCTATTTGTTCTTGCAACTAAAGACAAAAAGGCAGGTGGCGATTTGTCTAATGAAGTTTTCACTTTCCTCCAGCCTCGGCCAACTTTCTGAAATGTAGACAACAGTGCCACATTATCACTCCCCCACTGATAATTCTTGGCAATGTCGCAGGGTAAAAAAAAAAAAAGTCTGAATGTTTTGGCCTTTTTAAACATGCAAATTAAGTTAAACTGAAGAAGACGTGAGCGAATCTCTGTAGACAGGCACCGGACCGTAAAGGCAAGCTGCCAACCTTCTGTTTGTTTGACACAAAACTCCACTCTGCAGGTAGTCTTCAATGTAGGTTTATATCTTATTATTTGAATGTTAAAGTAATAACTATCCAATGCATGGGTTTGTTTTGACTCATTATCATTAGCACAGTAGTATATTTAAGCCCCTGGGGAGGACGTAGGGCTAATATGTGTAAATACTAATTAATGGAAGCATCCAGTTATGCAACGTGACAGCTACGAGCCAAGCTAACGACAAATATAGCCTGAATCTGCGTCATATTCAGAGTGGAGATTGCCCCTTCAGCTGTTAACTGCCACTGTGTGTTCTGTGATGCAGAAAGAAAAGCCAATGCAAGTTTGTAATTAGGGCCAATGTGACGACTTGTCTATCAAAAGGGCTTCATTTTGTCATTTTAATGGCAAGATAAAGATGCATAAGTATGTTCTGAGATTAGATAAAGGCAAAATAATACAAACCATTCGCCCATTCATTTATTACAGATAAACATAATCAATAGGGATGGGACGAGACACAATTTCCACCAGACGAGATGAGATATGAGATTGGGTCTACAAGAACAAGACTAGAATTTGACATAATTCCTAATATATAAAGTTTCCAAAAGACACTTCCAGTTTCCAACTTTGTCCTCACATTTTTTAATTTATTTTACGTAATATTTTGGAACTGTAAGATATGTAACTCAACCAACACTTAATCTCTGTTTTCCAAACACGTGGGAAACAAATCTCACGCGATCATTTTTCACTTGTGTGCTCTGTCTTCAGGCAATTTTGTCTCACGCGATCTAGTGACACGAGATCTTGTTCCATCCCTAATAATCAAGTTGTGTTTTAGCACTGAAATTACAGTTAAGTTGATATTTGACAATATCAACTTCATCAATGTTTGAATAGGAGGTACTGTAATTTGAAAACCTAAGTATTATGTAATAAAGCTCTGTTTTATCATAGATGATTAGGGTTAAAATTCCTGTCTCAAAGAAAGAATATCCTGGGTTGGATTCACGTGTTATTCTGTGGAGTTTGTTGGTTCTGATTTGATTGCAATTTGTCACAGATAGGCAAGTGGGTCTGAATATTGCAGCTTGTTTGGATTCAACTGTAGCACAAATTTTGGATGGAAATTTGTTAGAAAACAGACTATCACAGCTTTAGTTTTAGTTTTAGTTTCAGTCAGCAAGACATTTTTTTTTTTTTTTTGAGATCATTGTATGTAGAAGAAGCATATTTGATTTGAGTGTTGTTCAAGGTTAGCCCACTTGGATTCATAAGAGCATATACTACAAAACACCTCAAGGATAGATGCCATTCACTCATATGGATTATTCACACTTTCTTACGTCTTTGTCTTGCCCTGACATCCAAGGTCTGTATGTTTTCCGAGTTTTATTGATTCTCATTTGACCCTACCTTCAAAACAAAGGTGACATGTGTTGCGTCACTCCTGTGGGTTAAATAGTGGCTTGTTTTGTATTCCACAGCACTCAAAAATCAATGCGTGTACAACTGTTTTGCGTGATGCGGGGGTGACTAAAACAATATAATGGGACATTGTGTTTGTTTGAAATCACTTTCTTTTCTTGCAGTGTACTCAACATATACTCAGGAGTGAAATATTGAAAAAGATGAAAGTTCCTACGCACTGAATAATTCTATAACTCTGTCTAACTATAACAGTGGAATAATAATACCATAGACTGTATAAGGAAGCGGACTAAGGGAGTGTTCGGCCCCAGTCAAATCAAATTCATGATGCTAGTGGTTATAGGAGCGAATTTGGAGCTAGATTCGGAATAGGAATTTATTTACGTACAAAATATCTAAATAAAACACTAGGATTATGTACAGCAGGTTAATATGAACATTCTCAGACCAAAATGACGAGGCTGACTGAAGCAATTAAAGAGAGAGGGGTGACGATTTTCCAATGATAACTCAATTGGAAAGCCAAAGGAGTCGGAAGCGCCCCCATGAACGCTTCCTGTTTGGAAAGTGGTGGCTAGTGGGTTAGCTATGTCCATTTATATGCACAGCTTATGAATAATGCAGAATAATATTGATACCACAGATTCTTGTTCTACTGTGAGAAAAGCAACTTCTTAAACTGCTACTATGAAAACAACAATAATTCCACTACTTCTGCTGCTACTTCTTCTAGTATACTTCTTAATTTTGGATACAATTACTATAACTAGGGCTGGGGAATTACTGTAATCAATGTAATTTTAATCCTGATTGAGATTTTATCATTGCCATTTGTTGGGTCTTTTTAATGGGGAAGTCTACAGCTAAACCTTTGTCAGTAAAAGCATGTGGCTTAGAGCTGAGATACAACTTTAGAGAAAGAAATTGGTCAGTGTTTATGTCAAATTGCACCAACTGAAAATCTATCCATATTGAAAAGCATTTGTATTTTGTTTTTGAAAAGAAAAAGAAAACCAAAGCGAAAAACATGATCCTTTTTTACATATCGCCCAGCCCTACATAACCCACTTTTTAAGAGAGTATTGTCCTGCACAATTCACATTCTGAAGTGTCAAAATTAAAGTTATCTCCTCATCAAACAAAGACCTGGAGTGGTGTTTTGTTTCATTCACACATGTTTATCACACAAACCCTGCATATTTAAGCTGAGTTCTTCTCTTAAATTGAAAACACTCTGATCCACATTGTGATGTCATGTGGTAATACAGGAAGCGCTCCATTCGGATAATTTCAGCTCTGAAATTGCCCATTTTTCTTGACCTAAAGGGAAAAGCTGTTAACTTGAAAACTAGCACTACATGACATCACAAAGTGGAACAGGTCATTTTGAGCTTTAGAAATATAGACTGACTAATAATAATGGGTTACTCAAACATGTGTGACTGAAACAAAACACAACTCCAGGTATGTTTTTGAGGTAACCACATCTATTACATCTATGCTCACAAGAGTCAATTGTACGTAATAAAGGACTCATGACCAGAACTATCTTGCGGTAAGCTGCTATATTTACTCTCAGCCATTGTTGTGTCTACAGAAGCAGCCGCGTCCTTGATTCTCGGACATCACTCGTAAGGCCATTTCACACTGCGATGCCCCAGTGTAATATTTTCCCACAAATCAAGTCCCAACTATGAGCAGCAATATCTCCTGAGTGCCACAGGGATCTCAAATGGGCCGTGCTTAAGATCTGCCTAATACCTTTCCTCATGTCTCCATTAACGCTTGTATGTTTCTGTGTCACGGTCTATGCCTGTCAGCTCAAATGTTGATGGAAGGTGCTTTCAAAGGCCGCTCCACAATCTTCCTGTCATGCACGAAGCATTACTGTGAAAATATTTTCTCGTCTCAAACAGGAGATGTGCCGGTGTTATGCACAAAGTGGTTGCGGAGTTTGCGCTGATTGCACACTTGTCATCAGACGGGCTTGTTGCGTGTCACTTTAGCCAGCACCTGAAGCCCGCTGTTGCTTTTTTCCTCCGCATTTTGACAAGACTATTTTCGTGGTAATACATCTGTCTGCGGCGGCACTGATTCCCCCTCACATGATAGCTCCAGGCCTAGTAAGTGGCCATTAGGGCTTATTAGTAATTACAAATGAGGGAGATAATCTAACTACATCCATAGTCTTAGTGCGTTGTCTGCATAGCTATAAGTTTGCAAATGATTGGCTTAATTTGTTGAGCTTGTTTGGAGACAAGCAGAAAACCACTCCAGACAGATATGTCACCGTGACATTCAAGCTATTCAAATGGTTTTGAAGAGTCGCAAAGATTTCACAGTATGTTCCTGCACACAGGGGACAAGGACACCAGGATCTCATGCACTCTCTAGAGGGATGATTGGACGAAGCATCAGTAATAAAAATAAGGTTATGCTAGCATCTATAAAAGACACAAAAGTGGTCAAGTAATTAAAAGAGTCACCATATTCCCATGATTGCATTTTTATCTAGTGTTGCCTTAATCACAGTATATGCAGTGATTTGCATTTTTAAACGTAATAAGCAACAGTTTTCAAATTCTGCAGTTACTTAGATAATAGAATTTGAAAAAAATGCATTGGGCTCTTTTAATATAAATAC